>NC_050085.1:7498088-7807703 GCF_009764565.3 Dermochelys coriacea
ATGCTTTTTTTCAGTTTTTTTCCCAGTTTTTTTTTTAATTGACACATTTCCCTGAAGTGTTTCACTTTCGACCAGTCAGCATTTTCCAATGGAAAAACACGTTGTCTGAAAATTCCAACCAGCTCTACAGATAATTTGTTATGAGTTAAAGGCCTGTGTGCTAGTTAAGTTTCACTTAACTTAAGGGCTGTTTTTGAGTATTTGTGCTTAGGTGAGTTTGGATTGGGCTGGGCCTCTGAGCAGTGGCTTACTGACACTTCTTCCAAGTTGCTTCTTGTTCTCCAGCATCTCAGCTTTCATTAAAAAACCAAACAAATATGTCTCTGGCTGTTATGGTTACAAAGGAAACCTTGAAAATATGAACAGAGTTCAAACTGATGCAGTGACGGCTGCCTGAGTTTGCAGAGAGCCTGAAACAGTAGCAGTGAGATGTGTAAGCTCTCTGACCAATAGTTCTGAGAGGCGTGGGAGGAGGTTGGAAGAGTATCACTGCCCCTTCCCCTGCCCAGTTTGATCCATATCGTAACTCTTGTGCTGGCCCTCACAACAGGGGTGAATTTTACCCAAAGTTCTTTCGGGTTTTCGGAGGATCCATGTTACTGTGAATAATAAACATCCCTAGCTCTAACACAGCACTTTTCATCAGTAGATCTCAAAGTGCATTACAAAGGAGGGCAGGATCCTGATCCCCATTTCACAGATGGGGAAACTGAGACACGGAAAAGGGAAGTGTCTTGCTCAAGGTCATCCAGCAGGCCTGTGGAAGAGCTGAGACTAGAACCCAGGTCTCCTAAGTCCCAGGCCAGCGCTGTAATCAGTAAAAGAAAGCTGAATTGTTGAGTGTTGCTTTACTCTAAATGTATCAGGGTGACCTCTGAGCATGCCAGTGCCTCACGCTGCCATGGGCCCACTACAGCCACTGCCGCGAATGAGGCCGCGTCCAGAGGAGAGTACCAGCCAGTCCGCCCACGAGCATTGTGCCCTCCCGTAATCCTGCCAGTGGACCAGGAGCTCTCTGCGTCCTGCTCCCATGTTATAGGATATATAAATATATATAAATATATATATATATAAATAAATATATGTAATATAATAATATATATAATATATAAATAAAAAATATATATAAATATAGGAGAGGGAGAGGAATTATTTCAGCTCAGCACCAATGTGGACACAAGAACAAATGGGTATAAACTGGCCACCAGGAAGTTTAGACTTGAAATCAGACGAAGGTTTTTAACCATCAGAGGAGTGAAGTTTTGGAATAACCTTCCAAGGGAAGCAGTGGGGGCAAAAGATCTATCTGGCTTTAAGATTCTACTCGATAAGTTTATGGAGGAGATGGTATGATGGGATAATGGGATTTTGGTAAGTAATTGATCTTTAAACATTCAGGGTAAATAGGCCAAATCCCCTGAGATGGGATATTAGATGGATGGGATCTGAGTTACTATAGAAAATTCTTTCCTGGGTATCTGGCTGGTGAATCTTGCCCATATGCTCAGGGTTTAGCTGATTGCCATATTTGGGGTCGGGAAGGAATTTTCCTCCAGGGCAGACTGGAGAGGCCGTGGAGGTTTTTTGCCTTCCTCTGTAGCATGGGGCATGGGTGACTGGAGGGAGGCTTCTCTGCTCCTTGAAGTCTTTAAACCATGATTTAAGGACTTCAATAGCTCAGACATAGGTGAGGTTTTTCATAGGAGTGGGTGGGTGAGATTCTGTAGCCTGCGCTGTGCAGGAGGTCGGACTAGATGATCAGAATGGTCCCTTCTGACCTTAGTATCTATGAATCTGTGTTGTGCTCGGGCTCTTCTGCTTCCCCTGAGCCTTCCTGAAAGCTCTGTTCGTCTGTCCGGGCCACCGCAGCCCAGACGAAGGAGGGGAAGGCACGCGAGTAAATTGGAGATGCTGCTGCTTGAAATGATCTTGTGATGGAAGCCGAGCGCTGCCTGGAAATCCAAGCTCTGTGCCAACTCGGGGAGTAACTTGCTCAGTGACTTAGGGCCTGCGTGCTCAGTGACTTAGGGCCTGCCAGGATTTACCAGGCTTTTTGTTCCTTTAATTCAATATTATGATAAGGACCCATTTTCAGTGCAGGGGTAACAGTGATCTTACTGAGGATCCTCCTCCTTCCTGGTCCTAGGGCACCATCCTGCAAGGGGGGGTGAGCAGCATCGTGACATCCAATGGGCCCGATTCTCAATCGCACCCTCTGGCCCCTTTACGCCACTCTGGGTACGGCCCTCTGAGAACACTCCCTGGGCCCGGGGCCAGGGGCCGTGGTGGGGAAGAGGCTTGAGAAGCACGGCCCTGAGACTGCTCTGATCCATACCCTGGGCTGGGCTTAACGTGCAGTTGCGGGGAGACCTGAGGACTGGGAGCAGAGGGTGTGGAGGGCGCTCAGCCCTGTACACAATTGGGCCCTGAACGACGAGCTTCTGGGCACTCTACCGCTGCCCTCTCCCAGCATGCTGCAAAGCTGGTGTGGCTCCGGACCCCAGCCCTGAACGTTGCCAGGCTCTCAGGCTGTCAAAACCCAGAGCCGTTATGCATTCAAGTCATGTACCTCTGAATGAGAGACAAGGATGCAGGCAGGTGTCACCCTGAGACTCAGCATAAGGGGTAGACCCAGCCCAGAGCTCCCTGTAAGGGGCGGGGGGGAGGCCAGGGGATGGCTGCCCTCCCAGACAGGGGAAGTGAGGAGCGGTTGCTGCTTGCTACGGGGAGGGAACGAGTTCTGGATAGATGGTCTGGACTGTGTGAATGAAATAGTTCCCTTCTTAGGTTCTATTCCCCTGAGCCCCACAAGGGGAAATGTAACCGCAGGTCTAAGGACTGGCAGGTGCAGCCAAAAGCCTCAGCCTGGCAAGACGGTAACGCCCCCCCCAAAAAAGATCGGTGTCCACCTGCAAAATCCGCACTCCCGTGGGCCCTTTGAAATCCAGCCTGGCCAGCCGCACCGCTCCACCATTCCAGCGGGAGGGGCGGGAGCGTGTGTGTGTGTGTGTGTGTGTGTGTGTGTGTGTGTGTGACATGCCTGCACAGCCCGGTTCACTCCCCAGGGACCAGGTTGTTTTCAGTCCTGCCAGCGTGAGAGTTTTTTCAGCTCTTTGTCTCTGTGCTCCATTTGGGTGAGACTGAGGGAGTGGGGTGACAAGAAAAGGGCTCTCTGCTCAGCGAGCCTGAACTGCCCCCACCTTCTGCTGGGTAAATGTGTCTCCCTGAGGGCCGCTGGAAAATGAGTCCTCCATCACACAGGGGAGAAGAAGCCCCTGCAGCTTGGCCCCGCCTCTGCTGTTTTGGGGCACAGTCCGTGGTTCCCTTTGCTAATAGCAAGGTGCTTCAGCACCCTTTGTAAGGGGAGGCCCACTGAGTAAATATTGAGTGGCGAGCACAGGATTTGACCTAGCATACAGAAGAAGCATCCCCTAGTCGTGTCTCTCCTGGATCAGAGGGAAGCAGTTGGAACAAAGATGAGATGGACATGGCCAGAGTGCTAACTGTGTCTCATTTCTGCCTCCCTCTCTGGAGTGACAATATCTGTCACCTGAAGGCTGGATGGCTCCGGGGCTGAGGAATCACAGCGCCTTCTGCTACTGGATCAACTATTCAAATCCAGCCCTGGCTGACAGTGATTGACACGTGACTCACTTCTCTCTGACGGCAGCCTGTAATGAGCCTTGGTTCAGATTGCAAAGGACAGGTGTCAAAACATCCTCCCCCAGTGCTGTCTCATTGGGAATGGCAGCAGGAGCCAGAGATTACACAGGCATGGAGACTGACCTACCCAGAGCTGGCACGTGCACAGTTCAGAGAGGAAGCAGAAGTTACAGCTTGCCTCTTTGCCTAGCAAGTTCCAGGTCACTAGCACTAAGCTAATAACAGAACCTGTGCATAAGTCAGTAGCCAGGGCCTTCAGCTGATTGCCTGTGTCATGTGTTGGCTGTTTTCTGGCACCATGGCTCTGCCAGCGAAGGTGTCTCTGTACCTCAAAGCCTGCACTTCCCGATGCATCCTTCCCACTAACTGTGACTAACTTCCTTAGGTAGATTCTTCTCAGCCCGGTGCAGGAGAATTGTTTGCGTTTATGACAGTAGTGCCCAGAACCTGAAGCTTAACACAGCAGCTCCAAGTGCCCCCATTCAGAGGCACCATTCTTCCCCTTGCAAGGGGGCCACAGAATCTCTCCCAGCAGGACCATCTTCTAGTTCCCAGACACCAATTGAACTGCTTCCAGTGCCTGGATTCACTGTCTGTAGCTGGGATTTTAACCAGAACCCTTGAGGCCCTTAGCCAGCAGACCTATCAGGTGAGTCGTCTCTCTGCCCTCTAGGCAGGTGAAGCTTGTCTCAGCTGCAAGTCAGTCCCTGTGCATCTGGAATTCACAGGGCTTCGCTGCATTAGATGCACATCATGGGGCACCAGCTGAGTTTTGAATAGGGCCTCACTAGGGTCTTATAGTTAGAAGGAAAATCGCTTTCACCCTCTCCACCCCTAGACAGCACGTGGATGTGAGCAATGCACGCTTTGTTGTGTCTCTGTTTGCTGGGGGCTCCTTCAATCCAGGCTCTGAGACTCATTCATGAACCGTGGGCTTTACTGGTCACGTCTGTACTGCATGGGGATCTGGTCAGCACAGACTAAACTCCCAATGTCCCGGTCAGGAATGTGGAGGGGTATCCCCAGGTCGTTACACTCCCCATGAGGATTACCTGGCCTCTGTGGGTGCAGCAAAGGTGTTCTCCAGCTCAGAAGGGGATGGGACCCATCCCCATGCTTTCTGGGGAAGGACCCTGGTCAGGATCCATGCAGATGGACCTCAAGCAGAGCCAGCATGAGCATCTGTTCTGTGTACTGAAACTACCACCCACACTCCTCCCCAGCAAGCTGCTCTTGCAGCTGCCAGCAGCTCGTGTGCAGCAAACCAAGAGGGGTGTTCCTATTGCAAGGCATTTAAAATGGGATTCTGTCACACCCATGATGGCTCATGGGTGCTGTGGTGATGCCAGTGCTGCCACATGGCCAGAGCTGTCCATCTGCCAGGTCCTCTGGGAACCTCTCGCGTCTGGTGGTGCATGCCCACCTGACAGACTGTCTAGGCAAATGGAGTCCAGTGGGCCATCCGGGAACTGACCAGCAGTAGCAAAAGCCAAGATGGTGGTGGTCATCCCCCAAGCGGGAGGGGTTTGCTGCTCGGTTGTGACAGCAGCTTTATGCAGAGGTGGATGGGATCTTTCAGCTCTTCTTTGGCAGCGGAGCCACCTGTGGCTGCCCAGATCCAAGCTGCAGCTCCTCCTCTACCCAGTCCGGAGCCAATGTTTGACACTGATGGATTGAGAGTGGGGAAGAAACTTCCATACCACGCAGTGGATGAGCAACACAGAGGCTGTGGCAAGTGGAATGCACCTGCCAGAACAGAGACTTTATGCAGCCTGAAGCCAGCTGCAGAGAAATTTCTCGAGCCCAGAAGTATCAGTATTATCCAGTCTCCCAGCAGCCATGAGGTGCATGGGTGGAGGTGGAGAGAAGCCATGCAAAGGTCTCCAAGGGAAAGAGCAGGCATATAGAGGCTGCAGAATGAAGAGGAGTTGGGCCGTAAGTTGTTTCTGTGCAAAGATAGACAGGAAAATTGAAATGGTTGTAAATCGAGCGCTTGGGCCGAAAGCAAGAGCCTGGGAAATGGGGGATGATCCTAAAAGCACCTCCATGTTTTATTTCAAATTAGGTGGTTAAGTTTGAGGCATCTCCCAAATAACTGTCCTGTTAACTGGTCCCTGAATCCTCAGCTCAGGTCAGTACATACTGGGGTGATAATGGTGACAAAAATCAATTGCATGTGGAAGAGTGGCAAATGGACAATAGTTTTTCTTGCTCAGGATCTAGCTCTTTAATTGGTACAGTCCTCTAATTTTCTTGGAAAACACCTGAAACTGGGTGATCTTGGGCCCCAGCAGAATTTGTGGGTCATGTTGATGTTAGTTGGATAAAGCAAATTTCCTTTGTGAGAACTCGACTAGCTCAGGATGAGAAATAGTGCAGAGAATTTCCCACTCCATAGAATAATGACTGCTAGTTCTAATACCATGCTTTTCATCAGTCAATCTCAAAGCTCAGATCTCATCTCAAAGCCCTTTACCAAGGAGAGCACTATCATTATCCCCATCTTACAGAGTGGAAAACTGAGGCACAGAGAGGGCAAGTGACTGGCCCTAGGTCACCCAGCAGGCCAGTGGCAGATCCAGGCTAGAAGCCAGGTCTCCTGGATCACTGTCCAATGTGCTAGCTACTCGCCACCAGCTGACTCTACTGTGGGCAAAATGGCTAAAAGCCACATTTGCATCATATGTAAATAGACACATGGCGGGTTGATATTATTTCTGGGTCAGGGTTAACATTATCTGTGGAATTTTAATTATTAATTTCCTAACATTCAAACTTTCTTCTTTCTTTCTTTTTTTTTTATCTCTAACTTTGACCTTCCAGACTTTCAGACTTTTTTTTTATGACATTGCAATTTAACTGATAGCCGTTTACACAACTTTAACAGTGTCTTAATGAAGTGTTATCATGCGTATCCGGGAAGACTCATCAAGGCTGTTATCTGAACAGGGTGTTTAGAGGTTTTTTTTCAAACGGACTATGAAATGTATAGGATCAGATGTTAAATTAGAAGCAAAACGAAGTTAGAAGATATTCGGGCCTGGATTTTACTTTTTTCTTCTTAAAAACGTTGTAATTGTTTTGTAAGTCACAGACAGCCTGGGATAATGATGACTGTTTGTTTATTATTACAAGTCCCGCTCTAGGACACAAAGGAAAACGTAGTCCTTGTTCTGAGGACCTTCTGTAACCCATGCTAACACAGTGTGACACTTTGTCCCCTCCTGGTGGTAAGAACAAGTATGAAAATTTGAGTCTGCTACTGCCTCTAAGATAGCAGACCTGCTCCTCTAGCTCAAACTGCAGCAATTCATGCTCAAAGATCCTGGGTTCACTCTCCACAAATGACCCAATCGGGGGTATCATTATATTTAAAATCCAAGAGCCATATGCTGAAAATTGCTCCGGAGAGCTGGGTGGGAAACAGTTTCTTTGTTCCATAAATATTTTCGAGAGCTCAGACAAATTTCCTTTTCTGAGTCAGGGTGAAAAGTTGATGTCTCAAAAATTTTCACATTTTTCAGAATTTTCCCATTTTTATTTCAATTTTGACCTTTTTTTCCTTTTTTAAAATCTACATTTACTAACGTTTCAAAGAAAAGTCATTGTGACTTGAAGAACCAAAACTGGTTCAAAAATGCCAAAACGGGACATTGTGACAATTTTGAAACTTTTTGTTCCCGAAGTTGGGAGATTTGGCTAAACCAACCATTTCATGGACGCTTTTTGCTTTTAAGAATTGGAATATTTTATTCAAATGCAGTTTCTCGAGAAAGTGTCAACCGGCACCTCCAGCCTAGGAGCTAAGCACCCTCAGCTCCCATTGAAGAAGTTACCAAAGGCACTCCCTACTTGACAAGATCAGATCCCAGATACACAGACTGTGATCCTATACAGAAACGCACTGGGAGACCCAAAGAATAGTGTTCTGCTCCTTATTATTTAAATTGCTGAAAGTAGTGCTAACGGCCCCAATCAGGGATCAGGGCCCTGTTGTGCTAGGTGCTGCACAAACATGCCCTAGAGAGCTCAGAGTCGAGGCTTATGGCAAGGCACTACAGGTTGGAACACAGGCCATGCTAGCTTAGAAAGCCTTGGTTTGTTCAATGGGCTCAGCATGTATTGACCTTGCTTGAGTTTTAAGATGGGATCTGAAATGGGTACCATGAGCTATAAGGGAATCTAGATATTTCAAGATATTTTAGCACTACCTTCCTGCCTGCAAGTGCAGTCAGCGCCAGGAGGTGCAGCAGAACTCCCCAAAATAAATGCAACTAAACTTTCCAAACTTGCAATGTTTTTCAAGTTGGATTCAGATTTCGGCTGAAGTGTTGAGTCCGGCTCAGACAGCGGGTGAATGGTTGAGTCCGGCTCAGACAGCGGGTGAATGGTTGAGTCCGGCTCAGACAGCGGGTGAATGGTTGAGTCCGGCTCAGACAGCGGGCGAAAAGCCCATCCCTAAGGAAAGGCAACTTTGATCCAGTGGGTGGGGCACTGAACAGGGATTCAGGAGATCCGGGCTCTATTCCCAGCTCTGCAACTGACCCATTGGGTGACCTTGGGTATGTCTCTGTTCCTCTATTTCATCTCCCATTCTTTGTCTGTCATAAGCAATGTTGGGCAGGATCTGTCTCTTGCTCTGTCCCCATACAATGCCAAGCACAATGGGGCCTTGATCTAAGCAGTGCTATAATAGAAATAATGACTCCAACCTAGGTGCAGAGGATGCAGTGGTAGGTCTGACTCTCCTGACTTGCGCAGAGCCCTGAGTGACCCTCCACGTGTAGGCTAGGGGTGCAGGGCTAGTCGTACCGACAGCATTCCCCTCTCCTCTTTTGCCGCAGACAATTGTGTCTAATGGTTAGACTAGGGGACTAGGCATCAGCAGGCTCAAGTGTCTGTTCTTGATGTTGCCGGGCTGTGAGGAAGCCACTTCCCTGCTCTCTGCCTCAGTTTCCCCATCTATAACATGGGGACCTGCCTCTGCTTGGAGATCCTCAGGTTGGAGGCACTATGCAGTGCAAAACAGTGTTGTCCTTCTGCCTGCTCAGAAGGGTGCCGGCCTGGTCTCCTTTTAGTGCTTGTGAGAAGTGGCATCGGTTGCCAGCCCCGGATGGTGGACTCCTATGGAGAGCAGGAACTGGATGGAAGCCATCAACTCCTTTCCCAGAGTCCATCAGACAGCCCCAGGTGGGAACAGCTTTCAGCCACCCCAGCCCAGCAACAGATCCTCAGCCTCCTCAGGGCTGCTTTGTGCCAGTCCCCTGGTGCAAAACCGACTTGAATTCAGAGGCTCTGGCCTGACATGAAGGAATCCCTGAACAGGGAATAGGGTTGCCAAAGGATAAGAAGCATCCCTGGAGAAAGTGGGCCTGATCCCTGGGTGCTAGAACAACCCTTGGGGCCAGTGGCAGGCAACATAGTTTACAGCAGCCTTGGGGATGCTCTAAATTATGCTGGGAGCCAGGATGATGCAATGCTGTCCCCGGATTATGGAGATGCAGACAGCTCCTTTGTGCCCCATTTCCTCCCAACCTGCACCCAGTGTTTATTGGGTGCAGCTGGGAGTCTGGCCCCTCAGCTGTGCTGAAACAGGTGACTTGGCAATAAGACACTTGGAGAAAAAGAAGAGCTGGGAGCCTGATGGTTCTGGGTCTTGGTCGTGTTGGCAGGGCTGGGCACAGTGGAAGTGTTAGTCACATGCTACACAGCTGGGTGTGTTCCAGATTCAGAGCTCTCACTACACTATCTCAAACCAGGCTTCCTGGGCCAGGCTGTAGCTTTTCACCAGAACCCCAGGAGCTGAGCTGTATATGAGGGTCTTGGTGGAACAGGGTGGTTTTCACTGAGTTGAGGCTTTGGGGTTTGTTCAGACGTAAGGTTCAGGAGATGCAAACCCTAAATGGGTTGAAACCAAAGGCAACGTCCCCAGCTGGGACCTCTGGTGAGTGAAGCCCTGGATCCTGTTGGTGATCTTGGCTGGTAATTCTTATGCTAACCCTTGAGCCTCCCTCTTCTTAGAATCTCTGATGTAGCCCCATAGGTAGGGTGACCTAATGGCAAGTGTGAAAAATCAGGATGGGGGGGGGGTGGGGTAATAGGCGCTTATATAAGAAAAAGCCCCAAATATTGAGACTGTCCCTATAAAATTGGGACATCTGGTCACCCTACCCATAGTCCCCCTACGGTTTAGCACTTTGACTGTCTTTATGCGTTTAGTCCCTAGGGGGAAGATCCTTCCCCTTCTTCTGTGGCGGTGCTGATAGACCTGGTGGAGAGGAAGGTGGGAGAATTTGGGGAGCTGGTATGGGGGTCAACCCTCCCTGAGGGACCATTCCAATGGGCCACCATTGCACTCGGTTGGCTTTTCAGGTTGAGTGGGAGCCAGCGGACACCCACCTTTCGAGCTGTGCAGAGTGGGAGCGCAGGTGCTGCAGGAACTATTACAGGGGTTTTAGCAGCAGCTACAAAGCAGTGTTGCTGCTGCTTCACAGTCCTGGAAGCCCCAGGGTGGGATGGGGAGAGCTGACGATTCCTTTCCTCCAGCCCCTGCAGACTTCCTCTCCCCGCAAGCTTGTCCATATGGGCTCAGCATCAAGGAGAAGACTAGGTTAATCCTTGTGACCACCCCAGCTTCCTTTCTCTGGAGACTCTTTGGTGCAGTAAGGGAACCAGGCTGTCGGGGTCCCAGCCAAACCCTGCAGTGAATTCCTCCAGACCCTAAGAAAATCAAAAGAAAACCTGTCTGGGGACATGGGGCTCCATCAGGAGAGGCCTGGGAGAGGATCCACGCACCTGACCCGCCACCTCACCTGCAAAGCACAGACATTTTAATCGCTTACTCTGCATCTCGCTTTTCTATTGTGTTGTAAAGTGATGCAGTTGTGAATTGTTCTCCTTTTTGTGCATGGGTAATTAGAAGGTGGAACAGATGGCTGAGGCTTAGTTTAAAGTGATGTGTCCATTAAAATAAGCTGCCAAGTGACTGTTCACTTTAACAGGGGGCTTGTTTACTCTAACAGGGTTTTGGCTCTGCTAAAAAATCCACAATAAACAATCAAGGGGCTTTGGAGCTGGATTTGAGAAAGAAGGTTCCACTTAGGGCTTCTCAAAAATTTTCCATCTAACCTGGTGGTGGGGTGGGGGGCTAACAGAAAAATTGGGTTTCTGACTAAACATTTTTCATTAAAAGTATCTTCTCCCCATGGAATTTTTAACTTTTCATCAAAATAACGAATGCCAGAAAAACGAAATATTTCAATTCAGGAATAGCACTGCTGTGCCTCATGGGCGTTGTAATTCAGGTGGCTCATGTCCCCATTCTCTCAGCAGGCTGAACTTCACAGCTGGACTTCATCTCCCAGGATGCCTCCCCTCACCAAGAGGGTGCTGCATCGTGGGAATGTCGTTTGAACAGGGAGCCCAGGCTATGGAGAAGGAGGGGAGCATGAGGCACCTGAACTACAATTCCCATGGGGGCATTTCCAAATTGAAATATTTTTATTTTCATCCAAAATATTTGGGGTTTTAATTTTTTGCCAAAACATCAATGTTTTCTATGGGGAAAAAACCCTTCATTTTCTGACCTGCACTAGTTCCACTGCCTCTCAGGGCTGGCCCTGAATACCACTCCAACACAGGGAAAATGTCAGTCTCACCCCTCATCATACTATATACCACAATGCAAAGACCTTGCTCTGGGCAGGAGCCAACTCCTGTGACCTTTTCCTTCCGTCCAGCCGTGAGGTGCTCAGTGCAGTACAAAATAATTGCTCCTGTCCTACTTTGAGACAAGTAGAGCTTGGAGGGAGTTTTATGAGCGACTGCTTTTGTATAACACAAAAAACACAGCTTCTGCTGTGTTTTCCAGCAGGTTTGTTTTTAGCAATGCTTGCGAGTACCTCTGGGGTAGGTTTCCCTGTACTAGGGTTGGCAATCAGCCATATGCAGAGCGGTAGAGATAAGGTTCTCGAATGCAATTTGAACTTGGAGCTTTGATCTCCCCAGCCCAACTTTAGTGTCTGAGCAAGCTGATTGCACTCCAATACTTATTGATGGGAGCAGCTTTCATCTGAGGATCTCAAAGAGCTTTAAAAGCAAGTCATTATGTCTCCCAACACCCAGTTAACAGATTCTGGGATTAATTCGTGGTTGGGTCCCACTCCCTCCTGCCAGCATAACCCAGAGTGCAGAGCACCAGCCACTGGAAAGTCTGCCCAGCAGGGGCACACAGCCGACCAGCAGTGCTAGCCAGAGCGGGGCGGTGCAGAGGATGGACCATGTGCTGGCCAGAGGGAATCTCAGCTGATTCAGAGCTCCTAAGCCCTGACTGCACTGTAAAGCTGTCATCCTGTGGCAGAGAGCAGCAATGCAAAATGCTACCTATCGTCCAGCAGGGGTGAATTCAGGTTGGGGTTAGAGATTATCTACTTGCCCACATGCTCAGGAGTTAAAACTGCATTCCTGACTCTGACTCTCCTGTTCTAACCAGTAGACCACACTCCCCTCCCAAAACTAAGGTCCCACTCCTAATTCCTTGGTCTACCTACAAGGCCAGGCTCCCTTTCCAAAACTGAGAACGGACCCCAGAAGCCCTGGCACTTAATCTCCTGCTGTCTCTTCTAGACCATGTTCCTTCCCAGAGCTAGGAATAGAACCCAGGAGTCCTGACAGCCAGCTTTCCACTCTCAGCACTAAAGCTTTCAGGTTTGGCCCTGACGTGTGCCGGAAGATGCACTCTAGCATCACCAGCTGACCCCAGTTCTAAACCAGTGGTGACCCAGCACACTCTTGCCCTGTTTCAGAAGTCACGTTCCGTCACTCCCTAATGACTGCCAAATTCAGCTCCTCTTCAGCTGTCGTTTTTCTGTTCTGATCCTGCGCGCCATCCACTCTTTTCCCTCGGCCATGGCTGCTTTTCGATGCAGCATGAACACGAGGTCCCCTAAGCACCAAAACCTTGCTGCTGAAACAACCAGCCTTCTGTTAGCCGGGAAGGGAAAGGTATACGGCCCATCTACTGGGGGAAATTTGATGACAAACACAATGTCACACAAGTGGTAACAATGCGGTGTGAACAGCCAGCTTTCTGTTACCAGGCAAAAGCCTCACTCAGCCATCCAGGGAGTTTTTAAACAGGAAGTTGTTTCTGGATTTACACACACCGCACAGCTCCTTCTTCGATATGCTGTGCGATAAGTTATGCACGCAGCCCTCATTACACACCCCACGGTTCCAGTTATCGGCAAGTGCCGTCGCACACAGCACTGACAATATCCCCCTTGGTGCCATTCAGAGAAACTGCCCTGGGCTTTTCTCTATGGAAATGATTGCATGAAAATGTTGCTTTTTGAAGCTTTTTCCTCTTAACAAATCAGGCCAGGAAAGGTAAAACTTTGACCAGCTAACAGCTGTGTGAGCCATGCTTTTTCTGTTCCCTCCAGCCGCTTGGAGAGGTTTAGCGACGTAGTGTGCTGGAACGGACAGTCGGAAAAGTGTCACCCATGCCGACTGCCATGCAGTCAGATGGGGTGTCACCTGGTGTTGATGTTTCATGAGACCAGGCTGTAATGACAATGATGAGGTAAAGTACAATATCAGAGAAAAGAAAAGGAGGACTTGTGGTACCTTAGAGACTAACAAATTTATTTGAGCATAAGCTTTCGTAAGCTACAGCTCACTTCATCGGATGCATGTAGTGAAAAATACAGTGGGGAGATTTTATATACACAGAGAACATGAAACAATGGGTGTTACCATACACACTGTAACCAGAGTGATCAGGTAAGGTGAGCTATTACCAGCAGAAGAGAAAAAAAGCCTTTTGAAGTGATAATCAAGGTGGGCCAGCAGTTGACAAGAACGTCTGAGGAACAGTGGTGGGGGGGAATAAACATGGGGAAATAGTTTTACTTTGTGTAATGACCCATCCACTCCCAGTTTTTATTCAAGCCTAATTTAATGGTGTCCAGTTTGCAAATTAATTCCAATTCAGCAGTCTCTCGTTAGAGTCTGTATTTGAAGTTTTTTGTTGAAGAATTGCCACTTTTAGGTCTGTAATCGAGTGACCAGAGAGATTGAAGTGTTCTCCAATTGGTTTTTGATTGTTATAATTCTTGACGTCTGATTTGTGTCCATTTATTCTTTTACGTAGAGACTGTCCAGTTTGACCAATGTACATGGCAGAGGGGCATTGCTGGCACATGATGGCATATATCACATTGGTAGATGCGGAGGTGAACGAGCCTCTGATAGTGTGGCTGATGTGATTAGGCCCTATGATGGTGTCCCCTGAATAGATACGTGGACACAGTTGGCAACGGGCTTTGTTGCAAGGATAGGCTCCTGGGTAAGTGTTTTTGTTGTGTGGTGTGTGTATCAGAGAAGTGTCACCCCCTGATGATACAGATTCCAATAATACTTTGATCACTATCAGAGATGTCAGCCTCTGCTGGTGCCAGACACAAAGATTCATTAATTATTGGACTGTAGAGCCTCAGTCATGGGCAAGGAAGCTCTGATGCACCGTCAGAGATGCGTCGCCTTGTGATGATGTCCCGCACGAGGATGTGATGCTGCGCTGGTGCAGAGGTGCTCACCTAGACTCAAGTAGCACATGAGGATACAACATTGCACCATTGTAGTGATATCTAGCAATAATGACATCATGCCTGAAAATCGTCCATCGTGCGGTCAAAGAGAGGTCACTCCGATGATGTCACACGTGAGACTATCAGAGAGGTGATGATGTCACCCACATGGATACCATGCTGCATCATGAGCAGATACTGAGCTATAAAACAAAATGAATCCAGCCCTTTATTTTAAATAATCCCGCAAAGTTCACTGGGTTGGCTTAACATAGCCGTCTGTGGGGGATTTAAAAATCATCTTTACAAAACAAAGTTGTGACACGTGTCCAACAGCCTCGTGAATGGCGGCTATTGAGCCTGCTCAGAGCGGCGGGGAGCTGGCCCCCAGGTGAATGTGACACACCAGCTGACTCGAATGTATCCTGAGAGGTGTCACTCGTTGCTGTGATGCATACAGCCATCCACGGGGAGGTGTCGCCCTTTGGTGGGGTAGCACTCGCGCCTACCCTGGGATATCGCCAACAGCGGTCGCTCCCAACCCATCCACAGCCCGGGAGGATGACATGGGCAGAGGGATGCTGGGATTGCTCCCAGGAAATGGGGACAGTGAGTGGCCAGAGTTCCTGGGCCAGATTCGTAGTGATGCTAAGGCCGCGGGGGTGGTGTCAGTAAAGTGAGCACAAACAGCCCCCTTGCACACAGAGTCACCATGGCCCATGTAGAGCTGGTGTAAGGTCTCTACAGCAGCCCTGTTCCCAGTGCGGGGGGCAAGGTGTATACTGTTATCCCCATTGGTCCATCATCTCCAGAGGCCCCCGTTGGTCGCTGGACACACGTGACAGTCCCTGCCCTGAGGAACTTACAATCAAAGCAGCACTAGAGTCGCTCCTTCCCTCCCTCTTTCTCCCTCTTTGCCTCCAACTCACGCCGAGAGCCAGGCACCGCCCCGAGCAAGGAGCGAGGCGAACCGGGCAGCCTGCTCCTTTAGGGCCATGGGTGAGTCTGCCCTGTTCAGTGATCGCCAGCCAGTTGCACCTGTGCAGGAAGGCGGAAGAAGGAAGCTCAGCAGCTCGGGGCTGGCGGAAGAGGAGAGCGGTAAAGCTGAGTGGTGGCTGGAGAGTTGTGCCTAGAGGCAGAGCTCTCAGGATGAGCTCTGGATTGAGGGCCAGGCTCCCGGGAGGCAGTCCTAGGGTGACGTACTGGCAGAGGAATGGAGAGCTCTTCAGATGAGGGGCTCCAGAAAGGGGCCCAGGGAGAAGCTCTGGCTCCTGCTGCTCTGGAAGGAAAAGTGTGATTTTGGTGAGTTCTGTAGTGATGTGGAAGGACTTTGCTGTCAGCCCAGGGGAGCTGGCGAAGGGACTCTGAAGAGACCAGCTGGGAGAAGCCAGGTTGGGGCCTGACCAGTTACAACTGGGCTTGGATACTCCCAGAAGGGATGAAACTCAGTAAAGTGACTTGTCGGGAGGGCCAAGTCACCCTTCTGGTGGAAATAGGATGAAGACTGACATTCGGGAAACTGAGGCAGAGCACTGTAATACCCTGTCTTGCCATGGGGGGCACTCTGAGATGGTGAGTCTTGTAACAGAGAGCACATACATTGATGCCCCATCCTGCTCTAAGTGCAGGGATGGAGTAAATGAGAATCAGGCCCTTCCCACCGTGCTGAACTCTGGGGGATTCTTATAATCTCCACAACCCTCAATGGGGAAGGGCCATTTTCCCAGCTTCAACAACTTCTGAGTCAGCAAAGAAACAGAAAGAGGGAGGGAAGGAGCGACTCTAGTGCTGCTTTGATTGTGAGTTTCTCAGGGCAGGGACTGTCATGTGTGTCCAGCGACCAGCGGGGGCCTCTGGAGGCAATGGACTGATGGGGATAGCAGTGGACCTGTGGAGTAGGGGTTAGACCACCAGCCACCCAGGAAACCAGGCTCAGGACCGCAGTGGGCCAGGCGACGGGCAGAGAAGTAACAAGAAGGCAGCCCCTTCCCCAGAGAGCTTGCAGCCTAGGATGTGACAGGAGGGCAGGACAAATAGACCTGTGGGTGGGGGGTTGGATGGGGTAATCAAACAAAGAGAGTTTAGCAGAAAAGCAGGAGTCTCACTGGAGATCTATGTATGACACCAGCTTTCTCCCTCCAAAATTAGAATCACCCCCACCAGCTTGTCAAGTTCCCCATTGCAGGCAGACAGCTGGGCCCTAACATTTGTGTCAAGGCCTCTGGGCTGGCATGAAAGGCAGAGCAGGTGTTGAGCTCTGCACTCAGCCCACACACCATCCACCAATCCACCCCCCACGGTCATTGCCGAGACGTTAATGAATTCTTCTGTAAGCAGTGGCAATGCTCCGATGCCCCCTTCCCCGGGGAGACAGGCTGTCAAACTGACATTTGTGGATCAGACGTACTCAGGAGAGGGCAGATCCTTGGCCCCATGGCCACATCCCCACAGGGGCTGCTTTATCCGCTGCTCCTTTCGTTCCTCTCCTGCTGGGATTGGCAAACTTTTGCCTCTTACTTTGTTCTTATTCTGCCTCGTGCATTATGGGAGAGAAACCCAGCCATTTCCATCTTCTTTCATGGCTCCATCATGGCTAGAGGATTAAATAGCAGAGTGGGACAAACCTGTACAAATATATACACGCACACGTATATCTGATGGACCTATGCACAAGTACATGTGCAATACATACCTCAGCACACAACTGTACACAATGAATACACATACACAATATTACATATGCTCATACACACCACTAAATATACACTGCATACACTTGCAAGCAACTATATATACCTGATGAATACACATACACAAAACTTAGATATAGACACAGAATACACCTATGCACAACTAAACATACATGGATACTATATTATTCACCCATCACACACACACACATATATATGCACTCACCTATATATAAACATATACACATATTTGGTACACACACATGCAGTATCCACACAAACCTGCATTAAACTCTACATATGTATATAGATTCATAGATACTAAGGTCAGAAGGGACCATTCTGATCATCTAGTCCGACCTCCTGCACAGCGCAGGCCACAGAATCTCACCCACCCACTCCTATGAAAAACCTCACCCATGTCTGAGCTATTGAAGTCCTTAAATCATGGTTTAAAGACTTCAAGGAGCAGAGAAGCCTCCCTCAAGTCAACCATGCCCCATGCTACAGAGGAAGGCGAAAAACATCCACGGCCTCTCCAGTCTGCCCTGGAGGAAAATTCCTTCCCGACCCCAAATAGGGCAATCAGCTAAACCCTGAGCATATGGGCAAGATTCACCAGCCAGATACTACAGAAAATTCTTTCCTGGGTAACTCAGATCCCATCCATCTAATATCCCATCTCAGGGGATTTGGCCTATTTACCCTGAATATTTAAAAATCAATTACTTACCAAAATCCCATTATCCCATCATACCATCTCCTCCATAAACTTATCAAGTAGAATCTTAAAACCAGATAGATCTTTTGCCCCCACTGCTTCCCTTGGAAGGCTATTCCAAAACTTCACTCCTCTGATGGTTAAAAACCTTCGTCTGATTTCAAGTCTAAACTTCCTGGTGGCCAGTTTATACCCATTTGTTCTTGTGTCCACATTGGTGCTGAGCTGAAATAATTCCTCTCCCTCTCCTGTATTTATCCCTCTGATATATTTATAGAGAGCAATCATATCTCCCCTCAACCTTCTTTTAATTAGGCTAAACAAGCCAAGCTCCTTAAGCCTCCTTTCATAAGACAAGTTTTCCATTCCTCGGATCATCCTAGTAGCCCTTCTCTGTACCTGCTCCAGTTTGAATTCATCCTTTTTAAACATGGGAGACCAGAACTGCACACAGTATTCTCGGTGAGGTCTCACCAGTGCCTTGTATAACGGTACTAAAACCTCCTTATCCCTACTGGAAATGCCTCTCCTGATGCATCCCAAAACCGCATTAGCTTTTTTCACAGCCATATCACATTGGCAGCTTATAGTCATCCTATGATCAACCAATACTCCAAGGTCCTTCTCCTCTTCCGTTACTTCTAATTGATGCGTCCCCAGCTTATAACTAAAATTCTTGTTATTAATCCCTAAATGCATAACCTTACACTTCTCACTATTAAATTTCATCCTATTACTATCACTCCAGTTTACAAGGTCATCCAGATCCTCCTGTATAATATCCCGATCCTTCTCCGAATTGGCAATACCTCCCAGCTTTGTATCATCTGCAAACTTTATTAGCACACTCCCACTTTTTGTGCCAAGGTCAGTAATAAAAAGATTAAATAAGATTGGTCCCAAAACCGATCCCTGAGGAACTTCACTGGTAACCTCCCTCCAACCTGACAGTTCGCCTGTCAGTAGGACCCGTTGTAGTCTCCCCTTTAACCAATTCCTTATCCACCTTTTGATGTTCATATTGATCCCCATCTTCTCCAATTTAACTAATAATTCCCCATGTGGCACGGTATCAAATGCCTTACTGAAATCTAGGTAAATTAGATCCATTGCATTTCCTTTATCTAAAAAATCTGTTACCTTTTCAAAAAAGGAGATCAGGTTGGTTTGGCACGATCTACCTTTTGTAAAACCATGTTGTATTTTGTCCCATTTACCATTGACTTCAATGTCCTTAACTAATTTCTCCTTCAAAATTTTTTCCAGGACCTTGCATACTACAGATGTCAAATTAACTGGCCTGTAGTTACCCGGATCACTTTTTTTTCCTTTCTTAAAAATAGGAACTATATTAGCAATTCTCCAATCATTCGGTACTACTCCTGAGTTTACAGATTCATTAAAAATTCTTGCTAATGGGCTTGCAATTTCAGGTGCCCATTCCTTTAATATTCTTGGATGAAGATTATCTGGGCCCCCCGATTTAGTCCCATTAAGCTGTTTCAGTTTCGCTTCTACCTCAGATATGGTAATATCTACCTCTATATCCTCATTCCCATTTGTCTTGCTACCATTATCCCTAAGATCCTCTTTAGCCTTATTAAAGACTGAGGCAAAGTATTTGTTTAGATATTGGGCCATGCCTAGATTATCTTTAACCTTCACTCCATCCTCAGTGTTAAGCGGCCCCACTTCTTCTTTCTTAGTTTTCTTCTTATTTATATGGCTATAGAACACACACACACACACACACACACACACACACACACACACACACACACACACACACACACACACACACACACACGTACACATTCTTCAATTTCACAACACATGTGCCTACCCACAACTCTATATACACAATGGTACATACATACAGACTGCATAGTCCTCAGAAATATACACATCAGGTGTACATACACAACACACACATGCACGATACATTCACCCACCCGTTTATTAAATCACACATACACACAATTTAAGATCATAAGCTCTTTCAGGCTGGGACCTTATGTGATTGTATTTGTCTGCAAAGCACTCTGAACTCTTACAGAGAGGCAGAGAGAACGTTATATTATAAACTATACACGCACACTGATGCTACATATAAACACACTCAGACACACCACAGAGAAACGCAACACACACAAACGCCACACATACACAGTGCATGGATTTGGACCGAGACATGCACGCACGTACATACACACTCAGATCGTGTGCACACACAGACAGAGGCACACGCAGAGGCCTGAAATGACCGCTGACGGGTGGGAGGAGAGCCAAGAAGAGAGGAGAAGCAGGAGGGTATATGGGTACAGAGAGAAAAATAGAGAGACGTGGCCAATCCTCAGCTGGCATAAATCAGCATAGCTCCATTGGGATCAGTGGCACTCCAATGTTTTACACCCAGCACTGAAGCTTTACGGACGCAATGGAGCTGCACTGATTTCCACCAGCTGAGGATCTGGCCCAGTGACATCAACGAAGTTGCCCTGATGTATGCCAGCTGAGAATCTGGACCCTAGAGAGGGAGGGGAGCTGAAGAGGGGGGGAAGACAGGAAGGGGAGAGACAGAGGAAGGAGCTGTTGGAGGAGAACCAGAACGAAGTGGCAACATTTGGTAAAAACTCATGTGTTCATCCCAAAACACCCCCCTGGAGCAGCGGAAAGAAAGAAAACTCTGTCTCATTAAGAAAGCGAGTGAGCAAGCGAGCTCCTGAGGGAGCTTTGGTGGAATGAACCCTTTGGTGCAAAGCCGGCGAGAGCCTGAATCTGTTTCCAATGGGTCATTGGAGCTCTGCTGTCAGCATAATGAGATGTCGGTAATGGAACAGCAGCAATAGCACTGCTAATTATAACGACATCAGCTCTGAAGTGCTGTAATTGCCAATCGAAAATGCCGTCGGTTCTGGAAGCTGGGCACTATTACGGAGACACGGCTCCATTTGCGGGGTGCATTAGGGTTTCAATCTCTGGCAACTCTGCCCCATATCCACTTCTATCACCCACCACACAAATACACACACTCTCTCGCTTTCTTCCCCTCTCTGGCTTCCATGACGGGCTGTCTGGTCGTTTTAACAGCCCTTGGTTTGATCCTATGCTCTGGTTCCGTTTCACCCACTGAGCGGTTTTATTACCATCACACAAGTGATGTTTCAAAGGATTTAAGAGAAGAGTTCTGCACCCTCTGAAAGGAGCAATAAAGATGCTTGACTTCACCACGCTCTGATTGCAACATCCCGAATCTCTTTTCTCTCCCTCCTTTGCACTCACGCTCCCTGGCTCGATGGCTGCTCCGTTCTGTGTTCTCCTTGCCAACTAGCTGGCAATGCTTAAATGTGCTCAGCTAAACCAAACAGGTTTAAATCAGCCACATCCCGGGGATCTGGGAGAAGTCGCCAAGTAGACAGTGGGTTATTTTATTTTATTTTTTAGCTTACAACAAATCACTGAGACTGGAAAACATGTGGCTTTGGAGGATCCCTGGATCCTATACAAGGGGTTGGGGGGTTAGCAAGATATCAAGCCAGCATCCCAAGGTGCAGGATGCTAAGAGGACGCGTTATGCCATCTGGGGGGGGGTTCTTTGTGTCAGGGGAATCCCCAAGTAGCCTGTTCAGCCGACTGTCAGGTTGCTTGGTGCTGCTGGAGGAGGGGCTGTGGGTCTGGCGCCGTAATGCCTGATTTTCAAAAGAGCTCCAGACCCTTATTCAGTTTTTATCTCTGTGCTGGGGTCACACTAAATCATCCTGATCTGGTGACTCCCCCCCGCCCACTGAAAAGTCCCACAGAATTCAAAGGGAACAATCTGTTCTCTATCGAATGCATGAGCCAGGCTGTAAAATTTGGCGGTAGAGGCCTCATTCACTACTAAACCCTATTCCTATAGGATGCTATTGATTTTATCCCCATTTATTTCTATAGGACGTTCTCGTTAGGGCTGAACTTTGGGGGCTTTCAGATCCAGTCCTGAACTTTGTCTCTGGCCCTCTGTGCCCCATTCAAAGTCCCAGTGCAACTGGGCATCAAGGGATGCCACCCTGCACAGAGGTGCAGGGCCATTCTGCAGACTCATGCCGGAATGTCTGATCAGATGTGCCTCATCAGCTCCAGAGTATAAGTGGGTTGAGAGTCTCTCTCCAAGGCCTGTCAGGACTCAGATAAAAGGTGTGATGTCACAAGGTGTTAGCTAACAGTCTAATAAACCTCTAGTGTAGACAAGGCAGTGTAGACTGTAACATGGGCTAAATGGGTCACATTAAAGCCTGCGCTTGTTCCTAGCTTAGCATGCGTTAAAGCCACTGGGCCTTGCCCATTAGGCCTCAGACGTGTTTGTTAGCTAACGTGTGCTAAAATCACCTCTTGTCTCCTTGGCTAGACAAGCCCTGAGGCAGGAGAGAGGTTGAGGGACAAAGGGAAATATCTGGAGGAACAGCCAAGCTCAGGTGTTTATTTTTACTTAAGAAAGGCAAATGTCAGGAATGGGGGTGAGCCTGGACAATCTCTGGGTGTGGGTGCATGCTGCATTAACACCGCTCGCTTTGGATCTGGAGGACTTGGTTCTGGATTTGAACTTTACCACATGGACCCACCTCTGCTCACTCTGTACAGTGCTGGGAGTGAGACTGTGGTTGATCTATCCCAGTGGTTCTCAACCCGGGGTACATGTACCCCTGGTGGTATGCAGCAGTCTTCCAGAGGGTCCATCTAGGTATTTGCCAAGTTTTACAACAGGCTACGTAGAAAGCACTAGTGAAGACAGTACAAACTAAAATTTCATGACTTGTTTATGCTGCTCTTTATACCATACGCTGACATGTAAGTACAATATTTATATTCCAGTTGATTTATTTTATAATTATAGGGTAAAACCAAGAAAGTCAGCAATTTGTTAGTAACAGTGGGCTGTGCCACTTTTGTATTTTGATATCTGATTTTGTTAGCAAGTAGTTTTTAAGTGAGGGGAAACTTGGAGGTGCACAAGACAAATCAGCCTCCTGAAAGGGGTACAGTCAGCTGGAAAGGTTGAGAGCCACTATTCTATCCCATGCACTTTACTCTACAGCTCACTGGTGCCTGGGAGGGTGGTCACAGACAGTGCTGTTCTGATGCACCAGCCTCGTAGAGAGAGCACTTTGCTGAGAGTTTAATTTAACCGCTATCAGTGTGTGAGCTCTCTTTGCTGCTGCTGACAGTGCCCTTGCTTTCCATGTACTTTTCTTTTCAATAACACAATTACTTACCCTTCTGAGGAGCTGTCAGTGTTGGTAAACTCCAGCTGCTAAACTGCATTACACAGATCTCTCCTTAAATCTTTGCAGTTATTAATAGTTTATTGATCCTGGTCCCATTGCTGGTGAAAAGAATCTCCATCCCAGGCTCCTGTTATCTGAATACTGACTGCTAACCAGCTGGCCGATCAATGCCACTCAAGCTCTCCTGCCTGCTTAATCCACTTTAGGAAGAAGGCGCTGGCAGCTCGGGGGGTGGGGGATTTTGGATTAGGTGGTGAAAATATGAAGCCAAGGAGAGTCGTGGCCTGGGTGCAATTGGATTCAACAAAGAAAGTGCCAACAGGCAAAGACAGGACTCTGATCCTCCCCACAAGGGTTTTGCTGCCTGTCCTGCTCTGATAAGGACACTCAGGTGTGATGTAAGTTTGTTTTATCCTGGGGAGAGCCAGGATTCTTGGAGCCTGTTCTCAGATCTGCTGCTGAACTGAGGCAAATCTCTTAGCCTCAGGTTCCTCATCTGTACAATGGGTAATTACATGTGCAACAACACCACCGGTAAAAGCACCTTTAGAGATTGAAACAGGGAACCTTGGGAGCTGTAAAACATAGAAGTCCACTGCCTGAGCTAATGGATCAGGGTTGTTAGTGCAGAGGCAGTAGCCAACTCAAACTTCTCTGTGTAGTCTGGCCAATAGAGGGGGGCAAAGAGCTGCATTGCATTAGTGTGGCTTACCGGGGCATCCTGAGTCTTGGTTAATGTTTACAGGACACTGGGAAACCCTCAGACCAAAGATATCATAGGAGCACCACGTATAAATGGCCATTATTCGATTTTTTCCCCTCATGCGCACCCTTCCACAGTGTGCGTGCAGAAGTGTGTGAGGCAACTGTAAGGTATTGACACTGGACCTCGGGGTGGGCCCAAAGCTCAGATCCAAATACCCCTGGAAACTGGGAACGTTTGGGGGCAGATCGAATCACTGCAGCAGGGCGGCAGAGAAGTCCATGGCCACATGGACAGCTGGCCAGACAACAGAATTTCCCTCTTGTGAAGAATTGCTGATTTGGGGAGGGGGCGGGAATCGACCCAAATTGGGACAAGAAGTCAAAAAATTGAATTGGTTTGTGGAAGGAAAATGATCAAAAAAATTCTATTTCAGGAGAACCAAAATGGAATTTTTTGGCTTGGTGGTGAAGAACCAGGGTTCCATGCGTCACCCAGGGGAAAGTGACAGCTCAAGCCCGTAGGGACTCCCTTAAATATTACCCATTGACCCTACCATACTGCAGGGAGCAGGCAAGTAAAGTTTGCAGGGTTTGGAGCTCTCTAAAGGTGCAAGAGATTTTCAGAGATGAAACTGGCTGAGAGATTTTTGCGAAAATGATCTGGACTGAAGGCTTTAAGGCTAAGCAAAATGAGACAGCAAACATCTGGCTAAAGCAGAGTAAATAGAGACAGGTAGTAAGCAGGCTGTCCATACAGGTCTGCGGGTGCCCCTGAATTCTGACCTACAATACCCCCTACTTCCCAGTCCTGACTCCCCTCCCGGCCTGCCAATGCACCTCAATCCTGATCTACAGCCCCTGCTCTTCCAGTCCTGCCTCTCTCATGAGCAGAGAGTGCATTGCCCTCCCATTCTTGTTGCTTTGTGCCTAGTCCCAGGGGGTTAAACTTTCTAAAGAGCTCAGCTCCTGTTTTAGGCACCCAAGCACCGCTTGGCATACTGGATGCAGGTTGGGGTGGGGCTCTTCTGAAAACCTGGCCCGGATTTTAGGTGCTGAGCACCTGGAAACCTGGTCTTTGAGCTCTTTGGAAATCTGGCCTTTTCTCCACCTTGTGAAAAATGGGTGCAAGATGCTATGGCTCTGATCTGATTTTACACCTCTCTGCACGGGGTGTAACCAACAGCACAGGGCAGGGGAGAATTGGTTGACGCTGATGGACTCACCTCGCTGATGAGGTCGGGACTCGCTTCCCAATCCCTTATCTCTCAGGTCCTGAGTTCCGGAGGTGACATATCAGGTCTGTATCTCCCCCTCGCCCCTCCTGCCGCCGAGTCTCCCTGGGGCGTTTATTTGATTAACTCACAGTAACATGCCCCCGTGGCCAGTTCGATCGATCCCTTTTACAAATAAACCTTCATTTTTGCTTTCAGCCAAGCATCACATTTATTTTCCTTCTCTGTTGGCTGCTGAGATGAGTAAGGGGCACTTTGATTTTTCTACTTCACCTTCTCAGGGCCTCCTGCCCTCAGGCCTGGGATAAAGCTGTGTCACTGGATCAATTTAATCCCAGAGTAGACAAATGTCAGAATCTGGCTTGGAGGAGCTGCTGGAATCAATACTTCCCTGGCCGGAACTTCAGTCAGAAGTTTCTCTCTCACTCCTCACTGTGAATGCACCATATCTGGCCAACTCCCCTGCCTACATGGCGAGGGATGTGGCCTGCTGCTTGCTTTACATCTGCACACACTTTATCCTTCTGAACTGTACCTAAAATGTTCAGCGTAGACAGGTGCATTGGAAGGAAAAGTTTAAACCATTGGTGCATGTTGCTGGGAAAAGACCTTGCTCTTCACAAGCACCTCCTATCCCAGATCTCTCAGAGCTTTGCAGCCTGTGTGTGTTAAGAAATCAAGAGGTGATGTAGTTAGAAAAGATACAAAATAAATAATCCTCTAGGGAACATATAATTAACCTACAAAACTCCCTGCTACTGGACACGATTAAGGCAAATGTCTCAATGTGAGGCAGAAGAGAATCACACTATTCTAAGAGCAGCAATGGTAACAAGTATAAGCACCATCAACCCTAGGGCTTCAGGGCCTAATGCTGATTGATGTCTGGTCAGGAAGAAACATCCACCTCCCTATGGTATAGTGCTGTGCAATTGTCCTCATGCACTATAGGACTGGTTTGCCTTCTGCTCAAACCCTGCTGGAGAGTTTAGGAGGCAGAGTTCTAGGAAATCTCAGACACTTCCCTTCTGGTCATGCAGTTAAACAAAGCTCAGTCGTGTTTCTAATATGCCCGTGGACTGATTTACATGACTAGCTGCACAAGACTCAGTGATGAGAGGTGACTAAACATAACCCCCGCTGCAAACTAGAACAGTGAGGTGATCACCAGAGCCCTGTGTGGATGCAAAATTTGTATGCGCATCCGATCCAGGATCCGCAAACATGGTCCACGGCTATAATGTGGACATCTGCAGCTTTGCAGGGCTCCAGTGATCACTGCCGGCTTCTCTCCTGAAGGAATGCCTTCCTACGCTGCTAGCTTCTCCACTCATGCCAATGGGGAGAGACTGGTGTCGTCCGTTGCTGTGGCCTCTACATTGTAGCTTTGTGGGTTACTAACTGTGAATGAGCCGTACCACCTTCTGCTGTGACCCCATCAAGCACCTAGAGCTATGGGGAAGGGGGATAGTCCAGTGGTTAGAGCACTAGCTTAAGGTATGGAGGACCTGGGTTTAAGTCTTTGTTGTACTATAGACATCATCTGTGACCTTGGGCAAGTCTCTGTGCCTCAGTTTCTCCTCTGTAAAATGGGGATAATGACTCTTCCCTGCCTCACAGGGCTGCCATTAAGGATTGTGAGTCCCTCTGATATTCTGGAGATAGAGGCCATAAGTACCTGTGGTACGTGCTTCAAGAAGTGGTGCTGGTGCATCATGCTTCCCCCTCGAGAGAGCCAAGCCTTTTGGTGCTGGGGGAGCTGGGCTGTTTGCTGGTGATTAGGTCGGATGTTCAGCATCACTCACAGCTGCCCTCCTTTTGTACCCATTTCAGACGACACGTGCTTCACTCTTGACCCCAGCAGCAGTAGCAATTGGCCAGTACCGAGTGCTTTTGAAATCCCCTCCTTTGGTCATGGGTGTTATGTCTACGCTGCAGCTAGGAGTGAGCCTCCCAGCGCGGGTAGATAGACTCGTGCTAGCCGGGCTTCCGCTCGCTCACCCTTAGGAAGCGCAGAGGGGTTAGCCCCAGTGCCCTGGCCACATGACAATGTGCATAACAGTTAGTTTCTGTCCCCCTGCATCCCTGAAGTTTCAAGTGACGGCAAGGGTCACCAGGAGAGCTGGCTAAAAAAAACTTCAGCTGGACAGAAAAATGCAGTTTCATCAGAATCAAAACATTTCGCAGGAATGTGTCGATTTCAGCTTCAACGGGAGACAGTAATAAAGAGCCATTTTGGCCTTCTCATCTCATTTTGATAACGCCAAAATGTTTTCTTGTGTTGAGGTCAGAATGTTCCGGCCCCACTTTCTTGTTTCATTTCATTTCATTTTGACTTGGTATTATATTAAAATATTAATTCTGTTATAATACATGTGTGTGTGTGTTTTATACTCTGCGATAACATTCCACCATTGTTGGAATGAAATATGTTTTTACCTTATTGAATTGAAATATTTCATTGTTTCCAAATCTTTTTTTTTCCCCTTGGAATGTCCACCCCATGGTAAATTTTTTGAAATTTCAACTTTCCATTCAGAATGAAAACAAATTTCCCAACCATCTCTAGTTACTACCTTCTGTTACAAGCTGCTGTGTCCAGAGGTGGTCCCAACCAGTGACACCAGATCTGAGCAGAACCTCAAGTTCTGATAAAGTTCAGAGCTGGACTTGCACTGATTTCTAGTCACGTAGTGCACTCTTAAATAGCCGCAGGGGTGGGTGCAAGTCAGTGGTGGATGTTGTGGCTGCTGTATGAGTGTGTTTGATTTGTAAAACAGAGGAGAATCCTAAAGGAGTAATGATGTCGTGTGAGCGTAAGATATCAGTTATGTTACCATAACATTTCCTTTCCCCTCTCCCTTCCCAGTCTTCCGGAGGTTCGGATCTCAGACAACGGCCCGTACGAGTGTCATGTGGGCATTTACGACAGAGCTACCCGGGAGAAAGTGGTCCTGGCATCTGGCAACATATTCCTCAACGTGATGTGTAAGTGTAGCGCCTCTTCCCTGGCTGGGGGTGGCAAGGATGGGAGTTACGGGTGATGGTGGGAAAGGAATCAGTGCTGCTCTGAAATCTCTGCACAAACCAGACAGAGAGCCAGTAGCCCTGGCCAGGATGCAGGGACTATTAACCCGTTCCCAGCATGCAGTGTGCATCCCAAGCACAAACATGGCCAAAATGAGGGAAAGAATACAATGCTTTGCTGGGGACATAACGGAAATGGAGCATTAAACTGAATGAGAAAGTCCAGTGGAAGGTGACTCGCCCCACAGAGGTCCATGCACAAGTGGCAGAGAGCATCTGCTCGGCAGCGCCCTCCGCTGTTGCTGCCAGCACATTCCCAGATGGTTTGAAGCCCATGTCTCCCCATAAGGTAGCCTGGTGCAATCTGGCTTCATGCCAGTCACTGAGTTCAGAGCAAAGGAGAAGGGAGCTGGGCTGGGGATGGCTGGGTTGAAGTGGCCAGGTATGTCCTGCTTGACTGATGTGGCCAAGAGGGTGGTCTCTCTGGATATGGCATTTTAAGGGAGCGTGGGGAAAGTCCCAGTCTTCTTGGGGCAGTCAGAACGAAGGCAGACGCTGCACTGATACTTACTGAGCTGCTCGGCAGGGCTCAGCGCACCCGGAGAAATAGGGAGTTTGGGCTGGAGTTTGTGGTTCCCGGGACTTCCTCTGCGACGGTGGTAACTGCTGCTCCGAGCAGAGAGGAGATGGCAGGCGGAAGGCAGCTCCTCTCCAGCACGTCATTAGGAAGGGCACCCGGCAGAAGGTGAAAGTTCGCACAGGGATTTTTATGTGGGGAATTGCTGCACCCCCCCCCACACACATACACACATGCTTCATCTAACGGCAGGGTTTTGCTAAAGCAATCTACTCCATGCCTGCGGCCTTCGTGCTGCAGAAGGAGAAGATTCTGTGAGCCTGGTAGATCTCAGGAGCTGAGCAGGGCCAGGCGAGGTCACGGCTTTAGATGCCAGGCCCTCGGAGGAACAACGAAGCGATGGTGCTGATTTAGAAGGCGGCGCTCTTCCCTCTGAGTGAGCGCTGAATTAATGCCCCTGTATGGCGTTAGTGGGCTGCCACGGAGGAGCTGCCTTTTGACCGGCATGTAAATCCTGACCAGCTATGGGTATCAGAGCTTCTGTGGCACCACTTGTGTCTTCGATTCCATGTTGCTGCCCACCTCACCCCCCTGCCATCTCAGAGGGATGCAGCCTCTTCCCTCCCTGTCTGTAGTGTGTCTGCCAGTCATGTGGCATCATTATTTGTATTGCAGTCACCTGCAAAGGCCCCAGCTAAAATCAGGACCCCATTGTGCCAGGTGCTGTTACAGACACCTAGTGAGAGACAGTCCCTGCCCTGGAGAACTTACAATAGGCAACACAGGGAAAGGAGTGGAGGAGAAACTGAGGCAAAGTGACTTGCTTAGGGTGGCTCGTTGAGGCTAAGCCCAATTGCATTTGCTGGATCATGAGGGGTCCCACCTGGCAGGTAGGTGAAGCCAGTCCTGCCTCATCCAACCCTGTGGGGAGAAAGGTGTACAGTAGAACCTCAGAGTTGTAAACACCAGAGCCACAAACTGACTGGTCAACCACCCACCTTATTTGGACCAGGAAGTACACAATCAGGCAGCAGCAGAGACAACAACAACAAACAGCAAATGCAGTACAGGGCTGTGTTAAACGTAAACTACTAAACAAAAATAAAGGGAAAATTAAAAAAAAAAAAGATTTGGCAAGGTAAGGAAACTGTTTCATTTGAATTAAGATGGTTAAAAGCAGCAGGTTTTTCTTCTGCATAGTAACGTTTCAAAGCTGTTTTAAGTCAATGTTCAGTTGTGAATGTTGGAAAGAACCGCCGTGGCGTTTTGTTCAGAGTTCCAAACACCCTCCATTCCCGAGGTGTTCGTAACCCTGAGCTTCTCCTGTAGTTCCAGTTGGTGGGTAATCTCGGATGCTGACCCCAGTTCTCTAGTCGTGATCACATCCTCCGTGTTTGGGATACAGCAGGCACAAAAGATCAGTCCACTTGTCTCCTGCCTGAAAGGTGCTAGCTAAGCAAGCTGGGGCCAAAGAGAAAACAGGTTCTCTCCCAGATCCTGGACTGAATTTCTGTGCCTGCCTGGAACGGGTGTGGGCTATTGGCATGCAGAAGTCTCTTTGATTGACAACCTTTTCGGATGGTTCCGTTTATATATATCAGTAGACACAGCTTTACCCATGGTGCTTTGTGGACTGTAGTGACCTGCATGTGTGTTGCCTGAAGCGTCTTGTGTCCTAAATAAGCTCTAGGGCAATTGAAGTACCTGCACATGTCTCAAATAAAACAGTAATGACCAGTGAGGAAAGACATTAATGAGCAACTGGAGGAATGTGACCAGAGATCGTTATGATGCAATGATAGAAAAAGAAAAAATAATTCCCTGATGCATTAAGAAGTTATTAGTCCAACAGCTTGTTGCTATGGGTACAACAGTCTGTTCCACGCATAGCACTGGCTGTTCTTAGCAGTTACAGTCGGGCACGGTAAGGATCGGCAGCGATCGCCCCCACGCTCAGAACCAGATCGGCAGGTGTTTGGATTTTTGCCTCACCCTGGTAGAGAGGGAGACACGCCTTAGAAAGCCGGGATCTGAGTCTGAACGTTCGCAAAGCTCCGGGCCGTTGGGTTCGATCTGTGATAAAGGTTGTGGCCGATTGCAAAGCTGGGGTCTGGGCGTCACAGCGCGGCCCAGCTGGGAGTCCACAGTGGACAAGGAGCTGCCTGCACATTCTCTGTTGGATTGAGGGCCTTGCTTGCTTGGCTGGGCAAGTGCATGTTAGTACTTCCAAGGGTTAAGGACTCTGTAAACAGTATTGCAGCAGCAAGGGGGAAGGCAGATTATCCTACAGATTTACCACCGGGCCGGTCCATGGGGAGGGAGGGGAGTTTTGTTCTGCACTCCCTGAAGCAAATAGAGAAGCTTTTAGCAGAAGCGAAAACCCAAATGGAACCAGGCTCAAGAGCTCAACCTGGGTCTGGGCTGACTTTACCTTGCTGGTCCCATCCTGAGCACCACTCCACAGCTCTGCCAGTGCCCCTCACCCTGGCCGACGGCACCAGGCCTGGGCCCCAACATTGCTCAACCAGTGCTCCTGCCTGCCAGCCTTCAGCCCCACTGGCTGCTATGGTCTTGAGCTCTTCTGATGTGCTCCACCCCTGCCCTTCGACGCCACCCTCTACACCAGTCTTTAGCTCCAACACAGCGCTGCCAATGTGCCTCGTTCCAGATCGGCAGGACCTCCTGCTCGTCCGGCCTTAGGACCCCCACGCAGTTCTGCAGTCCTAGTCACCAGGCCTGAGCCCCCCCCCCCAGAATGTTGCCTGTGCATCTCAGCCCTGACCTTCAGGACCACCTGAATGCCCACCCACATCCCCTTGACCTGCTCTGTCTCCTGCCTAGCTGTGCTCACCTCGCTGCCGACCTGCATCATTTTGGGCTGTTCCAGGACCAGGCCCTCACATGACATCCTCTAGTGTCCAGAGCAGGGACGACTCGCCCCGCAGTTCTATCCCTGGCTCTGCCACTGATTGTCTTGCATGCCCCAAGGTGAGTCACTTAACCTCCCTGTGGCTCGTGTGATTCTGGCATGAAAAGGGCTGTAGAAATGCAAGGCCTTCATGCCTGGGCATGCGCCGTTCCACCTGCCTGCTCCAAATGTGCACTTCCCCCTCCTATATTGAGCTGAGCCAGGTGCCACCTTTCCTGTCCTGACTGGGGGTCCTTCTCCTAGCTGTCAGACCTCAGAAGGGTCCGAGATGCCTCCCCCACCTTCCCGCGCTCTGTGGAGGGCTTTGGGGAAGGCAGGCAGTGGCCCTGCGAGGAAAGGAAACAGCACTGAGACAGGGTTAGCTGTAGGGGAGCAGATTTATTTGAGCATAAGCTTTCATGAGCTACAGCCCACTTCATCGGATCCACCGAATGCATCCGATGAAGTGAGCTGTAGCTCACGAAAGCTTATGCTCAAATAAATTTGTTAGTCTCTAAGGTGCCACAAGTCCTCCTTTTCTTTTTTGCGAATATAGACTAACACGGCTGCTACTCTGAAACCTGCAGGGGAGCGTAACAAAACCGCTCATGTCCACAGGCTCTTTGCTTTTCAAAGGGCCCAATGCTCGGCTGGTATCGACTGGCTTCCCCTTGCCTGAATCCTTCCTGCTAGGACAGCTTGTTCAGCTAAGGAGCCCATTTAAACAATGAACGCTCGTGCTGTCCTCCTGCATACCAGCAACAATGCAGCCCAAGAGCAACTGAGTGATGTAAGGAATTTCTAATGACCAGAGGAAATGGGAGGCTAGGGTTAACACCCAGAAAGCCTTCAGTGGGCACTGCTTGCCTGCGTCCCACTTTCTATCTATCCCATAGGATGCTTCACAATTAACCTGGTTGTTTTTCGCCTTCCTCTGAAGCCCGAAGTGTTGGAGGCAGGACACGGGGGCCTGGGTGGGCCAATGTTCTGATGCAGTATGGCACCCAAGGGCCAAATCCATCCTGAGCAGAAGAGGGCACCTCTGCCATGTGTTTCCGTGCAAGTGGCATCAAGGTATGCAAAGGCTGGAATCGGCTCCTGTAGCATTGAGGATCATGCCCGTGAAGGCGGGGCTCCTCTCTGCTGAGGTATCCTAAATCCAGGATCTAGCACCTGGCATAAAGATGCAGTGATTTCTGCTGATTCATGCTCACAAGTGCCACTACTCTCTAAGAGGGATTGGGCATGCCACTGGGGGGGGTATCGGGAACAGCCAAGCTGGGGGGAGAAGTTGAGTCGGAAGTTTACTATGTTGCGTCCGTTATTTGCCTATATATACGCCGCTAGTTACTCTGTTCAGGTTAGGGTAGGGCTGTCAGCTTTCGACGTGTCCTGGGAGCGCTGAGTGAATAGCCAAATGCAGAGTTGCTCTTGCATCTGAATCAGAAACGCTCCTCAGAAACTCAAGGCCACTTCAAAGGCATCAGTGTTGGGAATGAATAATAACGCTGAGTTCTTTCCAGCAGTAGCTCTCGAAGCAGCTCAGTGTTGTTGTCCCCAGATCAGGGGATTAAGGCACAGAGAGGGGAAGTGAATTGCCTGAGTCACACGACAGTAAAGCTGAGACCAGCATCCACATCTTCCAAGGCTCAGTCTGGTGCCTTGGCCACTAGGCCACATTATCTCCAGCGTCTTAGCACTCAGCCCTCATCTCTAACTCAGATCTCAAGAGGGACAATTTTGGAGGCAGACATCTTGCCCATTGTGGAAGTTTGGCTAATGGACAAATGGGTTTCATCCCCTGGCTGGCAGGGGGCACTGCTTGTCCATCCCAAGGGGCACTGAGATGTGTTGGGGGACCCCTGGATTGGCACAGCAGGGAGTGCTGCCAGTCAGGATTGAGGTGTGACTCCCAAGTCAAAACGTGCTCCAGGTCAGGAGTGGAGATGGGTGGCAAGTGGTATTTCCCTCGTGTAGGAATTGTCAATATTTCTACTTTTGTTTCGGTCCCCAGTTGGGACAACACATCACAACAGTGAAATCTTGGGCGGGAGTGGGGAAAAGTTTTGCAAATGTCGATTCAGAAACATCAACATGAAACACATCCAAACGTTGCTCTGGCAGATGGAAACCTCACTTTGAAATGGGCGCTTTCCCCAGGGAAAATGGGGATAAAACCACACATTCCCATTTAAACCCTGCTCATTGGCGGAGTCGTAACCAGGGAATGTTGGTGTCGCAGGGTAGCTGCTGCCTGCCCCATGCCTGGCGGCAGTGTGATGGTCACCAGTGTTGGCTGACACACTCAGGACCTCCAGCGGTCAAAACTTGAGTTGCTACTGCCGGAGCTAAAGAGTGGGGCCTCTACCATACCCATCACCTCTGTGGATTGGGCGCAAAGGGGCACCAGTAGCGCTCCCTTACCACAGGGCTACTCTAGCATTGTCGGTTCACACGCCCATAAAGCAGGTCCCTCCAAGCGGACAAGGCAAAAGGAGATGGGTCTTGTCAGTGAGGAGGAGTCTGAAAGGGCCACATACCAAGGATAAACTGTATGAGAAACCGTCAGAGAAGAGTAAAAGCCCTGTTCCCAGACAGCTTGCCATATTCCACCTGTTTTATAACAGCAAAGATGGGCAGTATGTGAGGTCAGGCTGCTCTCTGGGACTCCTTGTTCCTCAGATGCTGCTGGGTCTATAAATTGGCCTTAAAAGCAACAAGGATGCGTGAGCAGGGCAGCTAGATGTGACCTTCAGAGCAGCCGTGGAGAACAGCCTCACCATAAAGCATGTCTCTCTGTTCCTGGCTGTTCCTGTTGCTCGGAGCCTCTGGAGCCTCATGAATGGAGCACCCTGCATCTGTTAATACACTGATCAGTAGCACTTAATCACTTGGAAATTCCCGGTGTGCCAGCCAAGATGATCCTGCTAACAGCACACGCTGCTTCAAGACTCTCAATGATCTTCTGCTCTCCTCTGGCACATTCTGCCCACGGATCTCAAAGCACTTCACAAACATTATTAGTGAATTAGGGCTTATCACCCCTTCCTGGGAGCATGGTCTGAATTATTGTCCCATAGTTATAGGTGGGGAAACTGAGGCACGGGGTGGGACTGTGACTTGCTTAAGGTCACGCAGTGAGTCAGGGGTTGGACCCAGGAGTCCTGTCTCTCACTCTGCTGCCCTGACTACTAGAGAATCCTTTCTCTCCAGAATTTAGAGATGAAAACCATCTCCCATTGCTTTCTTTCCCATTTTATAGCCTCCAGTGCCAGGCTGAAGTGACATTATTGTTATCTCTACAACGGTAGCACAAGAGGCTGGAGCGAAGATCAGGCCCCCCCAGTTACATAGGGCTTATCTACCCGAACATTGAGTTTGCAGCTGTTAACACTTGTGGTGACATGTGGCGTACAGGCACTAGATGTGTAGCTACACGCTGCAGTGAAAGTCTCTGGCTGGGCTGAGGGGGAGGCAGCGGGGAAAGGCTCCGGCAGCATAGATGTGGGAAGTACTGCGTGGGCATGTACAGAGCAGTGTATATATCCTGGGGTTCAGGGGTGTAGGGATTTCTGCTCTTTTTACCCACTCATGCCTCACCATCTCCACTGCTATTGATTCCCATGCTAGCTGGGCATGCAGTATGTATTCTGCTATAAGTGGAGATGCATCCTAAGTGTCCGTGTGGACCTTGCTGACATGCACAGCAGTGTCCACCCAGCCAGTTAGTGCACTACTGCAGGGTAGATTTACAGCCTGGCTTGTCACAAACTAAATATTCTTATAGATGAGTGCATGGGGAGAGATGTCCCGACTCCAAGGAGATTATCATTAAGGTTGAGATTCTTTCACACAGATTGCGGAAGTCACAGATTCCATGACTTTTCATGACCTCCGTGACTTCTGTAGTGGCTGGGGAGGCCGACTTCAGGGCTGCCCGACCAGCCACTGCTGGAGCGACCTGGGGCCAGCTGCTCTGGTAGTCCCTGGGGCAGGCCACACCAGCCATTGCTTGGGAGACCCAGGCAGCTGGTTCTGGGGAGCAGCAGCTGGTGCGGCTAGTCCCGGGAACTGCCCAAGCAGTGGTCCCGGTGGCTGCCACGGCACCAACCGCGCCAGCAGCTGCTCAGGCAGCCAGCTCTGGGGACTGCCGAAACAGCAGCCAGTGTGGCTGGCTCCAGGGAACACCTGAGCAGCAGTCCTGGGAGAGCTCTGGGGACTGCTCAAGCAGCAGCGGTCCTGGGGTGTCTGGAGCAGCAGCCCCAGGGGTGCTCGGAGGTCTGGAGAGCAGTCTTCAGGAGCAGCGGCTGGGGGACAGTCAACCCCCAGTATTGGAGCAGGGCCCCCAGAAGTAGAGATTTAGTCATGGATATTTTTGGTAAAAGTTATGGACAGGTCATGGGCAGTGAATTTTTATTTATTGCTTATAACCTGTCCATGACTTTTACCAAAAATACCCGTGACTAAATCTTAGCCTTAATTATAATCTTAAATAATTATAATCCATAGTCAAAGGAAAGATTGTATCCCCGTGAGTGGATGGGGAATTGACGCATAAGGAGAGATGAAGTGACTTGGCTGTGGGCACCTGGAGTATGTTCACACTGCAATATATAACCTGCAGGACCAAGTCTCAGAGCCTCAGTCAATTGATTCAGGCTTAGGGAGCTCGGGCTGCGGGGTTAAAAGTAGCGGTGTAGATGTTCCATCTCGACCTAGAGTCCCGGCTCTGAGACCCTCCCTCTGATGAGGATGTGCAGTCCAGGCTCCAGTCCAAACTTGAATGTCTACACTGCTCTGTTTAGCCCACGAGCCTGAGTCAGCTGCTCTGGACCAGGCACGGGTCTTTTACTGCAGAGTAGATGGTCCCCCGGGAGTCTGATGCTGATCTCCTGGGTCCTAGCCCCATATCTCAACCCCAAGCACCGACTTGCCATTGCTTCTCCTGGGACTGGAGAGCACGGAGGTCATTTGCATGCTCCCCTTCTCTGGTTTGCACACCTCCCTGCCCCCTCTCCCTCCTTCCAGCCTTATGCCAGGTGAGCAGGGACCCGCACTCTGCTAGCAGCCTTTGTTCTGCTGCTGGCTCTGAGTTAGACAAGTCCAGGGCCTCCCAGGAGATGTGCTGTTTTCTACCACTCAGCCCTTGTCAGGATCTCCCTAGAGGACCTCCCCTGCCCATTCGCACAAAGGCACTTTCGAAATTATCATATGGCCTGATTTGGAGGGGGGATTTTTCCAGAGGGTTCCCCACTCTCCTGCCAGGAGCTGGTGGTTTCAGCGGGAGTTGCAGCAAGAGACAGGGGGTAGAGAACAAACATGGACTGAGTCAGGTGAGACTGGAATTAACCTCTTCATCACTGAGCACTGCCCAAGGCACCCACTAGGCAACATGCTCTTCAATTCAGCTGCTCTGTGGGAAACTGCTGGCAGCATGGGGGTTGAGGGTGGATTTAGATCTGAAGAGCATCAGGGAAAAGCTCTGGAGTTAGGAAAGCGGGAATACTGAGCTTGACCCTAGCATGCCTCAACCCAGCGATCTCAACGTGCTCTAAAGAGCCAGGTGAGTATCATTACCCCAACTTTAGTAATGGGGAAACTGAGTCACAAAGAGGGGAAGTGGCTTGCTCAAACAGAGTCAGGGCAGAGCACAACCACAGCTGTCATTTGCGAGAGACTGAAATTCATTTTTGTTCCAAGTCTGATATAGCTAGATCTTGCCCCTGGATCTCCTGTATCCCAAGCAAATGATCTAACGGGCAGGCTATTGGCTGTCATAGGGCTCGCGTCTCCTGTGCGCGTTTCATCCTGGACAAGATAGGTTTCTGCAGAATACGTGGTTATGATGAAATGGCATTTTTCATGAAAAAAATGTTCTGTCAAAACTATTTTGGACTAGCTCTCGCTAGAACCCAGGTTTCCTGATGCCCTGCACCACAACAGAGACAGAGCCTTCCACTGGTATGTCTGTGGCTCTCAACCTCTCAAACTACTGTACCCCTTTCAGGAGGCTGATTTGTCTTGTGTACCCCCAAGTTTCATCTCACTTAAAATCTACTTTCTGACAAAATCAGACATCAAAATAGAAAAGTGACACAGCACACTCTTACTGACAAATGCTGACTTACTTGTTTTTGCTCTATAATTATAAAATAAATCAATTGGAATATAAATTTTGCACTTACATTTCAGAGTATAGCATATAGAGCAGTATGAACAAGTCACTGTATGAAATTTTAGTTTGTACTGACTTTGCTAGTGCATTTTATGTAGCCTGTTGTAAAATTGGCAAATATCTAGGTGAGTTGATGTGTCCCCTGGAAGACCTCTGCATACCCCCCATGGGTACACATACCTCTGGTTGAGAACCACTGGTGTAGATGCTCGGGAACTTCCCGCTTGCCGGGTTTCAGAGCCTAGGCACCAGCCTGAGCCCAAACATCCACACTGCTATTTTTAGCCCCACAAGCCTGAGTCAGCTGACCCGGGCTCTTAGACTTGCTGCTGTGGGTTTTTTGTTGCAGTGTAAAGGGACCCATAGTCTCTAGCTCCTACCTGTGAAGGCTGCAGACCTCAGACATAGCTCCCTTCAGAACAGTCCCCTCCGCGTGTGCTCCGATGACTGATTGCATTTGCCATTTGTGCAGAGGTGTCAGGGCGCCAGAAGCATGGAATTGAAGCGTGCGAGGTGCCAAACACGGGCTTTACAGACAGTGGCAGTGCCCTCAGCGGAGTTCTGTCATTTCCAAAGCCTGTCCAGGAGGTGTAATTGACAATTACTGCTGATAATGATTCACATCACTTGAGAGAAGCCCCCCGAGGTATATCGGGGAATCGCTCACTGTGAGTGACAGGACAAGGCTGCAGCAAGCCAAGCTGCAGCGAAGAAGAGGTGTTTTTTTTTATTAAGAGATGGTTGCATTCTGCTGAGTCTCCCTCTGGTAGCAGGGGTAGAACCTAATCCCCTGGGACTAGTGCTAGTGGATCCCTGTCTCCCATCTCTCCAGCCCTGGGAGCAACTCTTTCACCAGGTGAATTGAAAGAGCAAGTCTTATCATCAGGGATGCAGTCTGCTCAAATCTGCAGGCAGCCCGAAACAACAGCTCGGGGACAACTCAGGACTGTGATGTGCTGCCAACTCTGAAGCCTACTAATGCCGACCTAAGTGCCTGCATTGTTCAGTTTCACTCCCGAGCAAAGCACAAGAGGTGCCATCCACTGAATGGCATCTCGTTTGGGTACCCTGAGTGGGAGGAGTTTAAGCTCACCGGCGCTTATTTTTTCTCCACACTGACCCCTGTTTTCAGATAAGCTTATCAGAGAGAGCCCAGTGGCTCAGAAGACGTGATCTGTAAGACGATAGCAAAGGCACCTGTACCTCTCTTGCCAGGGGCGGCATTAATCAGAACTTCCCATTGTTCCATCATACCAGGTGAATCACAACCCACTAGTCCCCAGTCTACAGAGGATATGTGTCTGTTACAGCCATTGCTGGGGAATCTACCTCTTTAGTTCAAGTTACGGAGACCTGTGCTTTTGGCTCTTGGGGTCCCCGGTTCAATCCCAGTTGTTGACTAAGAACGCGGATGAGACACACGACATAAAATGTGTTGGTGGGGTGAACAGAAGCCACACTAAAGCAGGGACACCAAAGGCCTACTAAAAAAAGCTGGGACAAGGGGCAACAAGTGTCCCCACCATCTCCTCTCTCCAAATGGTCGCAGCTAGTTCAGATACAAAAGGTACCCACCGCTGGACCCTGCTAGCTTACAGCCAAGCTGGTTTTGAGAAGTTAAGGGCAACAGGGACTCCCACAGCTAAAGATACTTTGCAAATGTTGCTGCAAACCTTTGAGTTTTGATGCAAAAGGCCCACTGGAGTCTATGCAGAGACGCTTTTTCTTCCCAGGGCCATTAACTAAAAAGCGCCTGGTTCCCCCTCCCCACCCCCCCGGCTCTCCTGCTGGTAATAGCTCACCTTACCTGCAAAAAGAACAGGAGGACTTGTGGCTTAGAGACGAACAAATGTATTTGAGCATAAGCTTTCGTGAGCTACAGCTGCATCCGAAGAAGTGATGCTCAAATAAATTTGTTAGTCTCTAAGGTGCCACAAGTCCTCCTGTTCTTTTTGCGGATACAGACTAACACAGCTGCTACTCTGTCACCTTACCTGATCCCTCTTGTTACAGTGTGTATGGTAGCACTCATTGTTTCATGTTCTCTGTGTATATAAATCTCCTCACTGTATTTTTCACTGCATGCATCCGATGAAGTGAGCTGTAGCTCACAAAAGCTTATGCTCAAATAAATTTGTTAATCTCTAAGGTGCCACAAGTCCTCCTTTTCTTCTCCTAGCAGTTTCATTGTGTTCAGTTCACACACTAGAGGCAAACTAAATTGGCAATTAAAGCAACAAAAATACAATGAAAAAGTATACTGCATTACAGGGATTGCAGTGCTAAGTAAAAGGAACTCATTGCACAAGCAGGGACAGGGAAACTTTTCCCACCCAGCTCTGCAATCTTGAGCTATAGCACCTTCTGCTATTTTCCCGGAGGACCCGTTGCACGGTTCTGCCAATGTACTTCAGTTAGGTCTGCTACATGCCTTTCTGTTTGAGCCTCTGCCCTAGCCAACAAACACAGTTAATCAAGAATTTTTCAAGGAAACAACTTTGGTCAGAAAAAGCTGATTAATGGGAACTGAAACTTCTTGCAGGTCAGTTTGGATCAATTTTTCAACTTGACATTTGTCTGAAAAAAGTTTTGAAATGACCAAAATGCTCTGTTTTGGCATTTTCGAAATGAAAAATTCCAGTTTTCTGGTTTGAAATGACATGTTGCTTCAATGTTTAAGTTAATTGTAGTAAAAAATGTTTTTAAAAAGGTCTAAATCTAAATGAAACATTTTGATTGACCTGAACTGAAAATTTTTGGGGGGGTGGGGCGGGAATTTCAGTTTGCGAAAAATTTTGAGATTTAAACTTTTTGTCTCACTTTGGGATGGGAAAATTTTTCAGTATCTCCACAATTTTCCTAGGCTGGGAACACCATTTCCCACTCGGCTCTGCTGGCAAATGTACCAAACAAGTAAAGATTAGGTTCAGAACCCCATGTTTATGTCACCATATTTGCACCCACGTGTCGTTTCCTACAATCCAAATCCTACTGCTCTCTCCCACTGCCACGCAGGGGGCAAGTCTTCAGCTTTAGATAAATCTAATGGTGTCTGATTCTTCCAGCAAACCCTCCAACCTGGGCAAATAACTTTATTTGGAGCTTTTTGCAACCTGTGTCCAGCTGAGGGCCCAGTCAAACATGTCTGCAGAATCAGTGCTCTCCAAATCCACTTCACCTCGATCAAAGCTGCCTTTCACTGAATCAGCTACAAGAGTGGCTGCTTTCCATCTCCCTCCCTCTCCAGGTGGCCCTACTCAGAGCCGTGCCTTTCTCATTGCCATCTCCCAGGGTGCTTAGAGCCAGACTGCTTTGCATGTACAAATTAACTCTACGCAGCCGGCTAGTTAACCTTCCCACTGAAATTACAAAGCCAGCTCATGCTGGAAACACAGGGGAGCTGGGCCGGAGTTGTCTGCAGGGAAGTGTGCTTAGTGATTAAGTGAAGGCCTGTCTCTGGAAAAGCTTTTTATTAATTTCATCCATGTGCGGATATTTAGGGTCTGTGACCGACCTCGGTGGAGAAGGGAGACAGCGGATGAAAGAAGAGCTGGTGTGTTTCAATGGGAGATATGTTTATTTATGGGGAAGAGATGCAGGTTCAAATGATGTGATATGATCAGCAGCAAAATAAACCCAAGGCATATTTGCTTCTCCCCTTTGCACCCCATCCTCCAAACCATGGAAGAGTTGTATTGGTCCGAGAGGAGTCCTAATTATCCATCGTCTTTGGGGATGGTGTTCTATACGATGTGGCACTGGTTTTCCAAAGAACCAGCACCCAGGAGCCTTGTCATTGCAGAGTTAATATTGGGTTTGCCAGGGCTCAGTACCACGTCTCCAGGATTTAGGTATTGAGACCACCTGGGCTTGGCATTCAGTCTTCAGATCCCCACCCCCAGGATCCAACGTACCTGGATTTAGCATTAGATCTCCATCCCTTTGGCCAACTTCTGCACTCAGGACACCAGGAAGCGTAGCTTCAGTGGAGTGACTCTGGATCAGAATCTAGCCAACTCTGTGATGTAGCCCAGCCTTTGGAGGTGGACAGGCTGTGCGAGACCCAGAGGAAAGCCCATGCCTCTGGCACAGGGATCTGGAGCCAGCGCTGGTCAAATCAAGCAAGAAGTTTCCAAGCCATCATCAGAGCATCTGCAATTTCTCTACAAAGGAGGCTGGAGCATTAATGACTATCGAGCAAAGAAAGTTCATCTGTGTCCTAGAGCACTTCAATTAGTAATAAAAAGTTGTATAAAGAGTGGGGGGAAATCAGTGCAGACGCAGCTGCCTCTATTCTGGTTGCCTCTTGCCTTTTTGCTTTCAGAGAGAAAAATCCATTAATGGCAGCCCCGAGGCCTGGGAGCAGTAACCTTGTCACAAAGCAGCTCCCAGCCTTTATAGCCAACTCTGCCAGTTTGTCTGATGAAGACCCTGGGTGTACCAGCCAGGGCCTCTTGCCTCTCAGTCTATTCTCAGCCATTATGTATGACGTCGCGGCCTTGTGCCTAGAAGTGAGTGATGCTGCCCTCTCGTGGCTGGGCCCACAGAGCCAATAAAGGAAATATTGGTACAGCTGCAGTCTGTTAAGTCGAATGCCAGAGGCTGGTCTTTCTGGAGCAAACAACCTGGGCTCTACTCCCAGCTCCCTGTGTGCATGGGATTCAAAAAGCAATAGTCTGCAGTTATAGATTCGTGACATCCTCCGTTGATGTGGCGTGTGGGACACCCTCTCACAAGGACGAGATCAGCCCGTAGAGCGTGTTCAACCAAATAGTGGGCAAGCAGCAACAATGCATTTGCACCCAGGATGGTGACTCTTCGTTAAGAGCTCTGCTGTGCTCCTGCCGGGGGAGGGAAGGGGGCGTAAAGATGCTGCTCTGGAGGCTAGCTGCACCATTGCAGTCCCTGCACAGGGAGATTAGCCATTGATAGACAGCTGCCCCCCCTCCTGTGCAGGTGGACATGGAGTGGGTGGAGCAGGGGAGGGGAGATGTGTGGGGTGGTCATGTGTCCTCCCCTTTAGATTGTGCCCCCCAAGTCTGTGCTACACAGGCAGACTGTCAGTTTCATGTCATGCAGACTGCAGATGCATTAAATTACTGTTCCGGGTACACCAGAACTGTGCGAGGTGGTGGACACAGTGATAGGGAGGAATGGTCCCTGCTCTGAAGGGGCTAAAGCTTATACAAAATAAGTCCAGGCGCAGTTGGTGGGGCATGGGATGGAGCGAAATGCACCCCAGTGTGCGCTGGTGTGGTGGGAATACATCCCTCCTACATATTCCTTATCCCCTTGATGTCTCGTTCAGCATGGTTGCAGGATTCAATCCTGGTCTCCCCCCTGCCCCCAACGTCTTGGCCTCTCATTGTGGTGTGTCTTTTACTGCACAACAACCACTAGTGGGCTGGCAGATGATTGAAAGGGATGCTGTCCAGTCGTGATGCCCTGCCAGTTGCACCATCCTTGATGCCACCAAGGAGTTCAGCCCCCAAAGGTGACCCGTTCACCTGCAGTCACCTCGTCAGGAGGCATATCCCCTCTCTTGCAGGGACGTAAAGGAAACCAGGCACCTAGACCTCTCCGCAAAAGAGAAGCAAGGGTGAGCCCCTCCACTTGTGAGGAGAGGAGACCCCTCCCTGCAGGCTGCGAGGGGGCATGGGAACCACAGAAAGGGATTTTTGGTGGTCTCTTGAGAGGTTCCCACAGCTCCCAGCAGGGCACTGAAGCAACTGGCCTCCTAGACACCCGAGCTGCAGCTCCGCTAGGTGCCACGGGAGCCTCTGTGACCCGTCTGAATTCAGAGGAATGGCACAGAAGCCACAGGCTTGCTGTGTACATTAGAGAGGCCAACCGGGCAGCAGGGAATGTCCCTCGTTCCCTCCCTACCTTCTCTCTCTCTCCTGGAGGCCAGGCTGCTCTTTCCAAGAGGTTGCAGCGTGGGTTGCTCCCCGCAGGTGCTGAGGACAAGAGGTTCCTGGGAGGTGAAGGGCATGCAGAGATCCAAGGCCAGCTGCAGTTCCCAGCTTGGCTTTGAGGCCGACTTCATGGCTAAGCATGGGATTCAGGGCGTTGGCTTGTTCTTTGCGGGGTTTTAAGCGAGGAGCTTCCATCGCTCAGGACAGGGAGGGGGTTTGGTAACAGCCGTTGGTATTTTGAGTGCAGTGCAGGCGAGCGCCCTGCGCACAGCTCGGCCGAAGCCCCTCGCTCCTGTCCCGCAGCACCTGGGGCTATTCCAGCCCTGCCAGTGCCCCCTCCCACAGTTTCACCAAAGCACCTCAGTCCCACTCTGCACCAGCCCCTACAACTGCAGCCCCGTCTCGGAAAGCACAGTCAGCCTTGCTCTTTTGCAGCCAGCAGAGGAGCGAGGGCTGAGTCTGCAAAGGGACTGAAGCTAGTTTGTGAGCTCTTTCAGGTGGGGACTGTCTTTTCCCTGTATGTCTGTCCTGTGCCTACTGCAACGGGGCCCTGCTTATTGATCGCTGCCCCTTCGGGCTACCACAATGCAAGTGTAAGGGGACGGTTGCCCCCTTACTAACATTCAGTGGGGGTGTTTTAGTTGCTAACTCCCAGTACTAAAAGGGGGGTCGATGGGAAATCAGGACCCTGAGACTGACAGTCCCCAGGAACAATGGGGAGAGGCCAACGCTCCAGGTCAGCCTGAATGACAGGGCGGGCAGGCTAATCAGGGAGTCAGGAGGCCAGGGAGGTCCCTTCCTCCATGTGAGCTGGAATTGCCTGGGTCAGTCAGAATGGGGTTGAGCTAAGGAGAAAGCAAGGGCTCAAGCTGAGCTGGGGAGCAAAGCTGTGCCAGATCCAGAGAGAGCAGACCCTGTCCTGGGAGCAGAGCTGCAGCCCCAAAGCTAGAGGCACAGCCCAGAGAGAGCAGACTTGCCCTGGGAGCTGAGTTGCAGCAACCAGAGCCAGAGAAGCAGCCCAGGGAGCTGGAGGCAGAGCAGCAGCAGCCGTGCGGAGACCGAGTGGTGGAGCTGGGGCTGGAGCAGTCCGGAGCTGGGTGCGGTGAGCAGCTGGGGAGAGCGAGGGGGACCCTGGGCAGCAGGCCCAGAACAGGGAGACGCCTCAGCCAAAAGGCTCTGCAGGCCAGGCTTGGATCATAACCCTGACAGGGCGGGGGCGACACTGGGGAGAAGGGTCCTACCACTTAGAGCCTGAGAGCGTGTGCCCACCACCAGAGCGAGTGTCCAACCCACAGCATCCCTGCAGCACAGAGAAGGCCTGGGACTTACAAGGAACAGACTGTGAACTGCCCGGATATTCCGGAGACGCTGTTTGTGATGTTCCCCGCCACAGAGCGGGGTGATGTTTCCTTTAACCTTTCCCATTTTCCCTTATTCTTTTTAAAATTAATTGTTGATTAAATAACTTTAACTTGTATGTAATGGTCAGTGGGTCAGAGAAGTGCCCAGTGCAGAGAGAGTACCCCGGAGTGGGGACATCCTAGCCCCTGTCCTAGGTGACCACAGCAGGGTTGGGGGTTGAGCCCCCCAGGAATCCTGGACCCAGCCTTGTTGGGGTTACAAGGACTCTGCCAGACAGGAGAGGGGAAGGGGAGTCCTCAAGGGCAGGGAGGCCACTGGGTAACGGAAGTGGGAGCGAGGACTCAGATCCTTTCGCTAGCCCACTTCACCCGGGGTAGTGCAGAAGCCAGGAAAGTTCCCCACAATAGCGGGACTATTCCCCCGCTTACACAAGGAATAAGCAAAAATCGTCTTCTTACTGAGCCAATCCTGTGCCTTTCCCACAGCTCAGCCAGTGCACGTTCATCGCAATTGCCTGTGTAACCTCTACTGCTGCAGTACTTGCTCTGCTGAGCAGCGTCTGACAATAATTCTGTGCTGGGCAAGTAAATACCCACCTGCAGATGCTGGGTCTGAGCCACTTCTGTTTTGATCTGCACGGCAAGGAAGATTTGGAGCCAGGAGGTTCTATTCTATTGTATATAGCTCTTCCCTTGCACGCGTCAGCGTAGTATCCCGGAGCCTTCCCGTAATGCATTAAGAAATATGACTAACCTTTGCTACGTTTGTTCTCTTTTCTCCTGTCCCCAGAGGGTGAAGCATGTGCAGGGACTGTCCCATTTTGCAGGGTTCTGTTTATTTATTAAAAATGTCCATGTTGCTCTGTCTTTGTGCAAGGTGCAGTGGGAAAGACAGGCGTGTCACGGCCAACCTAGTCATGACGGGTGCATGTTCTGTGGGTAAAAAGAGCTCACGTATGGCTGAGTCACTTCTGACTCAGAAACCAGATCCTGGTGTAAACAGCCGGACCTGCTCCACCTTTCGAAATGGAGGACACCCCATGGTCTCTGCAGCCGGCACCCCATCTCCTTGCACAGCAGCGGCAGCTGCTCCACATAGCATGGACATATGCTACCAGAGCTCCCGAAGCTGCCCGGGTACAGCTGAGCGCGAAGTCAGGCTGTGTGCAGCTAGCATGGGGGGAAGGCAGAAGGGCCGCAGTCTGGCAGCACCGGCTCCTCAGGACAGAGCGGCAGCTCGGGGTGCAGGGAAGCGCTGCACACTTGTTGAATGATGCTGTTTGTTAGTTGCATTGCCGTAGCACCCAGGGACACTGATCAGTGATCAGGGCCCCCCAGTGTTAGGGGCTGTACAGATGCACAGCAAAAGATGGTCCCTGCCCTGAAGAGCGCCCTCTCTAGGGCCTCTCTCTTTGCAGGCGCAGCCTATCACTCCTCAGGGTGCAGGGCTCTGAGGGTCTCTGGAGTGCCAGAGCATGCCCCTCACCTTGGCCTCTCGAAAGTGAAGCTGGGGCGAGGGTGTGGGTGGCATTGCCGGGACCCTTATGAGGACAGTAGCCTCCAAGGCGTCTCTTCTGCGTCGCCTGATCTTCGCAAAAGCCTTAGGCTTTGTCTATGCTGGGGGGGTTGCCCCGATTCCAGCCACCACTGTCACTGCAGTGATGCAGATGCCATTTGCCCCACTGCACATGGTTTCACTCACGGCAAAGGCCCAGTGGGGCAAGTCGCAGATTTGCCTGCCTGCAGTGGGGGTTTGCACTGAAACAGCTCCCTCCATGCCTGAGATTGGCACGAAGCATTGGCCCCTCTCAGCTCCCCCGTGGAGAAAGGGATCTACATTTCCTCCAACTTGCTTGTCGCTGCTCACCTGAGTCTCCCTCTTCTTCCTTTTCCCCCTCCCCTCCCCTTTTCCTTTTTCCCCTTGATTTTTCTCCTTCCCTTTTTTCCTGTCTCCCCTTCCTTATTTCTACTCCTCTTTCTCTCTTCCCCCACCCTCTGGCAAATCACCAGTAGAGAAGCCTCCCAGCATGTAGATTAGCCAGGCAGCCCCTATTAAAGTGAAAAAACCCACTGCCACCAACCCTGGAGGCCTTGCCTTGTGTTCCATTTTTGCAGCTTTCAACATGCCAGCCTCTCTGTAATGAAGTAAGATGCCCTGCTGGGAAAATGATCCTCTGTGGCGGAGAGACAAGGGGGCCGCTGAAGCAGCTCTATTGCCGAGCTGCCGGTACGGAACGGCTGGGTTTTGCAGTGCGGTGTTTAGACGTCAGCCAACATCTTAAAAGTTGCTTCCTCACGTGTATCGACAGCACGGGCTTCGAGCTCCTGCTAGAGCCGCCTGTGAGGGGGAGAGGGGGCCTATGCAGTCAGGTATCTGGGGGGGCATGTGCCAATGGCACTAAATGGTTAGAGTCCGTAACAGGAACAGCTGAGCATTCTCCTCTACAGCTGTATCAATGGGAGCGGTGGGTGCTCAGGCTCAACGCCTTGAAAGGAGGAGGATCCGGTACGCAGCATCTCTGAAAATCAGGCGCATCGTAACGATAGGACATTGCCCGTCTCTGGCCCCGTCCATAGGAGGCTCTCAAAGAGCTTTACAAACATTAAGTGCTGCATGCTGCTCTCCTTAACCCAGGTGTAACTCCGAAGTGAGTCCATCAGAGTGAGATAATGGAGTGACACCTGAATTATACCAGCAAGTGGAGAGCCACAGTTGGCTAATTAACTGGTTAGGCTCCAGACAACCCCCCTGCAAGGCAGGTATTACCATCCCCAGATTACAGATGGGTAAATTGAGGAACGCCACAGTTAAGGGCCTGATTCTGCCATCCCTATATTGCGGAGCCCCATGCTAGGTGAACAGTCCCCTTGAAATCTTGTGGCAAGATGCTTCTTAGTGTAGGAGAATGGAGTCAGGCGTGGGAGCATATGGCGAGTTGGTGACTGAGCTGGGAATAGTTAATTACCCATGCGGTTAACGATTTGTGCCGTTTTTCTAATCAGAACTTATCTAGTTCCAGTCTCTCACTATAAAGCATGTTTTCCAATCATTTAATCATTCTCGTGGCTCTCCTGCGAACCTCCTCCAGTTTATCAACAATTCTATGGCTGTTGGGCACCTAAGTGCCTCAGTGACTGAAAGAGAAAGGGTGGCCCAATGGTTGGAGCATCCGCCTGGGTCTTGAAAGATGAGGGTTCAATGTCCTACTCCACCTCAGATTTCTTGGGCGAGTCACTTTGCCTCAATGTGCCTCAATTTCCCATCTCTATAATGGGGATAACAGCACTGCCCTGACTCACAGGTTGCTTGTGAGGATACATACATTGAAGATTGTGAGATGCTCAGATACTACGCCAAGGGGGACCATAGCTGTGGATAGGTAAGTTCTTCCGAAAATTTCAGCCTTAAAACATGGTCTAATTTTTCAGAGATTCTGAGCACTCATAGTCTGAAGCCCCTCTGAATATAAAGCTGGTTACGTTGGCCCTTGGATTTGGATGCCTAACTTTGGGCATCTTCATTTGAAAAAAAAATTGGGCTAAAGATTATTTAGCAGGAGAAGAACTTGAGCCAGGTCCTTTAAAGTTACGAAGCACCTGGTGAAATTGATCCATGTCTGCTTTTCCCTTTCACCCTGCCCCATAAGCGGGAGAGCAGGTGGAGGCTGAAATGAAATTAAAGAGCAGAAAATTTGGACCCAATAAAAGGAACTACTTCTTTAATGCCGTGTGTGGTGAACCTGGAGGATTCGCTGCCATAAGAGGGCAATGAGACAAATACTGTGGCTGGATTCTAAAAAGGCCAGGATAATTTTATGACTGCTAATAACATTTGCTGCTATGCAAGCTAGGATAATAGGGGCAATCAAATCTTATGCTTCAGGGCATAAAATGATCACTCACGGGGATACGGGAGGAATTTTGCTTCCATCTACAACATTGCAACATTGAGTAAGTATATTGTGGTTTCAAATTTCCTTCCTTTGCTGAGTCAGATGCTGGCCTTATCTAGAGGTCATCACATCACATCAGGGCCCTGGTCCTGCATGGAAATCTGCTAACATGGACCAATACACCTCTGCAAAGTGCCCAGGTGTGACATTTTTTGTGGCAGAGCCAGGAATAGACCCTGTTCTCTTGACTTCTCCTGTATCTCAGCCATTGTTTCTCCATGAACACAGCCGTCTCCCAGTGGAGTCAACAGAAGTCACGAACTCTGCTGAATCCAAGAGAAACTCCCCTTCCTTTTTTCAAAAAGAAAAGGAGTCCTTTTGGCACCTGAGAGACTAACAAATTTATTTGAGCATAAGCTTTCATGAGCTACAGCTCACTTCATCGGATGCATGCCAGCATCCGATGAATTGAGCTGTAGCACATGAAAGCTTATGCTCAAATAAATTTGTTAGTCTCTAAGGTGCACAAGTCCTCCTTTTCTTTTTGCGGATACAGACTAACACGGCTGCTACTCTGAAACCTTCCTTTTTTCAGTCCTCCCTTCAGATATCCCTTGGTGGTAGAAGCAAACTCGGGGCAAAATTTCTCCTCTCTAATCAGCGCTGCTCCCACAGAGAGACAAAAGGTAGAACCTCCCCAAGAGGTGGGACTGGCCTTTGTTCTCCGCTCACTTTCTCTCCCAGTCTCTCTGAGTTCATCCCGGGCCAAGCCGATGGTGACATCATTAAATTCTGACAATCTTTAGATCAGCAGAGATGCTTTACAACTCCCTGCCGGCTGGCTCTAAATTTAGAGGTCTCAGCATTAGGTAAAGTTTCCTTCCTCCGGATGGCACCTTTAATTGCATGTGATAAGTGACTCTGGTCTGCGGGCCTCGGCTGCCGGGGAGGGAGGGTGATTTAAGGGAGAGGAGGGGAAGGGGAAGGTGACAAGCAACACGGCAGCAAGGAGATGGAGAGATGCAGGCTGAGCCAGACAATGAGAAAGCACTCTGCCACTCCCGTATGGCCCGTGAAGCTAAGCAGCCTGGCATTTCTCTTCTTAGAACCTGTCTGGCATTAACTGGCTGCAGGAGAGATGCCAGTTTTGACAACACGCAGGGCACTTGATCCGCTAGCTGATGTTCCATCGACTTCAGTGGTGTGATGCGGTTTCACGACAGCTGAGGAGCCTGGCCCAGGCTTTATTTTTATGTTGAGTTCCTGAAAATCAAAGGCCACAAAGGCCCTCGTTGGCCTCCCATTCCTCTCTAGTTACCCAGTGTCTCCTTTATCTGAACGAAGACAGAGCATGGCCGAACGAGGGCTCGTTAACTCCTCCCACTTAATGAAGATCTTCTTTGCACAGGCTGTCTTAGCTGTTGTTTTGGGTGGTTTTAGCTAAGCTGTGAGGTTGTATATTTCATCGTGTCAATGAGCGGCTTTTCATGTGGGTACCAGGGTCCTGCTAAGGGGGCACTGCTTTGGCATTAATGGCTGGGGAACCTAGGAGTAACTAGTGTAGCATGTAATCAGCCTGTGGAACTGGCTGCCACAAAAGACTGTCAACCCAAGACAAATGCCAGGCTAGTATCTATCGGCTGGGGATTTCTCTTGCCCTTTGGACTCCTGTGGAAGCCCTAACAAGGTTCACTGTGCTCCCTTCACTCTTATTGGGCACTGTGCGCTGCCTGCCCCTGCGATGGGCTTAGCACCTCAACTCCCCCCAGATCGGTGGGAGTTGGCTGGCAGGAGCAGGTCCTTACCCAGCCACTGGCAATGGAAAGAGCATCTGGGACCGGAGAGGCTGGGAGGCAGCTGGACCCTGCGCTTGCTTTTCTTACTAGCTGGCTGGAAGGATGGGCTTGTGGTGACAGTGCTGGGCTAGGGCTCAGGAAATGGGAGTTCATTTCCTGACACTGCCACAGATTTCCTAATTGAGCTTGGGCAAGTCACTTCATCTATCTGTGACTCATCTGTTAAAATAGGGGTGGGAGTATTGTCGTCCTTCCCAAGTGTATTCCCTCTTACCTCTCTTTAGATTGTCAGCTCTCGGGGGCAGGAGCTCTTTCTTATCGTGTGTGCATACAGCACCTCGTGTGCTAGGCCCCTGATCTCCTTCAGGATGCTGCCTGTAGGTGCTACTGGTTTCAGAACAATAATTCCAAGTGCTCATGTGAGTGCAGGGGCTTGGCAGCACCTGTCTGATGGTGCAGTGCTTCTGTTTTATTATCTCTTAAGCTGACAAAACAAAATCAGGTCTGGCTGCTTAAACCAGCACAAATCTTCCATGGGGTGGCTACTCAGCAGCTGTCACATTCCATGGCAGGGCCAACATCAGGCTGGGGGAGTTAGATTATTTAAAACTCTCACATCTCCTCTGTCTTGATGTCTATATTTCCTGCATGTTGCCGTAATTTTCTCTCCATATATCCATCTCCTATCTTTCTCCTTTGCTATTTGGAGCGATTTCTCTCCTGTCTCGCCATGTCCATCTTTCTCCCACCGTGACACAGATCTATGGATTTTACTCTGGAGCCTGCACCGGCCTGGAATCGGGGGAGGAGGAAGCAGGTTATTTGTTAGCAAAGGCTCCGGAGAGGAAGGTTTTGACGTGACGGACTGTCTCATCTTGAGCAGCAAGCTCCTGTCATCTGTCATAAGACAGAAGAGTGGCTTCATCCTTTATTCCACAGCCAGCGCTCTCCCCTGCAGCGTTAGCATGTCCAGTTGTCCCTGGGATATATGTGAGATGAACAGACGTCTGCTCTGCTCAGGGGCTCCGCACCCAATTGGCTGTCACGAGGAGAGAGCTCTTCATTTTCCCCAGGTTTGATATCTCTGACCATCAGGAGCCTGGAACGAATGCTCTTAAGGGTCATGATTCACCAAAAGAATCGGCTACCTTACTGAGCGTGACTCCATGTCTGCGTATCAGTGTCCATGCCCCATAGCATCCTGAAATGGATTCTTAGGGGATAGTCTCTGGTTTGGTTGTTCCAAAGTGGAGAGGATCTTTCCAGGCACATAAGACTACAGACATAAGAAATACTGCATGAGACCACCAGTTGCTTGTCTGCTCTGGTATTCTCCCACCAACAATGGCTAGTCCCTCATGTTTCCAAGGAAGGTGCAAGAAACCCCACATTACATGACACTGGGGTCTGTACTTGGCAAAATCTGCTGCTCAGATGCTTCCGTTGATGTCTCTATTACATGGGTCACCAAATCAGCTGTAGGAGCTGAACCCATCTCTTTCCCTGCCTTCCAACCCCAAATGTGACTGGGCCACTCCCAGTGCAAGGACTCTGCTTTTTTGCTCTGGTCTTATGGACTCCACATGGTCCTTCCACATTATAAAGACTCCATGGCCACATAGCTGCAGACACCATTAGTCACCAGTGGGGATAGAATGGCAACCTTTCGCACCAAAACCGTGAGCCCCTGTGGCCTGAGCTAGGAGAGTACTTCATCCTTAAGTGTGAGCAAGTAGCAGGCTCTTATCCTGGGTGCCATCTGATCACTAGAAGGAGACATAATCACACTTAGCCAGGGCATCACATTAGCACCTGCTGGCGACATCGATTTCCTAGTCTCAAGTACACGTGTAGCTAGCAACTGGGGTCTGGTGTCTGTTCCCCGCTTGCGTTAGCGCTGACACCAGTAAAGTCTCTGCTCCAGGCAGAACATGTGAGGATCCCCATGGAATTCTTTTTTGTCTGATGTTTTAACCCCATATTATTCCAAGAGCTGGAAAGAAGATTCCCCAAGCCTCTTCTCTGCTGTTGGGAACGTGGATGGATTCTCCTTTCTCCCTGCAGCAGCTCAAGCACAGACAGGCAGGAGAGGAGAAGGGAAAACTCTTTTGTGATCTCCGGTGCTGTTCAGTTCTGAGAGCAGGTTGTGTTGGTTCCAGCTCCCACCCAGCACAGTCCTCCAGTCTGTGCTCCCAATGGAGTTTGTATGGGTTCCCCCGCCCCCGAGAAAAGCCGGACAGGGGTCTCTGGAGATGTCGAGCCTCAGCTGGCCAGTGGGTTCTAGGTTCTGCGCTCACAGGCATTAGTGTGAGTTTGGAACGTCTCTGACAGTGGAATTGCTCAGAGTGAAACTGGTATAACTGAGAGCAGAATCTGGCCCCGGCGGCTCACCTTCTGGGTCCAGGCCTGAGTCTAGACCACCCGTGCAATGCTAACCATCCCCAGAAACTCAGAGAGGCCTGCAAAACAAACCTGAGTTTGCCACTACCCCTGACCAAGCGAGGCTCTTCCTTGGGATGGCTTTTCAGAGCCAAATGAAACTTCAGCCATCAGTGGACACAAAGAACCAAAAATCCCTCGGCAGCTTCCTCTGCCTTTTTCTATTCTCCCTCCTCCCTCCGCCAGAAACAAGCGCCCAGTGAAACTTCCTCTCCTGTCCCTGCTGTGACAGGAGCGCTGTGGAGAATTCGGCTTTGGGACATCAATGCAGGTGCAGCATCAGGAATATCTGCCAGATTTGTACTCACAAAGGGAAGCGTCGCCAGGAGAGGCGAGGAAACGTGCTTACCGCTGTTTGTGTGGAGATGGGCAAGACACAACCCAGGAGGTTTGTGTGAGCGGGAGATAACGCGCTTCCCCAGGGGGCTGGCGGCATGAGGGAAAAGCACCTCCCCAAACACACGCACCATCTCCCGGGAGCACAAACACACACCTTGGGGCATCGCTTAATTAGCGCAGGCACGAGACACGCAGCTGCCAGAATGAATTCTCTTCCATTCAGGTTCCGCGTCCGTAGTATCTGAGGGCACGTCCACATTGCAGCCAAGGGGTGTGCACTCTCGCCAGCTCACTCCAAATAGCAGTGCAGAAGCTGCGACCTGGGCTTCACTGCGGGCTGCGCAGGTGAGTTCCTAGTGGGTCGGGTGTGCTTGTGCAGTCCGCCCCGAAGTCCGCGCCACAGCGACCTCCCTTCTGTTTTGAGCGTGGGTACGTCTACTCGAGCTGCCGTTCACGCCCCCTCCCCCTGGCTGCAGGGGAGATGGACCCCGAGCGGCTCCTGGTAGCGGGCTAAGCGGCACGATTAGCCTCTGCCGTGCCCGTGTCACGGCGAAGAAAGATCGGGGTGAGGCTTGTGGTTCATTCCCGTCCTCAGGAGGCGAGGGGGGGAAGTGTGAGGATCCCAGCGCCAGAAGAAAGAAAAGGGAGAAGTCCAGATGAAGGCGCCATTACTGTGGTACTGGGAGGCTATTGGCAGGCTCAGACTGGCACCCACCAGCCCCAGCCTCTCCTGCTCTCCCGAACGAAGTTGCTGCAAGGCACCCCCATGGCGTGAGCGATCCTGCTGTCACCGTTACGGTGAGCACCGCGCCTTCAATGTTGAACTTTGGTCCCTATGGCAAAGCAAGTATGGCTGCAGTCAGAGAACAGCCAGGGCCTTCCAGAGACCGGGTATCTGCAGCTGGCATCCCGCTGGACCAAATGCCGAGGAGCCGAACGCCAACTGTACCCCCATGGCACTGGCGGCTCCCAGCCAGCAAGACTGCGTGTTTCTTGCTGTCTGCTCCCACTGACTCCAGGGGGACTTCCTGGTGCTCGGCACCACTGCTGGATTTGCCCTCTGGGTTCAAGGTCAGCCATCTGCGGCCTGCGATATGCAGGAGGTCAGACTAGCTGATCATGATGGTCCCTTCTGGCTTTCCAGGCTATGTGTGTTTGAATGTGCTGCGCTGGCCGACCCCCTTTTCTATCTCTTGGGGGGCCTGGGAAGTGACCGAACGTTTCAGCAGTGCTCTGACCTGCAGAGCCCAGAAACCAAGGCAGCTTTGGTTCGGCTGGGACACGGCTGAAGCTAGTCGTCATTGTGCAGGTGTTTCTCCTCACGAGTCTAATTAGAAAGCCGACAACTCGGAGCTGCAGCAGCCCCTGGCTTCCCCTCCGCTGCCATGGGCATCTCCCGCTTCTGAGGCCATCTTATCTCTGCCAGTTAAGCCACCTTTGTCGCATCTACATCTGTCCTTTTCTATCCTGCCCTCTGTGAAGGTGCCATAGGGGAATCCGGTGCCTTGCCTAGCAAGTCTGATCTCAGCTGCAGGGTGTATTTGCATGTGCTGCGATTTGCATACCTTCTTAACGAGCTTGCGTTTGCTGCCGTACCTCCTCTGAGAACAATTTGTGGAAAATCCCCACGCTCATCACAACCGATAAAACGATCCACACGTGAAAGGGCGCTTCCACCTGCTGCCACGTTTGGGAATGGCCTGCCTTGGGCCCCTCTCCCGGTTCTCATCTGCTTCTTTGCAGGGGCAGAGGCCTTCAACCTGCCAGACGTCCCGGGAAGACGGATGATGAGAGCAAGGCACATAGGAAAGGCGGACCCCACTCAAGCCACACATGGTGCTCTGTCAAAGAACCTGAGAGGGAAGGTGAATGGCATTTCCCTGCTCTGAAGCCAGAGGCAAGGGAGAAGGACGTGCCCAAGGAAGCTCAGCCTCACACTTGAAAATGGAAGATACCAACTCAGGGGCATTTTATCAATGGATACACCTATCTTCTGTAACCTGTTTGTACTAGACAGTGCCGGGGTTCCAGTCCATCCCCCCTGAGTCACTGTGGCCTTATTCCAGTGGTACAATTATTATTAACTACAGGATCGCCTTGTGACACCCCCTGTGCAAGGTGCTGTGTACACATATAGGAATGTAGGACAGGAAAGAGGCCCCCGGATCAACATGTCCAGGCCCTGCTCTTGCAGGCAACCTCATCATATAATCCCATTCATAAATTGATCAAGCTCCATCTTAAAACTAGTTGTTTTCTACTGCTCCTAGTGGGAGGTTGCTCCAGAACCTCCTCTTCTAATGGTTAGAAACCTGCTTCTAATTTCTACCTCAGTTTACTCCTGGCCAGTTTATCCCCATCTGTTCTGGGGCCATTGTTGTCCTTTAGCTGGGGTTCCCTCCCTGGTATATTTATAGAGAGCGATCAGCCTTCGCTTTGCTTGGCTAGACAACCCAAGCTATTTTAGTCACCTCTGGTGCGACAGGCTCTCCCTCCCCCGACCATGTGAGAGACAGCGCCTGCCCCGAAGAACCTGCGATCTAAAATGACAAAATACAGGCGTGGAAATGGGCACCAGGTGGTGAAAGCGACATGCACAAAGGTCACAGTCCTCAGGTGTCCTGACTCCCTAGCCAGTGCCCTGCCACTAGTCCGCATAGCCTCCCCAGTATGCTGGAGTGACTGCATTGGGGATGTTCACAGGGATAACTCGTCGACCAGCAGGGTAGCATAGGGCACTTATTAAAACGAAAGCTTAAATCCCACAGGAGATCATAGGATATATCAGGGTTGGAAGGGACCTCAGGAGGTCGTTTAGTCCAATCCCCTGCTCAAAGCAGGACCAATCCCCAATTTCTGCCCCAGAACCCTAAATGGCCCCCTCAAGGATTGTACTCACAACCCTGGGTATAGCAGGCCAATGCTCAAACCACTGAGTTATCTCTCCCTAAAGGATAGCTAAGGAGGAGCTGAAGTGGGTTCTTGCCCCAGGTAAGAACAGGTCAGCTGGACCCCCCTCAATGCTAATGGATCTTTGTTGGTATCAGGTAATGGGAGGGCCCCCTCCTTCTAAGTGGTCTGGGTGAATGGTGGTAAACCCAAGAGAGGCAGGATTCTCTCTGCATCCAACCCTAGCACTGAATTGCAAGACAACCAGAGTTAATGGTGCAGAACAGCTTGTAGAAACTGGCAGTGTAACCTAGTGGTTAGGGCACTCAGCTGGGACTCAGGCAACCTGGCTTCCGCTCCTGGCTGGGCCCCTGGGTGACAGGCAAGTTGTTTCCATTCTCTGATCCCCCTTCCTGCCCCTTGTCTTACCCATTTAGGCTGTAAGCTCTTTGGGGCAGGGGCTGTCTCTCTCACTACACGTGTGGACGGCGCCGAGCACAATGGGGCCCTGATGTCAGTCCGGCCCTCTCGGCATTACGGTGCTATAAATAATCATAACTGGAACATTTGTTTTCCTGGCATAGTCAGAAAAACATCCCAGGCGAAACAGAACGAATCCATAATGTTCCCAGCTAACTGCCAGGGGATGGGCGCTACTCTGGGACATCATACCTTTGTCAGGAGACAAGTGGAGCAGAAAATCTTTTTTGGTAAGAACCAAAGGAGGCTTCCCAAAATGTGACTGCCTGACTTGGATGAGGAACAGGGAATCACTGGGAAGTCCGCACCCAGCCGAGGGTAAACCGATTAATATTCTGTGCACTCAGAAGACAATGGCAGTCGTGCTGACTGCTCTTTCAAACCAGAATGCTCCAAACTAAACCCCAGGAGATGCCTTTTGGGAGACTGCCGAGCAGAACAATCTGCTTGTTTGGTGGTTGCTGATTTATTTTATTAGGAGGGAAAAAAAACCTTTAAAATCAGACATGTGTTTGTCAAATGGAATTGTTCCGTCTCTGGAAATCCCGCTAGTGATTCTCATAGCGGGTAAAACACACAGGGCCAAGTCCTCAGCTGGTGTAAATGGGCATAGCTTCTTGGACTTCACTGGCACTACACTGATTTACACCAGCTGGGATCTGGCACGTGGCAATCCCACCAGTTGTAAGGCTCCTGCTATGCTCTACAAGTGGGGATGACTATTAATGGGGACTGTTCTGCCTTATGAGCAAAAGTCGAGAGACTTTTTTCCAGGGGCTGATCCTACGCCCAATACAGCGACTGGCAAACGAAGCGTTAGCTGTTAGGCTTTACACAGGCAGAACTCTCATGGATGTGTGAGCCAAGGACGTCCGGATTTTGCCCTGTGTGTGAGGGTGAAGTATCACTGCAGGTTTGTGATTTGAAGGGACCGGAGCCCCCACTTCTGTCTGTGGATGCGGCCCAGCAGAGGTGTTGGTACAGACAGAGGGAGAAGAGCGCCCCCTACTGAGTCATCACCTGCACTGCCTGCAAAAGCAGCTGGGATTTCCCTTGGGCGTCTCCCATCCAACCGCTGAACAAACACCCCGGTTAAAGCATGGTATCTGGTGAAACCACAGTCTGAGGTGACTTGGCTACAGGCTGACAAGCTAGTCACAGCGCCAGCAATTCTGTGATACCAGTCAGAGGGCACCAGCGGTCCCGTGCCGCCCACCAGCGGGCACCGGCAGTCTCATAACACCAACCAGAGAGCACCACCGATCAGAGCATGATCCCAGAGAGTGCCGATGGTCTCACCCCACTAACGAGAGAGCTAGCTAGTTCTGCTACCACCAATCAGTACTGGTGTCCACTTTCTGTGTCTCCCACTCGTCTCCCTGAGACCAGCACCCTATAAACTAGGGCCCTGGAGCTTGCATTTTAAGAGCCAGTTGCTCACGAGAGAAGGAGACTCTGGGCCTCTGGATGTTGTTTCCATTTTGCTCTAAGCAGTCATCAGGCTTCCCCTCCTGCTGCCCAGAGGGGATGGAAGTGGCATGTGAACAGGTTCCCACAGGCGGGGGAAGAGAAGAGTGTGTTGATTTACTGGCCCATAGAAGGCGGGAGCTACAGGGGACACCGACGGGGAATGGATGGAGGCGCAGTGGGGCTGACGATGCGTCCTGAGATGTGTCTCTCGCCTCAAGCGAGCGAATGGCCTGGGAGAGGCAATCCAGGGGTGCGGGTGGAGAGAGATGAGAAATTTACGAGCCCTCCTACAAAGTTTTCTGCACGGCTGTAATTAACCGACGGGAGGGGCCGGCTTGCAAGGGAAGGTAGAAGCCTGCAGCAGAGGGCTTGCACAAGCTACGGAGCAGCTGCCACATAAAAGGAGCCCTTGCTGCCGACTACAGATGCAGTAGTTTGTGTTTATCTCTCCAGTCAGTTGGGGCCCCGCCTCAGCTGCTGTTATTGCTCAGTTCAATAGTTAATTTTCACATAAACCAGAAGGCTGGCGCTTTCTTTTTCCTTACCCCCTTTTGTTTTGTTTGGGCTTTTTGAATTCTCTCTGGCAACGCCTCCGGTCTGACTAAAAGCTTTAAATTTACGGCTTGCCGCTCAGCGGGGCCTTTCTTCCCCAGGCCTCAGAGACTAGCCCCCTGCCTTTCACTGCAGCAGTACCCCGCTTCTCCTCCCTCTTCTGCTTTGGTACCAGGCCCCACCGCACTCCCACCGGGAGGATGCCACAGTGGGAAGGGAGGGTGTTGTTGGCATGGGCGCTTGGGGAGCTAGATTAACTGGATGGCGTGAATGTTGGGGGGGGGCCGGTGCAGGAGAGTGAGTGTGTGAGCAGCGGACGAAGGGGATGAGTGTGGGATCCGGGCAGCACCTCACTCATGACGTTTTTGTGTGGCTAGAAGCCATGACAACAATCTGGGGCTCCGATAACGTCGTCATTACACACCTGCCCAAGCTGTGGGGTTTGGATCCAGAATTGGATCTGAGGCTAAACTTTTTCCAAGTTCAGTCGCATTGGGATCGGTTCAGCCCTTCCAGAGGCGGGCCCATGCTGCAAAGTTCACCATCCATACGGACGCAGCGTTTCAGGGAGTTTGGTTCTGTGGTTTTCAACCGGGCCCTTCTCTGGTTTATAGGCTTTGCAGCCCTGTAATGCCCCCGATTTCAATGAGGCAACACATTTTTATGTATTCATCACATCCAACATATGATAGACCCTGTACATGTGCAGAGGAAGGCCCAGGTCTTCAGCTGGTGTAAACTGGGGTATCTCCACGGGTGCAATGCCCATTTACACTAGCAGAGACTGTGGCCCATTGTCTCTGCCCTGAAGAGCCCATGGTCTGGAGATAGACTGATGGAGGGTGGAGAGTTGGGCTCAGAGCAGAATCAGGTCCTAGCCCTTCAGCAAACAATAGTGCAAATCACCATTTGACTGGTGATTTGTTGGTGAACCCAGGGCCAGTCATTGCCGTGCCCTGTGTCTCCATGTGCCCACCTGTAAGAGGCAGTTAACAATACCTACCTACCTACCTACCTAGCAGTGACACTTACACAGTTAATGTCTGTGACGGGTTAGAGGAACTTTGGCTGAAAGGTGCGGCAGACCTGCTATGCATCACTCATGATTAGTTTGCAGTATTGCCAGCCCCATGGGGATCTTATTTGCCTTCTGGGGTTTACCTTTAGGGTCACATTTTGAAGCTTTTCTCCACCACCACAGGAACTAGAAACTTTTTTGATGAAAGCCAAGATTCTCACATGATCACCTGACGCCGGGAGCTGGGGTTTTCAGAAAAAAAAACAGTTATGGTGAGAGTCAGGGTCAGATTGCCCGAGAGTTTGTTAGTATTGTTGTCACACTTCTTATTATTTGCTTTTAAGCTAAAGCAGCTTTTCGGAGCAGGGGGGTGGTCTTGCAGTTAAGGCACTGGAGTGGACCTCAGGCAGTCTGTGTTCTAGTCCCAGCTGTGCCACAGACTCACTGTGTGACTGCGGGCAAGTCATTGAATCTTTCTGGGCCTCAGTTCTCCATCTGTACAATGGGGACAATAGCACTTTCTCCAACCTTTTGCCAAGACAGGGACTGTCCCATACTCTGCGTGCACAGTGCCTAGCACCGGGGGTCCTGATCTCGGTTGGCCACCGAGACGCTACCAAAAAGTAGGTAGGAGATAGCAATTAATAATGAATGCAGAGTTAACGAGGGTGTCGCTCCCATCCCAACTTGACACTAGTCCGTTTGATCCTTGTGGGATGGGCCACCTCAGCAGAGGGAGGAGCCACAAAGACCCCAGGATCAGCTAATGGCTTGGAGCAAAGAAAATAGGGACAGGAGTGAGGTCAGAGGTTGAAAAATGAGGGATCAATGGAGCAGAGAACCCCAGACAGTGCCCTCTGCTCTGAGGGGAGTCTATGGGCACTGCCCAGAGGATCTCTGCTGGGATGTGTGCTCGGAAAAGGCCCCGTGGTGACAGAGAGGCTGCCTGTCCACCTTCCTCCATGTGGACGGCCAGGTTGGTCAATGCCAGGAGGAAGGCCAGCTCCTGGGAGCTGGAAGCTCAGCGGTGGGAGCCGTGCCACAGTCTCTGTGCTAGGACAGCCCAGGGCTCCGGCTCTGTCTGTGGCTGGGTCTCATTGAGAGGCGAGGCTGTTCGGAGCCATCTGTCGAGGAGCCAGGGGAGATATCCGAAGTGACATTTGCCATGATGTTGCGACTCACACATCGGCATGCCATGGTAATGGTGGGGGAGGAGAACACATGCTCCGCTCTCATTCGGGGCTGAGAGGTATCACAGCCGGGCCAACTGGAAACTACTGTTCTCCCATGAACTTGGTCAACTGCACACGCTGCTAACACCTGCTCTGCAACACACCTTGGGGGTGGCGTGGGGAAGTGTGTGTGGGCACCTGGTTATAGGGGGGGTAATGGATGTACCATGGCTGGTGTTGTAGAAGGCATGTGTGTCTGGGGAGGTTCTGCAGTGCGTTCTGTACACGTGTTAGGCGTAGGGCATGGGTGATCTGGCGTGGTATATGCATGTATATTAGTAATATATTGGTGCATGGGGAGTTCCCATGTTTGAAAGCGGTACTGTATATGTGCGCCTGTGTTGTGTACACCAGTGTGTGTACACAGACTTGTGTGGGTGCATTAGGTGGAGCATGACCTTGTGCATGCATGTGTACACAGCATGTACACAAGTGTGATTACAGGTCACCTGGGGGAGGTGGGTCTGGGCCTGTGTTTGTGGGGTGTTTGGAAGTGTGTGTCATGAAGTGAGCTGTAGCTCACGAAAGCTTATGCTCAAATAAATTTGTTAGTCTCTAAGGTGCCACAAGTCCTCCTTTTCTTTTTGCAAATACAGACTAACATGGCTGCTACTCTGAAACCTGTCAGTATGTGTAACGCTGACAGACCCCGGTCGCTGGGATCGAACTGGGGACCTCTGGAGCTTAGTGCACGACCCTCTACCGCATGAGCTAAAAGCCAACTGGCTGTTAGCAAAGGCTGTAGGGCAGACTCATTAACCTCTCTCTCTAAGTGGTCTGGGTGCCACTAGATGGGACAGACACCACACCCAGAAGGTGTGTGGGTTACATGTGCACTAGTGTGGTACGTGTGGGGTGCGTATATCGGGTGTTTGTGTATTTGGGGAAAGGGGCACATTGAGTCTCCACATGTTCCCTGTCCCAACCCACTTCCCCACTGCCCTGTCCAAGTCCAAGCTGGCGAGCCCCGTAGGACAGGCTCCTTGTCCGATCTCTGTTCGGTGCGGCTCAGGGCACCATAGCAGGTCACTGGCAATAACCCTGGCCTTTCTCCCCAACAGCTCCTCCCATCTCCATCTCAGTCATTGCTGCGGACACACCCGCCCCCTTCAGCCGCTACCAAGCGCAGAACTTCACCTTGGTCTGCATAGTCTTTGGAGCGAAGCCTGCCCCGACGGTGAGTACAGCAAGCGCACAGGAGACCCAGTGGCACTTTGGTTCCTGCCCCGCATACCTGGCGCTGCCTGCCTGCCGAGCCGTCCATCTCTCCAGCCCTGCAAGCCATGCTCACGCAATGCAGGCACTCATGCATGCACTGTAGGGTGGGTACAGGGAGCGCAGGGGCAGCAGCGCCAACCTGCCCTGCCAGGACAGCGGGGTGGCATCTGCAGAGCCTGCAGCAGGCACGATATGAAATCAGGAGCAGCGGAGTTATCTACAGGCCAGAGGGACACTCCCATGTGCCATGTGTCTGCATCGCCCTGGTCCAAGCCGAGAGCATGCGGGCTGGCGGGCGAATGGGCCTGATGCTTTGCCTGGAGCACACCCTGGAGTAGACGTGCTTCCCCACCCCTCCCCAGATCCTTCTCCCTGGTGCAAATAGTAACCCCCCACTCCGGCCTCCTTCCCAGGGCTGATCTCCCCTGTAGGATCCCCAGCCACCCTCACCCCCAGGGCCCTCGTTACCTACCATCTTTGGTTCTGGTCCCAGCTCCACTCTGTGCGGGGCCTGGTGCTGATAAACGGCTGTGGACTCTGAAGCTAAGTGTCTCATTGTCCGTAGTGACGCGTGTGCCGGGCACTCCAGGGAATTGTGGCTGCCATGCTGCAGGGGAATCTACTGGGGTCAGACAGAGTAAACGGCCTGTATGTTACCTGGCTGGGCACAGGTTTGTGCCTCACCAAGTAGAAATGCAAACCATGTGCCAGCCAGGAACCGGGATGTTTTTCAGCCTCTTGAGCATCCTGAGTTGGTGAGACCCTGAATCAAACTGGCCCTGTGTGGAGGAGATTGAGACGAATGGGTTTTACCTTTTGCATGCCAGGCAGCAGCCAGCCCCACCATCGGAATCAGGTTCCATTTTCTTCCAGTCAACAAAGAAATCTGCCCCCCCCCAGTCAGTCCAGTTGGAACTGGGACCCCGTCCGGCTGGCAGGGACGTCAGGAAGAAGAGTGGCCTTGGCTTGGGCTAGCCGTCCAGCCCAGCCGTGGTGCCCGGAAGGCCAGGGGCCAGATCTAGTTTTAAACCGCGAGGGAAATGCTAGTTCCCGATTTTACGGACTCATCCCGCAGTGCTGTCTGAAGGAAGATGCCAGGGACTGGAATAACAGCGGGGCGGTGAGTCAGGTGTGAGGTTCATCAGCAGAGCTGGCAGGCGGATTCCTGCCCGCTTCACTGGGGAAATCCACTCCTGATCACCCACAAACTGCGACCAAGCCAATGTCATTGCCCGCCAGGCTCCAATTCCGCGGCAATGCCAAAGGCTGCCATGGTGGAGACCAGGCGGAGCTGGTGCCCCCTACTGGGGCTGTTGAAGGCTGTTATACATACCTCCCCCTGCCTCCTGGTCTACACCAGCCAGGTGTGGCTGGGAGCACAAGTGTCGGGGCACTGAGTCATCTACACCTGCTGTGGGGTGGTGGTAAAAATGGCCAGGCCCTGTCTCTGCTAGCGCTGCTGCCCTTGGAGACACACTGGTGGGCGTGTAAAGGGGGGCGTGTTGCGGGGAGGAGTGGTTCAGGTGGGATGTAGTGCAGCCACAGGCTCTGGGGAGAATTGCCGTTGCCTTGAGGAGGGAGGAGAAAGGCAGCACCGTGTTGTCAGTTCCCAGGAAGGATGGGAGGTACGGTGGTGGGGGTGGTGGGGATGGGAATGGGAATGGGTCAGGGAGAGGGTGTGAGTGCAGGTGGTGGTGACGGTAGGTACGGTTGGAAAAGGGACGATGCTAGGTATAGGTGGTGGGTACAGGTGGAGTGGGGGGTAGCAGTGGCAGAGGGTACAAGTAGCAGCGATGGGCACAGGTGCAGAGGTAGGTATGGATGGAGTGGGGGCAGCAGTGGGTATAGGTGGAGTGGGGAGTAGTGGTGGAGGGAGTGGGGGTGGCAGAGGCTATGCCTGGGGGTAGCAGGCACAGGTGGGGTGGTTGTGGGCACCAGTGAGGATGGTGGGGGTAGCTGTGAGGAGGTGGAGGAGGGTTCTAGGAGGCACTAGGAGTTCCTCCAGGCAAAGCATGGATTGTTTTCAGCTGAGTCTCGCTCTGGGGAAGGTGCCAGACTGACAGCTCTGAAGACAGGAGTCCTCTGGGTGGCCCAGAGCAGGTCCAGCCTAGACAGCAGCAGGGGATGTTTCTCCCAAACCTGGGCCCACCTGTAAAGGTGAATAGTCCCTGGGTGTGTGCCCCAACAGCCAAAGGTGCTTCATGATTGAGGTTTTACTGATGTTCAAACCTGCCCACGGGAATGAGGCGGAGATCCACCAAACTCATCTCACGTGGTACACACTCATTGCCAACTCAGGCTGGATTCTGACTGGCACCTCCAAGTGAAAGGTTCTTCACCTCTTTCCAGCCTCTGGGCCCCCCGTTTCCCCAGGGAAACGCTGTTAGATGCTCTGGTTTGCTCTGCACTCACATGAACATACAGGCTCACAGCAAAGGCCTTGGTCCATTGCATCAGGTGATGTCTTCGGCAGGTTTTATTGTCTAAGCTTCCTTGAAGGCAGGCTCTGAGCTTAGTTTGTGAATGATTTTCCTTTAAATAAACACACGGAGGAGACTGGGGGGTTCTCTGCTCTGCCAAAGGATCAGGAGTTATTCCAGCCTCTGCATTCTGATGTTCAAGGCATTTAAATAAAAATATTGTGTCATTTTTCAAACACTTATCTCCGAAGAGTCCTGCAGCCTTTATATTACACTGAGACTTCAGAGACTTTGAAGGAGTGCTTTGAAATGGAGTACAGTTCTGCTGTTGAGCGGCTTTCAAAATCCCTATGCAGGCATTGTTGTGACACTCACCCTGAGATCTCAACACGCGCACCCACGGCTGCTGCCCTCGTGGGCACTGTGACATACACACACACCCTGATCACACACCATCATTTCCTCACACACTCACCTCAGACAGAAACTCACCTTCTCAGATACACACTACTTACACACACTCACCTTTTCATGCATGCACTCACCTTCTCAGATAAACATGCACGCCCCCTACACATTCACACACACTCACCTTCTTGTGCAGACACTTCACACCCTCTCCAACTCTCTCTCTTCCCCTCTGGACTTTCCCCTCACACTCGCTTGCTCTCACACACGCTCATTCTTACGCTGTGATGCAGACAGACACACGCCCGTGTCTCGCACACACTCAGCTCACTCTGACACGCCGGCTCATCTTTGCACCGACACAGAGAGATCATCGGCTGGCTATCTAGCAGCATGCACACCTCTTCCTCTCTCTTTCTCACGTACACCCTCGCCTCTGCCTTGCCCACACATTCTATGTCCCAGGATCAGAGAGGAGGCTGGGGTCAGAGAAGCGGTAGAGGACAGTGCTGGATGAATAATGTCTCATGCAGGCAGCCTTGGGGAGCCAACTTGTGTCCCACCCCAGTGACTCTCTGGCCAGCCGTCCCTGTCATGCTGCCCAACCGTCCTCTGCTGGCATTGGCCACCTCAGCCTGTCTGGCCTTGTCACTCCTGGAAGGCACTGTGGGTAACAGAGCGCAGCATCTCTTGTGACTATTACTGGCAGGGCTGTTTCTTTAGCTCAGTGGCCAGGTGCAGGCCTAGAAAGTTAGCGGGCCCCGGTTCTAGTCTCGGCTCACCTCTGCCGGAGATCACCAGCCTTATAGAGAAGCACCAAAAGAGACCAAGAGGGGGTACGAAGGCAGAAGCTAATGTAGCCCCCCCATCACCACCACGTTGACTTGCCCATTCTCCTGGCTCCTTGGTGTGTGATACCAACGTAGGTCCCCGTATGCATAAGTAGGTCGGGTGACTAGGGTCTCAGGGAGTCTGAAGGTGGAAGAGTCCATCTCATATCACCTCTCAGTGCGACCCATAGTCCTTCATACTCAGGTTGCTGGTTCAAATCTAGCCAGGGCAGATCGTAGCTGGAAGTTGCTGCTGTCCAACAGCCGTTCAGCGGCCTGGATGGGACGGGTTGTTGTGATCCCTAGCAGACAAGTGTCTGTCCAATGGGCAGCCCCAGCAGAGGCCAAGAGCTGGGTGGAGCTATGCTCTGATCCCAGGGATGGACGGCTCATGGGGGTCAGAGTGGAGCAGGCTCATGGGCACAGAAAGGAGCTGCCAATGCGGCGCCATCGAGTCCCCCCTGTCTCCAGGACGCTGGCTGTCCCTGTGAATCCTGTGTGCTTGCCAGCAGGTGAGTGGGGGGGGAATCCTTTGGGACCCGGGATGAGTGGCCAGCAGTAACCCAGCCCCTCCCTCTTTCCCTCTCCAGGTGTATTTTAAGAGAGATGGGGAGCTCATAGAGGTGGTGCCCCTCCTGGAGCCTCCATCCAGCGCCGCCGGGTTACAGGACAGCCGAGCTGCTCGGAACCTGCTGAACCGCGACCTGGATGACACCAAGATGCAGAAGTCCCTATCCCTGCTGGACGTGGAGGACCGGGGCGGGCGGCCCTACACGGAGGACCCCCTCAAGAGCCTCACCCCTGACCCGGGACTTCTGTTCAGCCCGGCCACCGAGATCATCCCAGAGACTGTGGTGAGCCGGGAGTTCCCGAGGTGGGTCCACAACATGGAGCCCGTCTACTACTTCCACCACACGCACATCCCCCTCAGCGACGGCACCGTGGAGGTGCGGGCCATGCTCATGTGGACGCTTAACCCGCAGATAGACAATGAGGCGCTCTTCAGCTGTGAAGTCAAGCACCCCGCGCTCTCCATGCCCATGCAGGCCGAGGTCACGCTAGGTAAGGCGCGCACGGGGACGGGGTGGTTTAAAGGGACACGGCGTCATGTGTGATTCGCAGTGCTCTCGGCTTTTGTCTGTCTGGTTTAGGGTGATAAAGACCCCTCCGGCCCCACGCTCCTTCTCTCTTTCATCCCCTCTCTCTCCTTCTCCCATCCCACCTCCTCCAGCTCCCCCCACCCTTTCTTTCCTACCACACCTCGTGTTTTCTCCCTCTAGCTCATCTCTCTCCGCTCCCACACACTTTCCTACCCTTTGCTTTGCTTTCCAAGTCTTTCCACTCCTGCCATGGGAGGAGGCCTACTGACCGTGGGTGGAGGGGCTTCTTTGGGTCTCTGTGTCTGCTGGTTACGGGAGGGGGTGGCAGTCAGGACCCTTGGGGTGTGTCTAAACAGCAGCTGGCAGCAAGCCTCCCAACCCGGGTAGACAGATTCATGCAAGTGTGGCTCGAGCTTGCGTGCTAAAAAGAGCAGTGTGGCCATCGGGGCTCTAGCTGGAGCCCGGGCGCTCAAGCTTAGGGGGTTGGATTCTTAGGTTCTATCAGGCAAGGTTCTAGGGGGTTCTTGGGTTCTGTGATCAGCTGAGGGAAGCTGCTTCCCTCCCTCCCCGTGCCCACTGCAGTGGAGCATGGCCTAGTGGAGAAACCATTGGACTAGGATTTGAGAAACTGGTTCTATTCCCAGGTGACCTTGAGCAAGACACTTACTCGCCTCAGTTTCCCCATCTGTCAAATGGAGACAATGATCCTGACCTCCTTTGTAAAGCACTTCGGGATCCCCGGATGGGAAGCGTTAGATAAGCGCTACTTATGATGATGATGATGAACTGCACCTTGAGCTGTGATTCTGTTCGCTCTCAGGAGCTAAGCCAAGTTGGGCCTCGTCAGCTCTTGGAGGGGTGACCCCCCAAGGCACATACCTGGGGTGTACGGGGCAGTAATGCCAGATATACAGCAGAAGATGCTCCTCTCTCTGAGCCAGGACTGGGCTAATGGGTCGGCAGTGGGGGTGCTGGGAGAGGCTGTACTGCTAGGGGGGCCGTGTCCTGCAGGAGACGTAAAACCAAGCTTCTGACCACTTGCAATCGTGAAAGATGCTCTGGTGCTTTTTGCCATAGGGGACATTACCCTGGCTGTTCTGCAGGTGTCCCTCGTTTCTCCCACAGCATTGTGTGGTGTAGCTGCATTGTTACGCTCCCCAGAGCGGGTTGCATTTAACCATGGCTGCGTGATGAGTGGATGTACGCCTGTGTGGGCTGCTCCAGGAGTCAGTCTCCTTTACTCTCCCTTATTTCTGGCTGCCTTTTCGTTCAGCCCCTTCCTTAACCCTCTGCTAACCCAGGGAAATGTCTGAGACCTGAAACCGCTCAGTTCCCCTCCTGCCCTGCACCGCATTCACCTCTTTCCCTCAGTGCCTTGGCTACACACCAGTTCCTCAGAGATGGTTCTGCCAGGCCCGTTGTGCGCCCTCCCGCACTGGGCCGAAGGGCCAAGGCGGGGCCCTCGGGACGCCTCTTACCTGGCTCTCTGCACTGGGGCAGATTCCGGCCCTCTCCACCGGTGACGCAGCCCTGGTGCTGAACGGCACTGGCTCCTGTGCCCAGTCCCATGGTAGCCACCAGAAATGGGGCAGCCACCACATCTGCAAGGGCTGGCTTTGCCTCCGTGTCCTCTGTTGCCAGTACTGCACCTGAAGCCGGCATTTTTCCAGGCCCTCGTTGACCCATCGGTCTGAGGGTCTCTCCTGGGGAAGAGTTGACACTGCCCCAAGAGCCTTTTGCAGTGGGCACCCACTGTGGCACACAGTCGGAAGGAGCAGAGCTCATTGTTACACCCACAGCCCCGAACCTCCCAGCTGGCTCCTTTAGACAAAAAATAAGGGGGGCTGGAGCACCCTTTCCTTGTCCCCAGAGAAATGCTGAGCAAAGAGCAGAGGAAGGGAAACACCTTGTGGCCAGAGGCAGCAGCCAGCTTAGTCAGCAGCCAGCTCTGCCCTGCCAGTGCTTCTCAGTCTGGGCCCACAGCACCACCTGCTTTCCAGCCGGGCCAAAGCTTACGGTGCCTTTGTGGGGTGGCCCTGGGAAGTTTGGACTCTCCTCTGCCTCGCTCCTCATGTTCTATCCGCACTACAGAGACCCACTGAGCAGGCCACGTCCAGATCTTGGCTTCTATGGGCCAAGCACCTCATGGAAGGGGGCATTTTTGGCAAGGGATCCTCCCATCTAGATCTGCCCTTGCTGTGATGGATGGAGCCAGTTTGCTGTCCTTCAAAGCTCGTCCCTTTCCCCCAGTCTTTGCCAGAGCACCTCTGTCTGGTGCCAGTTGAAGGCTCTTTGCTTCATGGGCAAGAATCCATTGACCTTTAATGGACTCAGCATCATTTAAGTTACTTGTTTTATTTCAGTTCATAGACATTCCTCTGCCCAGGGCTCTGGATACCAAAACAGCCCTTATCCAATAGGAGCCAAAGCAAATCTTCCCCTCCCGCCCAGTGTGCATTTAAAGAGCTGCACTCCAGGGTTAAACAAGCAAGCCCTGGGATGCTATGAAGGGGTCCCGGCCATACATGCAAAGGAAGAGGGGGATTGGCACTGAAAGTGCTGCCCAGACTCATCAGTGTAGCCACATCCTCCAGTGGGTCTTCTAGCCTTTCCGCTCAAGGCACCCTCTCCGGCACAGACTTCACCCTCCTGCATGGTGGCTGAGTCAGCCCTGGAGTCCTGCTCTGTCCCTAGAGCGGGCACAGCATGGCCAGCAACAGCCCAACCACCCTCTGTGCTAACCCTGTAAGTGTGCCCCACGCTGGGGGAGAAGGCTGTCCTGAGTCCATGTCTGCTGAGGGAGCCAACAGGCAGATCCATTCGCACCGGCCAGCTAGAGAGGAAAGTTTGGTTTTTTGTGATGTGGCCCTCAGGAACCAGAAAGAGAGCCCCTCTCCCCGAAACTCATTGCACCCATCACAGTCATCAGAGGGTAACAATGTTCCTTCAGCACTATCTGGGCTTGATTCAAATCAGCTGCTGCAGAATCAAAGGGTTTCTTAACCAATCAGCTGAGCCATCCATTTCCCCCTTCCTACCCTCGGCTGACTGTACCCCTCTTTCCTGACACATTCCTGTCTCCATAGCGGAAAACTCAGGTATAACAAGGAAATTATGGGAGAGAGGCAGGGAATCTTCAGCTCTCAGTTGTCTTTAGCAACTAACGCTGGAACTAACAAGGCTCCAAATCGTGCTGACTATATGAAAGTGGCTCCTTCCCCCCTTGTAAAGCAACTCACTCTTCAATGAGAGCCCTCCAAAACAGCCCCAACACGTCAAAAGGAAGAAGAGGGGAAGCATCTTGCATCCTTGCTGTTTTCTCCAAGCATATCAGACGGCAAAAGCTGCTCCTCTCAGTCCATTATTTTTCAGCCCAGAGGGGATTAAAGCCACCCTCATTAATTTTTCAGGTTCCAGCACCCAAGATTAATTATCTCTTTCCTCTCGCTGGCGCAAAAAAATATAGAAAATCCCATTCAGCAGACGCACTGCACAATGAAAAGGTCACTGTGTGATTGTTAAATGAAGTAGCTTAGAGGGGAGGCAGGACTTAACCTGCCCATTGGTCTCCCTGTGCGCTGAGAGTATTTTTCACTACGCAACCCTCACCGCACATCTCATGTCCCTTCAGATTGCAGTGTTGCAGCCCCCCCTTTGGGGAATGAGACTCCCTAATCCATGGCAGACCCCGGATCTGTAGAAGGGGTAAATATCCCTGATGCTGAGGACAAGGCCTGACTGGATTGGTGCATGTGTAAGAATTCTGGGAGATAACCAGCCATGTGGTTTGCAAGCCAGAGCAGAAGCCATGTTCAGATGACTCAGGGATGCTGAGAGAAGTATGGGGAGGAGGTCAGCAGTCCTCGGCGGTGAAAGAACAGGTTAAGGACTATTTAGAAAAGCTGGACGTGCACAAGTCCATGGGGCCAGATCTAATGCATCCTAGGGTGCTGAGGGAGTTGGCTGATGTGATTGCAGAGGCATTGGCCATTATCTTTGAAAACTCGTGGCGATCAGGGGAGATCCTGGATGATTGGAATAAGGCAAATATAGTGCCCATGTTTAAAAAAGGGAAGAAGGAGAACCCGAGGAACTACAGGCCAGTCAGCTTCACCTCAGTCCCTGGAAAAATCATGGAGCAGGTCCTCAAGGAAACCATTTTGAAGCACTTGGAGAAGAGGAAGGTGACCAGGAACAGTCAACATGGATTCACTCAGGGCAAGTCATGCCTGACCAACCTGATTGCCTTCTGTGATGAGATAACTGGCTCTGTGGATATGGGGAAGCGGTGGACATGATATAGCTGACTTTAGCAAAGTTTTTGATATGGTCTCCCACAGAATTCTTCCCAGCAAGTTAAAAAAGTATGAATTGGATGAATGGACTATAAGGTGGATAGAAAGCTGGCTAGAATGTCAGGCTCAATGGTAGTGATCAATGGCTTGATGTCTAGTTGGCAGCCAGTATCAAGCGGAGTGCCCCAGGGGTCAGTCCTGGGGCTGGTTTTGTTCAACATTTTTTATTAATGACCTGGATGATGGGATGGATTGCACCCTCAGCAAGTTCGCAGATGACACTAAGCTTGGGGGGAGAGGTAGATATGCTGGAGGGTAGGGATAGGGTCCAGAGTGACCTAGACAAATTAGAGGACTGGGCCAAAAGAAATCTGATGAGGTTCAACAAGGACAAGTGCAGAGTCCTGCACTTAGGACAGAAGAATCCCATGCACCGCTACAGGATGGGGACCAACTGGCTAAGCAGCAGTTCTGCAGAAAAGGACCTGGGGATTACAGTGGACGGGAAGCTGAATATGAGTCAGCAGTGCGCCCTTGTTGCCAAGAAGGCTAACGGCATATTGGGCTGCATTAGGAGGAGCATTGCCAGCAGATCGAGAGAAGTGATTATTCCCCTCTATTTGGCACTGGTGAGGCCACATCTGGAGTATTGCATCCAGTTTTGGGCCCCCCACTACAGAAAGGATGTGGACAAATTGGAAAGAGTCCAGCGGAGGGCAACTAAAATGATTAGGGGGCTGGGGCACATGACTTACAAGGAGCAGCTGAGGGAACTGGTCTTGTTTACTCTGCGGAAGAGAGGAGTGAGGAATTTGATAGCAGCCTTCAACTACCTGAAGTGGGGTTCCAAAGAGGATGGATCTAGACTGTTCTCAGTGGTACTAGATGACAGATCAAGGAGCAATGGTGTCAAGTTGCAGTGGGGGAGGTTTAGGTTGAATATTAGGAAAAACTTTTTCACTAGGAGGGTGGTGAAGCACTGGAATGGGTTCCCTAGGGAGGTGGTGGAATCTCCTTCCTTAGAAGTTTTTAAGGTCAGGCTTGACAAAGCCCTGGCTGGGATGATTTAGTTGGTGCTGGTCCTGCTTTGAGCAGGGGGTTGGACTAGATGACCTCCTGAGGTCTCTTCCAACCCTGATCGTCCATGATTCTATGAAGCGGATTGTTCATCTGAGCTTTCAGTGCTGTTGTAAATTTTCAGCTCGGAGTCCAAGTTACCAGACTCCTGTGAGAATTAGCCTCAGTAGAACTGGCCAAAAAAAATGCTAATTGTTTTTCCTGGGAACTTTTACAGCATCTTATCCTGAAAATTTTCAGATTTTTCAACAGCAAAAACAGACAGATGAACAAAAAAAACCCAAAAAAAACCAGCTGTTTTTTGAAAATTTGAAAACCAAACATATTTTCGGTAAAAATGTTTCGCTTTTGGTTAGAAATGCTCAGTTTTAGAAAATCAAAAATGTTTACCCCCCCAAAAAAGTTGGATTTTGATTTTTTGTGTGGAAAAAAATCAGATATTTTTCAGTCCCTGCTGATGACCGAGATGGCAGGCATTCCAGAAACCCCCGTACCATTTGCAGGCCTCGGAAAGCAAGTGTTGCCAAACAGGTAAAAAAGAGGAAGTGAGACTGCCAACTGGAGCTCCCTTTGCTTCAACAAGCATAACCTCAGAGGTGCTAAATGTTGGCTCATTGCATCTCTGCCAGCGCAGCGGGATGGGCAATACTACCCAACACCCCATAAGAATTTCCACCAGGCACGGCAAGCTGCTCCGTCGAAAACTGACACCTGCCTGGCTGACTTTCCAACATGTTCTGTCAGCCCAGGGTGCTGAGAACCAGAGAAGGACAAGGAGAGGCTTTCACAGTTCCCCTGAAGAATGAACAAGGGAGTGAATAATTAACAGGGGAGATGCTCCGCATTGATTGGTGGCAATATGTGCAACCTCTACCTGACTGGAGGTGTACGGGGCGAGACTGTCTTGGTAATGGTGCTGTGTAAAGGAGAGTCCTGATTTGAAGTCCTAATTTCTTCCCCTCTAACTGTTGGAGGGAGGGAATTTCCATGGTGCTCTCAAAAGCAAACAGCCATGGTTGATGCAGCTATGCCAGTGCACCTTTCTCCTGTTCTTCCAGCACGGGCCACGCATGTACGTTAGCCCCAATAATGTTGGTGCTGGGGTAAAATTTTGAACTGAGATTGTTGAGGAGCAGGATCTGTGGGTTCCCTAAGCACTGAACAGAGGGCCCCAAACTCATTGCTCATAGATCATCATTGAGTTATCAGATGGTAACAGCTTTCTGTCCCTGCCAAATCCTGGATTAGATTCAAACCAGTGAGTGGCCCTGGCCAAACTTTTCCGAGGCCTGAACTCAAACGCCCTGAAATCAGTGGCAGTCTTTCTGTTAACTTCAGTGGGCTTTGGATCAGGCACTTCCCAACTCTGGTTCTCCCCAAACCTTGGGACAAACTCATCACTAGTTCTCTGAGAAGCACTGTGTGTCTGCCTTTCTCCTCCTCCAAGATTTGTTCTGCTCTGAGTACCTAAGACCTGTAGGTGCCTCCTCTCCCCTACATACACATAAAGGCATTTCTCCTCAGCCCAAGGGCAGGAGTAACACGGCCAGATTTGCATTGCAACAGGTGGGTAAAGTCAGCATGAATTAATGCACAGCCAAGATTAGAAGCAGCAGGAAAGAGAGAGGACGTGCGGAAGGTACCCCTGTTCTCCATGATAAAGCCTATTCCACCACTCTGCTGGAACAGAAGTCCAGGGATCTATCCAGATGAACTATTAACAAGGGGAGAGACAGGCATAGCCACTGGAATCCATGTAAGACGGACTGACCCAAATCTGCTCCCGGACACCAAAGCTTTAGAGTTCCTCACCAGCCTGAAATCCAGACCTTGTGTCAGGAAGTTCCTATAGAGCCAGGTTCCGTTGCTCTTCTCCTCCCAACCCCTGAGACCGATTGTCATCAAAGGGCCCAGAGCCCGTGTAGTGGAAGGAAACGGTGGAGCTCTCCTGTCTGAAACCATCCGGCTAGCAGCTTGAACAGGCCTGGCAGAGGAACATCCCCCTCAAACAGCAAGAGGAGCCGATGGACTTGATCATCCTGTTGATGGCGCCTGGCTTGAGATCAGGAAGTGGCATCACGATGAGCAAGAGGGACCAGGCAGAAACAGCTGCTGCTGAGGAGGTTGTTTGCATCTGTGGAGAATGAAGCTCAGCAAAATGAAAGTTTGGAAGCAGATCTCATCCCATGCCTGCCCCACCTCCCTGCTGGTCAGTGCACAACGGGATTTGTTAGGACACCTGCGGGATTTGTTAGGACAGATCCGGACTGCGCCAAGGGGGAGCTGTGTTCATGAGTGCGAGCTTGGGACACGCAAAAGCTTCTGCTGGTGCTCTCTGCTCCTCCCATCCCATCCTCCCACACACAGAGATCCCAGCCCTCTAGCTGTCACTCAGTCTCCAGTAGTGAGCCCAGTGTTCCCCAAAGGAGTCAGGCCTGCAGCTAAACTAGAACCTGTCCCTGAACATTGGGGACGCTTGGCTGCAGATCTGAGTTTTGCAGCTCAGGCCCATCTTTGGGAGGGCACCCATAAACCATCCAGCAACACTTACACCTGCCCACAGTCCTGGGGGCTCAGGGTCTCAGTCCCTGGCCACTTGTGAGCCAAAAGGCAGGGTCTGAGAATCAAACCCTACACCAGCAAATGGTAGCATTTGGGCATCTCCGTGGCTAATCTACTGGCATATGTGACAAACCTGTGCTTTGCCTTGTGCTGTCCCCTCCTACAAACAGCCCACAGGAGAAAGGCAGCCTATGATGGTGGCTCTTCCGGTGCTGTCACCTTCAGTGTTATAAGAACACTGGGGCTAAGCTCATATACATCAGCTAAGCACCTGGTCTGCTCTACGGAAGTTGTGTCTTTCTCTGCAGAGTCAGAGTGGAGCGGAGGGGGTGAGCGTGTTGGATTGGCTGTGGCTGGAGCCTGTGTCGGGACTGGCACTCTCTGACCTTGTGCTGGCAACAGATCAAAGATCCAGCTTGACTTTTACAGCTGTCTGCTCCAGAGCAACTAGCCTAACAGTGCAGTACTGGGAGCTTGGCGGCTGCTGCCCGCGTAGCCACCCCCTACTGATAGATCACGCTGAGAGATTGAAGGACAGATGTTTCCCACACTGTTGCATCTTGCAGGTGACCAATGTCTCCATGCATGGAGGCAGAAGTTGGCTATTTCCCCTCACCAAGTGTTTCCTGGACAGTCGTCGTGTTGGAAATTCCAGTAGGCTCCATCAGACGCCTCTGGTTGGAGTTCCCATCACCCCAGTAGCTCCATTGCTCTCTTCCTGAGTCAAGTTGCCAGCTGGAACCAATCTGAGAACTTCCATCTGGAAATTCCCCTGGAGCCCTTTCCCAGGCATACAGCATGTGCCCTCACCCCATGCCAGAGTGTTCGCTAGGCCAGCCCTGCTCCTCAGGCAGACGGGCTTTGCACATGGAGCTGACATTGGTCCTTCATAGCCGGGTTGCCGGTGGCATCCTGTCTTTGAACTGCTGGCTGCTCCCCCAGCCAGGCAACATCCTCTCTTCAGCAGGGGTAGGAGCACTTAGCAACCTCCCTTTCCTGAGCACAACTGGGCCAATAACGGCATTTTTACTTTGCTGATAACGCCGAAAAATCTGAAAAAAAAACCAAAATCCATTTGGATGGAACTGAAAAAAAGATTTTATTTTTTAAACATTTTTGTAATCTGGAAAAGAAAAAAAAATGGTTTTGTTCCAACGTTGAGTGGTTTTTAATGTTTTTCTTTAAACCATTAATTAAAATTGATAGACACTTCAAAACAAAGCATCATTTTGAACCCAAAAAGTCACAACAATTTGAGGGTGTTTTTTTCCAGTTCGAGTAATTTGTCGAAACCGACACAAATTAGAGAAGCAGTTTGGTGTCGCCGATTCTTCATTTTATCCCGAAAACCATTTCAGCCGACACATTTTGCCTCGCTCGTCCTCGGCGCTCCCCCAGCTCTGGGAGGAGCCCAGAACCCAAATGGCAGGAGCTTGTGCTGAGCCAAGCAAGCTCAGGTGAGCTAAAGAGATGAGACAGTTGTGCCAAGCACCGGGGCAGCTGTGGCACAGAGCGAGCCAGGGCCCTCACTGTGGGGAGCATGGCCAGATGGCTGCTGTGCGTTCCTTCCTGCTGCTGCACGTGTACCTGGAAGGGAGCCCTCCTGCCGCTGTGCCTTAAGGAGCCCTGGCTCAGCTCACAGCTCTGGGGGGGCAGGGGGGGTAGAGGATGGAGCCAGAGGGGTGCTTCTGAGCAGTGGGGAATCAAGGGACACAGGTGGATTCTGAGAAGATGGATGAGGAGGCAAATAACCCGCCGCCACTTTTCCCTGTTACCGGAGGACGTCATGTCAGGCCGTCACAGGCAATTAACCGCCCGTCAGGCTGTGGCCGGGGTGGGACTCTCTACCTCATTAGCTCACCAACGCCCGCTGTCTCTGAAGGCCAGAGCTGGCTAATGAGTGACTCGCTCTCATGCTTATTAATAGGGGAGCAGGTTTCAAGAAGCGCTGATGATATCTCAGTGATTCATGGTTTCTGGCCCGTGTGTCCCAGCTGATCTCTGCCCAGATGCAGCAGCTGCCCTTGGCAACGCTAAGAAATCCCAGCTCCCCTTGTGTTTGGCTGCATGGCAAACACGCTGGCCCTGCAAGGGGAGATCACCCATCCTGCCATCGCCTAACCCACCTGTATTCCGTCATGGGTGTGTCACCCCCTGGCTGGTGTGTGTGCACCAGCGCCCTCTGCTGGCTGGCATCTGAGCCCCACACTGGTGTGTCATAGGCTTTCAACTGCTAACAGCCACAGAGGAAGCTGCTTCTACTCAAGGGGAAGAGACTTACGCTGTAGCAGCAAAAGGATACCATCCAACCAACAGTGCTCAGAAACAGGTGGATTGGTGAAGAACTAGCTGGCCATCTAGTCTCTCTCCGTGGGGGTGCACCTATGCTCCCTACACCCGGCCGGCTGTGCAGTGAGGAGATACGGGGTGTCTAGGCCTCCGTGTCCTTCCTCAGCCCCACACATGATCTGCTCACACCCTGAAGCATAACATCTGATTAGCTCTTTATTAACAGGCATAACAACTGCCCCAGTGTTTATTAATGCACATAAAAATTAGCCAGCTTCTTTATTATACCCAGCCACAGTATCTGACTCTACTGAGCATCCCGCTGGCGTGAAGAAACCTTTGCTTTTATCTGCCTGCCATCACTGTCACGACTGGCCCCTTGTTCTTAGCTGATGGGACTGGGGGCAAGGAGGAGGGTGGCACTGTGCAGTTTTTTCATTTGTCATCTGTGAAGAGACTAATCCCCCTCCTACCCATTTCGTTCCAAGGCTCCACGGTTCTGGGTTCTGAAAGCTGCCATCGCAGGCCAGCACTGATGTACCCTCTTCCCAGGGTTATGTGTCGGGCCCTACCAAATTCACAGCCACGAAAAACGTGTCATGGACTGTGAAATCTGGTCTCCCCCCGTGAAATCTGGTCTTTTGTGTGCTTTTACCTTATACTACAGAGATTTCACGGGAGGAGACCAGTGTTTCTCAAACTGGGGGTTCTGACTCAAAAGGGAGTTGCGGGGGGATCACAAGGTTATTTTAGGGGGGGGTTGCAGTATTGCCACCCTTACTTCTGCGCTGCCTTTGGAGCTGGGTGGCTGGAGAGCAGGAGCTGTTGGCCAGGTGCCCGGCTCTGAAGGAGGTGCCCTGCCAGCAGCAGCACAGAAGTAAGGGTGGCAATAATGGTACTATCCTGGCTTCTGCTGACTGAGGGTCCAGCTCTGCAGGCAGCCGCGTAGAAATAAGGGTGGCAACACCACACCAGGCCACCCTTCCTCTGCGCTGCTGCTGGTGGCGGCTCTGCCTTCAGAGCTGGGCTCCCGGCCAGCAGCCGCTGCTCTCCAGCCGCCCAGCACCGGCACGAGCAGCAGCAGTGCAGAAGTAAGGGTAGCAATACCGCAACCCCCCCGCTACAATCACTTTGTAAACCCCGCCCCCCAACTCCTTTTTGGGTTAGAACCCCTACAATTACAACATGGTGACATTTCAGATGTAAATCGCTGAAATCATGAAATTTACTATTTTTAAACTCCTATGACCGTGAAATTGACCAAAATGGACCGTGAATTTGGTAGGGCCCTAGTTATGTGACACAGCTCAGGGATCATGGCCCAGTGGTTAGGGCACTTGCTTGGAACGTGGGCAGTCTGTGTTCAAGTCCCTGCTTTATCACAGGCCGCCAGCGTGACCTTGGGCCAGTCACTCAGTCTCTCCGTGCCTCAGTTCCCCATCTATAACATGGGGTAACTAGCCCTGCCCTGCCTCACAGGGGTGTTGGAAGAAAAAATATGTTAAAGAGTAGAAAGTGCTCAGATACTGCTGTGATGGGGGTCTGATAAGTACACGGTGAGCTGAGGGTACAACACGGCTGCATACCTAAAGAACCACAGGCCAGTGGAGAGAAAAGGGCTTGGGATCCCAAGGGAGTGAAATCTCCATTGGGCCCATGGAGGAAAGGGAGTCATATCTCAGGACTGACCCCTGGGGAATCTCTGCATAGCGATGCTCAGTGTGCCACCCCCTAATGCCATGTGCCTGCTGAGGGGAATTATGGGGTGGGGTGGAAGGAGCTCTGCATGAGCTACCTCCAGTGCCAGTCCCGGCTGCTGTGCCCCCTCCTGCAGAAGTGGACAGGGGAGTGGAGTCAGCAGGGCTGTGCCAGGAAAAGGGCTGGCATAGCTTGTTTCCCCCATGGAGCAGGAAACAGAGGTTGGTTCGGATTCAAAATCTGAGCCCCGGCCCTTGAGGCAGCCCGACTCTGTGTTGCCCCTTACTCAGGGCAGATGGCAAGGTGCCAATCCAGCCCTATATGAGGGAAAGGCAGAATTCGGCTCTTTAAAAGACCCAGTCTGAAGGCTCTGGGTTGAGCTGGAATGTGTTGCACAACCTGGCTACTTTCTGAGGCCAGCAATGAGGTCCTGTCATGTCAATGCTGGTTTGGAGCTGCTGTGTGACTGGGGCATCTCAGAAGAAGCAGAGAGCCCCAACCTAGGGGTTGTCTATCAGGGATTGTTACGCTAATGGAGCAATTGCTGCCGCCCTGCTGGCTGAAATGCAGAGTGGCGGATTCAGAGCAAATGTATCAGGCCCATTTGTTTTCTCATTTTTATACTGTGTAACTCTAGTGTGAATGATGGCATTAATCCTGCTGTGTATGGATGGAAGTGAGAGGACAGCCATCCTAGTGTTCGTATATATATTCAAATAACATAGATACTGGGCAGGGATCAATGGCTCAATGTCTAGTTGGCAGCCAGTATCAAGCGCCCCAAGGGTCGGTCCTGGGGCCGGTTTTGTTCAATATCTTCATTAATGATCTGGAGGATGGTGTAGATTGCACCCTCAGCAAGTTTGCAGATGACTCTAAACTGGGAGGAGAGGTAGATACACTGGAGGGTAGGGATAGGATACAGAGGGACCTAGACAAATTAGAGGATTGGGCCAAAAGAAATCTGATGAGGTTCAACAAGGACAAGTGCAGAGTCCTGCTCTTAGGACAGAAGAATCCCACGCATCGTTACAGACTAGGGACCGAATGGCTAGGCAGCAGTTCTGCAGAAAAGGACCTAGGGCTACAGTGGACGAGAAACTGGATATGAGTCAACAGTGTGCCCTTGTTAACAAGAAGGGTAACGGCGTTTTGGGCTGTATAAGTAGGGGCATTGCCAGCAGATCGAGGGACGTGATCGTTCCCCGCTATTTGACATCAGTGAAGCCTCATCTGTAGTACTGTGGGCCCCACACTACATGAAGGATGTGGAAAAATTGGAAAGCGTCCAGCGGAGGGCAACAAAAATGATTAGGGGACTGGAGCACATGACTTATGAGGAGAGGCTGAGGGAACTGGGATTGTTTAGTCTGCAGAAGAGAAGAATGAGGGGGGATTTGATAGCTGCTTTCATCTACCTGAAAGGGGGTTCCAAAGAGGATGGATCTAGACTGTTCTTAGTGGGAGCAGATGACAGAACGAGGAGTAATGGTCTCAAGTTGCAGTGCGGGAGGTTTAGGTTGGATATTAGGAAAAACTTTTTCATTAGGAAGGTGGTGAAGCACTAGAGGCCCTGCACAGCTACAGGGTTCACTGGCCTATAAGTCTACTACATCCCACAGGTTCAGGATGAAGAAAAGGAGTACTTGTGGCACGAAAGCTTATGCTCTAATAAATTTGTTAGTCTCTAAGGTGCCACAAGTACTCCTTTTCTTTTTGCAAATACAGACTAACACGGCTGCTACTCTGAAACCAGGCTCAGGATGGTATGCCTTAAGGGCTTGTGATTCTCCAGCTGCGGAGCCAGTGGGGACAATGGGACAATTCGCTACCTGGCATATATGTTTGTGCATCAACTGACGGGGCCAATACACTACCAGGCACCACAAGGTCCATGCTGGACTTAAAGGGGCAGCCACAACCCGGGTTCCATCCACAGTGTCAGAGAGAAGAGGTCCCCCACAGTGTGAGAGAGAAGAGGTTCACGTGCTGGTGAACTGCCTGCGGATATGCACCAGGTCCCCTTCAGCAGAGCCTGCTGCCAGCCCTCCCCACCTCGCCTGCTGATGAAGGCCCTACTGTCCCCAGGCAGCCCCCTCATGGTGATATTTATATTTAAAGGCCGTGTTTAAAATAAATTTGCTGCCAGAAGCGATCAGAGGGAACATGCCAGGCAAGGTGTGCGCCACTCCCCAGCTCTGATTTATTCAGAGCGATGCCTTGTAGAATGCTCCTCTGTTGTCTCCTGGAAGAGAATTGATTTGGGCTTTGCAGACGTGGGGATGCAGGGGACACGGTGCCGGAAATCCCAGCCCTGCTAGCGACAAGGAGAGAAAAGTTACTTCATGAACTTGGCACACCTGTGGCTTCCAGAGAACAAGGAGGTCTGGCTCAGAGCTCTGCAAATCCAACTGCCAAACAACACCGGAATCCGGATGTGGGGGGACCTGTACTGGAGAGGAGGTTGGAGAAGAGGGTGGCTGAGGTTCTGCAGGGTGGAGAGTACCTTCACTGGGCAAGAGAGGTATTTGCACTGGGGAAGGGGCATGGTCCTCATCGCCTGTGCTTATGGCATGGTGGTGTGACTTGGCCAGCCCCGTCTGGGTGGATGGTGAGTTTGAGAAATGCAACACAGTTGGCCCATGTGAGACCTGGCACCTATTTCCCAAGGCGCTTTTAAGCCCCTTTGCCACAGAAAACTCTCCCGGGCAAATGGAGACTTCAGGACAAGCGCTCTCTCTCCCTCAGCACTGTGTGCATCGTCATTTGCTGACTGGCCACTGAGTTGTCTTTCCTATGGATTCAACTAGATGGGCCCAACTGGCACAGCTGTCCTAGCTGTTGCTATGTATTGTTTTTCTTGAGGCACATAGAGAGACACACACACGTTTTCCCATCTGCTTTCCATGCATTTCTCAGGAGCGGCTCCGATGCACCCAGGGATGACGTCCTCTCTCCAGAGTGTCTCAGAGGCCACGTGGGTCCCTGCCAGTGAAAGATCAGAGCAATGGCTAGTTTGAGGTGCCGCATGGCAAAGGCCATTCTCCAGCCGGGTGGGTATATCATGTCCCCCAAGTGGGAGAGCCTTGTTCAAATCCCAGGCTCAAGCCCTAGCTGTTAGGGCTGGCAAGAGATAGGAGCAAGCATGGAGTGGCCATGGGAAGAGAAGAGCTCACATGGGGTGTCTTGTCAGCGGGGGGGGGGGGGAGGGTGTCAGGTGGAGACCAAAATTGTCGAAACGTGGGGCTCTGATGCGGAGTGCCACAGTTTGGGGGGTGGGGGGCCCAGACTGAGAAATCTTGAGCGGAACACCCAGAACTCTCCTGGGAGTCGGGGGGAGCTCAAGTCAGGCAGCCAGAAGAAACTGAGGCCCCAAAATCAGAGGCTGCTTTGGAATATTTTGGGCTATGATATGCTGCCCCCTGCTGGATGGAATCAACCCTGTCCGAGTTTTGTGACTCATTCAAGCTGGGTAGGGGGCACCAGACTAGAGCAGGTGGCAGTGCTGGGAAAATGCAGGGCTGAAGAGAGGAGCCTAATGGGTGGGGAACTTGGCTGCAAGACCTCAGCTCAGTGAGAGTCAGGCGGATGGGGCGTGAGTCTCCAGAGCTTGAGTTTGATGTTCAGTTTATGAAACTACCCAGCGGCCTCTTGGACTTGGGATGCATTTAGGCCCCGATCTGCAACAATATATATGCTCTTAACTCTTTCTGAAATCGATGGGGGTTCAGTGCTTTGATACCTTTGAGGTTCTGGGCCTTCGAACCCTACCAGTACTGAGTAGCCAGTGGGCCATGGCCTAATTCCTGGAAGCAGAGCACTTATCCAGAACGAGGTTACAACTCCCCAGCCCTCCTGGCTCAGGGCTGAAGAGTTTCCTACCCTCCAGGGCCCACATACCACTGCTGTCCTTCCAAAGCAAGAGGCAGGGATGTTCCTCGCTGTGGGAGGGCAGCTATTGATGTTGGCACAAGCTAGCCCCCTCCTCTACAGATGGCCGTGTGCATTTCCCACCCAGGGATCAAGAGGCCAGAAGACGTGCCCCTTCTCCAAGCGACGCTCACCCCATCCTGCAAGGCGAGCTGTCAGAGTGACCGAATGGGCCAGGCAGGCTTGTGACAGGAGGCAAAGGTAGGGCAAAGCATCAGTGACGTCCACTCACTCCGCCAGCCAGTTCCCCAGCACCAATGAGGCCTCCGCTCAGCGGCTTCGTCTCGACCCAAGAACGCCCCAGCCAGTACGAGCTGGGAGGAGGAGGCAAAGTTGTCATGGCATTGCCATGGCAATGGCACGGGCAGCCTTTCCAGCTGAACCTTTGGCTTCATCCCTTCTCTTTTTTGGCACATGGCCTCATGTCACGCACCGAGTGCCACCCACCGTAAGATGCTAAGGAGCATGCAAAGCCCATTACCTCCGCCGAGCAACAGTCACCGTGTGCATGGGGTCACGGCTTCCCTTCAGCGGCCAACTACCTGGCACTTGGTTATTTGAATAACTAACCAGCATTTTAGAGCCACTACAAATGAAAAGCAGACAACTTTGGAAGGAGGGGGTGGTCATTGGGCTGAAGGGGGGGCACTATACCAATTTTATGCAGAGCCTCCTGCAGCAGAATCTGACATCTATGCAAACAAAGGGCGGCAGAAGGAGGAATTAAACATAATAAGGGGGGCTGAGAGCTGCTGGCAGTGTTCTCGGGGGGGCGGCATGGGTGGGGTAGCATGGGGGCAGCTTGCAGAGAGCCTAGTCCTGTCTAAAATGATGCTGTCTGCCTGGCCTCACTCTGAACGTAGCAGCGTGAGAGCGATTGTATGGGGGATTCGTGGTATCGCCACTCCAACAGGTCAGAAAAGAGGAGAGAAAAAAAAGGAACCAGAGGAAAGAACAATAAACAGTGGGGCTAAATAGTGATTTATCTGTGGAATTATTTAAGGGCTCAATCCTACCCCTGTGGAAATCAGTGGGAGTTTTTCCATTGATTTCAATGGGAACCCTGCAGTCATTCTTAACGAGTCTCTTTTCTGTCTTAAATGCCACATGGACTTGACTGTAGGAGTGAATGGGTGACTCCTTGTATGTTGGGCTTTGGTAACAAAATATGGAGGTTTTCCCTTTTTTTAAAAAAAATTTTAATTAAAACTTTTTTTGTATTAACCTCTAATGCTGTAAGAAACATTTGATTTGCTTTAGTAAGAATCTAATTTAAATAAATATGTTATTTAAAAAAAAAACCACTGCTCACCAAGCAGGCCTGAGCAGGAGCCTGAGCATTCGAGTACCTGTCTATCCATATATCACTCACGCAGGCATCTGTCTGTCTAGCCGTCTTGTAGGCATCTATCAGTCATCTTGACAACTGTCTATCCATCTATCAATCATGAAGGTATCTGTCTATCAATCACGTAGACAGCTGTCTATCCCTCTGTCACTCTCGTAGGCATTTTTTATAGCTACTATATCATCTAGGCATTGATCCCACACTTTGCCTTATGGTACTATACCACCTAAATGACTATTCAAGGTATGACTATTAACCTATATGGGCTCCTCACTATGGCAGTGTTTGTCTAAGTTGGGGATTCAATGCTCTGCTGACGTCCATTCTCTTTCCCCTCCTGTTTCTCTGCAGTGGCTCCCAAGGGCCCCAAAATTATGATGACCCCAACGAGAGCCCGAGTTGGAGACACAGTTCGGATCTTGGTGCATGGTTTTCAGGTCTGCAGGTTTTTTTATCCTCCTAGCTCAGTAGGGTCTGGTTTCTGTTGCACGGACAGATGGTAACACATCTCCCTATGCAGCAGATTTATGAAAACTGGCAAAGGAGCGGATTAGGGGTGGGGAGAATGGGTTGGTTTAGTTTAGTTTGACTTTAGGATTTGATTTCCCCCCCCCCCCCCCAGCAGTCAGACGCTCAACTGAGCCACTAATTTTGTTTGCAGGTTCTGCAATTGCACATGCAAAGCGGGGAATTGTACATACAGGTGGATATGGCAGTTGGCTTGCAGAGTTCCTTGAGGTGCATGTCCACTTATACTAACTACACACGTAAATAAGGCGTGCAGTTCCTCCTCATGGATTTTGCATGCTCAATTACACCCTCAACTCTTGAAATTGGCTCTTTTGTCTCCCAGTTCGAAATTGATTTGTTGTCACTTGGAGTTTTCTCTAATAGAAATCACTTCACTAAACAAATGCCCACACTTTTTGGCCTGGCGTATTTATTCTGTAAATGAACAACGCAGTAATTATGAACCTAGCTTGCGACTTAGAGGTGGGTGCTCTCTCTATAGACTAAATATGTGCCTTTTATGGGATCTCTTAACGAGGAAACAAGATGTGTTCTTAACTCCTTTTAGCTAACACAAGAGAAAGTCCTAGTGAAGAGACTAGGGAGACCAGATGTCCCGATTTTATATATATTTTTTTTATATAGGCACCTATTACCTCCTACCTCCGTCCTGATTTTTTACACTTGCTATCTGCTCACCCTAGAAGAGAAGGCAGTTTGTAGTTCTAACACACATTGGCAGGTCGGGGCAATGCCTTGACCTGCTAACACCTACAATAATTATAGTCTGCCTTGCCTTCGCTAGGATTTTAGCTTGTTAGTTACCACGTTAGATGATCCGAGTTATGAACACAACTTTTTTCCTGGAGCAGATAAGAGTTAAGCTCTAGTATTTTGTTGTTATGGGACAGATTCTCTAGGGCCTGACACCTTGAGCAGCCCTTCTCATTTGTGCAAAGGAGTTGTAAAGTGCCCCCCAGATCTTCCTCTTGTGGGTGGTAGCATTTCATATCCACCTGTCTCGTGTTTTGCACAGACTCAAGTTGCAAAGCACTGTAGAACCAGCCTCTGTCTGTGCATCCAGCCTGCTGCCTGCTGAGTTTTTAATCTGATTCCTTTAACGGTAAATGACTTGTGGAGGATTTGAGATCTACTTCATACCTTTGTATCTGCGCCTGCATGTGTTGTTTTTACAAGGCTAACACAGCTAAGCAAGCTAAAATCTAACCATGCTAATTAATTTATTCATGCCATAGAGCCTTTAAAGGTACATCTACACTGCAATAAAAGACCCATGGCCCAGTCACCGCTGGCTCAGGTCAGCTGACTTGGGTTCGCAGAGCTGCAGGGCTAACAATTGCAGTGTAGACTTTTAGGCTCGGGCATGGGTTGGAGCCCAGGCTCTGAAACCTTGTGAATGGGGTGGGTCACCAAGCCTAGATTCCAGCCTGAGCCCAGATGTCTACACTGAAATGTGTAGCCCCAGCCTGAGCCCCACATGCCTAAGTCAATTGACCTGGGTTCTGAGAGTCGGTGCTACAGGGGTTTTTTATTGCAGTGTAGACGTACCTTAAGTAGTGAGCACTAGCATTTCAGGGGTGACTCGGGGCAATCCAGGCTGTCACCTGGAGGATCTGTGAAGTTCTCTGCCATCTTTGAGGTCAGACTATCAATAGTTCCCAAACTTTCCTGGTCCATGTAGCTCCTCCTTAAAAAATTGGTATAAGGTGACTGGCTGGTACATCAAGCTCAGCTATCACATGGGATACATGTATCACCATTTGGGAACCCTTGGATTAGAAGATCTAACGGTTCCTTCTGGCCTTAATATCTGACTCCATGGATCTTTGGGAGGAGGAAAGGTGCTATCTGCAATGCCAGTAATTAACTCTGTGTTAGGTCAGCAGAGGTTGCAGTCATGAAAATGACTCTGTTTTATTAAAATAACCCATGTATTTAAAGCTGTTTTCCTCATCTTGGCTGCAGAATGAAGTCTTCCCCGAGCCCTTGTTCACCTGGACCCGTGTTGGGAGCAGGCTCCTGGATGGCAGCGCTGAGCATGATGGGAAGGAGTTGGTCCTGGAAAGAGTGCCAGCTGAGTTAAACGGTTCAATGTATCGCTGTACTGCTCAGAACCCACTGGGGTCTACAGACACCCACACCAGGCTTATAGTGTTTGGTACGGTTTATACCCTTGGGAAGAATCCTCCTCTGTCCCACGTTACTCCAGCTTAGAATCATAGAATATCAGGGTTGGAAGAGACCTCAGGAGGTCATCTAGTCCAACCCCCTGCTCAAAGCAGGACCAATCCCCAACTAAATCATCCCAGCCAGGGTTTTGTCAAGCCTGACCTTAAAAACCGCAAAAGAAGGAGATTCCACCACCTCCCTAGGTAACGCATTCCAGTGCTTCACCACCCTCCTAGTGAAAAAGTTTTTCCTAATATCCAACCTAAACCTCCCCTACTGCAACTTGAGACCATCACTCCTTGTTCTGTCATCTGCTATCACTGAGAACAGTCTAGATCCAGCCTCTTTGGAGCCCCCTTTCAGGTAGTTGAAAGCAGCTATCAAATGCCCCCTCATTCTTCTCTTCTGCAGACTAAACAATCCCAGTTCCCTGAGCCTCTCCTCATAAATCATGTGTTCCAGCCCCCTAATCATTTTTGTTGCCCTCCGCCGGACGTTTTCCAATTTTTTCACATCCTTCTTATAGTGTGTGGCCCAAAACTGGACACAGTACTCCAGCTGAGGCCTCACCAATGTCAAATAGTGGGGAACGATCACATCCCTCGATCTGCTGGCAATGCCCCTACTTATACAGCCCAAAATGCCATTGGCCTTCTTGTTAACACTGTTGACTCATATCCAGTTTCTCGTCCACTGTAGCCCCTAGGCCTTTTCTGCAGAACTGCTGCCTAGCCATTCGGTCCCTAGTCTATAGCGGTGCATGGGATTCTTCTGTCCTAAGTGCAGGACTCTGCACTTGTCCTTGTTGAACCTTATCAGATTTCTTTTGGCCCAATCCTCTAATTTGTCTAGGTCCCTCTGTATCCTATCCCTACCCTCCAGTGTATCTACCTCTCCTCCCAGTTTAGCGTCATCTGCAAAGCTTCTTCACAATGTCCTCACTACTGCTGACCAAATAGAAACTGGCTTTCCCTTTGGCCTGTCCATATTGCCTTGTCATTTGCTGTTTGCGATTTCATGTGTGACTGGCATTTTGATTGTATGAACGTTTGCCAGCAGCACATTTCAGGCCCTTAGCTGAGAATAATCATTAATATTATTTATTTTATGGCTCAAATAACTAGCCCAGGGTCCCTGTCCTGAAAAATTTATGATCAAGAAGTGACATTTGTGGGAGTTGTTTATAATGCATATGGGACAATAACTGATTATTTTGGTTCTCTGCCAGTTCTGGGGGGAAAAAAATCATTTAGGATCAACTGAAAACACATTTTTTAACATTTTTGCAGAGAGGGACAGAGCTATCTTTTTCATACATTGGGCTGCTGAGAGACCACAAATAGAGAATCAATGTTAGCCATTGTCCTCCCAGCGGTATGGAGAGTAGAAAGGGTCTAGCAATGAGAAAGAGGCAAAAACTTTGAGTAAAAAAATCCGACCTCAATTCCTCTCTGACCCGCAGTCAGGAGCAGCTAGAGAGATGAGATTCTGTTCCTGCTGATGAAACTCAGCAATGAAAGGAAATCCAAAGAGTCAGAGCTGCCCAAGATCACCCTTTTTAGGGTTTCCCACTTCACTAGGCACCGATCATTGATTGACCCTTGTTATCAAGAAAGGCAGAGTGCAACAGTGGTGTGAAAGAGACATTAGCTTTCTGTATCCCACGAGATAAATGTGCACTTAAAAGCTCCTTTTGATGTTATCCCATCTGAAATTAGCATCTAATTCTAATTAGTATCTGTGTATATTTTGTTTTAATTAGAAAACCCAAATATTCCAAGAGGAACAGAGGACTCAAATGGTAAGTTTGGATCCTATGCTGCATTTCATCATAAATTACAGCTAATTTCTGAGTTAGAACTGAACACCTCATGTTCTTAGGAGGCCATGCACAGATAAAACTGTGTGCTTAGTCTTCTGGCCAAGAATCTTCCATGCCCCAAGGAACCAAACGTTTTCTGACAGTTTATATTATGATCCGTAGTGTTACTAATCACCTAGCAGTCAATAAGCAGCAGGACAAACTATGCTGACTATGATTATTGTTCCTCTATATAGACAAAGAAGTTTGTTTTCACCATCATCACTTAAGCTGGTCAAAAAAAATTCATCTAAACTTTTTTCCAATGAAAAAAAGTAATTTTTGACAGAACAAAAAACCAAATTCCATTTTGTCAATTACTTTTTCAGGTTCTCACTGAAAAAAACAAGACCCAAAAATTGAGGGCGGGAGGGGGAATCAATTTTGGAGTTTTTTTCTGGATGAAAAGTTGTAAAATTTCTCAGAAAATGAATATGTTTGGTTTTCATTCAGATTTTTCACAAGGGGGAAAAAAATCATTCCTGAATCAGCTCTCCTCCATTCTCACAGCAATCTGCGGTATTCCAGCCCTGAGCCTGCCCTTTCTAGCAATCCTTACACTGCTTTCTGCTGTAGTGTTCAGGCCCTATCCCAAGGCATTGTTGGCAGTACAGGTTCGGTTTCAACAAAACTCCTGCTTTGAAAAAAAAAATGGAAAAAAAAGGGGGGTTGAAGTTGTCAAAATGGGACGTGTTTTGACATTTTCTAAACAAAAAGTTTCATTTTCCAGTTCAAAACTACTTTTCATTTTGATATTTTAATTTATAGCAGAAAAATAACCCAAAAATAAGGTCAAAACTGAAATGGAATATTTCAAAATTATCTAAAGAAGACGATTTGATTGATCTGGCCCGAAAACGGTTTTGGATTTTCGGTTTGGGAACATGTTTAAGATTTTTGACTTTTCATCAAAGTTCAGGATGGGAACTTTTTTTTTGAAAATTCTCAAGAGTCGAGAAAAGCATTTTCCGGCCAACTCTACATGCAGCTTTTTATGCCAGCAGAGAATTTGCCCCAATAAGGGTTGTGCCTAGTTCTGACACTGCTGAATTTGGCCCTGGAAGCCCTGGGGATGGTGCAGGGTATATTAAAGTGTTGGCAAGGATTCTGCATTACCTTACACCCTCCACTGGTTTTCCTATGGCACAGACACCTCCTCTCCCACAGTGTTTAAACTGCACTGGTTTGGCACACCCAGTGAATGCCAAATCAGAAATCAGCACAAGTTACAGCTGTGTATCACTTACAACCATTTTGCAACTATCATATCTTGGCATGTCAGCACCTCAGGGCAGGGCTCTGGGCCAGATTTTGATCTTGAACCAACCACTACTAGAAAGGATGATCTTATGTTTAAGGGACTGGACTGGGATTTGGGAGAGCTAGGATCAGTTCCTGGCAATATCGCACATTCCCTGTGTGACCTCAGACAGGTCACTCAGTGCCTCAGTTTCACCGTCCCCGAAATGGGGATACCAATACCTCTGTTCTCCCACCCTTTGTCTTGGCTATTCAGACTGCAGGCTCTTTAGGGCCGAAAGCGTCTCTTGCCATGTGATTGTAAACCACAATGGGACCCCGATCTCAGCTGCGGCCTCCAGCTACTACCATAATATAAGTAATGAATATTAAACTCCATTAGCATTGGTGGGAATCCAGATTAATGTCACTGAAATCAGTGGAGTTACTCCAGATTTACAGCAGCATGACTGTGATCTGAATCACCATGCCTGGTGCTATAGAGAGAAACAGTCTCTTAGTTTGCATATAACTACAGGACACCATTGGTCACCACATCTCTAACTCTAACCCTTCCTTGTTTTGTCTAGGTTCAGTGACCAGCCACAACGGCTTTCGACTAATTTTGATGCTCACCCTGACAGTGATCCTGGAGCTGACGTGAAGGCTTGCCTCTTCTTCCTCCTCCCTTGAACAGCTCCACCCAGCATTTACCTCTCTGTCAATTGGTTTTCTTTTCTTTTTTTTTTTCTTTTCTTTTTCTAAACTATTTACAGTCTTGTTATTGGTCTCTTTCTGTCTGTGTCTTGGCTTCCTCAGTCGATTTAATTAAAATGAAAAAAAATTCCCCCTGGTAAAAGGCAGTGCGTATTATTTGCCATGTACAATCCTTGGCCTACAGAAAGGGCAATCTGATCCTTGCACATGCAAAAACAAGGGCCGGTAATTGCATACAAAAGCACATACAGGGAATGCATCCCTGCACATATTTTGCAGATGCAAGTTGGGCGCTGATGTTAGCAAAAGTCATCCCATCTAGCCACATGGAGGCAGAAAGTCTAATAGAGGATGGGGCTGGGAGTGAGGACAGCTGGGTGCTATCCCCAGCTCTATCACCAATTCTGTGTGACCTTGGACAAGTCGTTTTGGTCAAAATTTTCAGAGGTAGCCACTGATTTTGGGTTCACACCCCAACTTTCCAGCTGTGCTGAGCTCCCATTCATTGCAGTTGGAGTTAAAGGCACTCAGCCCTGGTGAAAATCAGAAGCCAAATGTCTTAGGTTATTTACTCAAAAACTGTGGCCGCTTTTGAAAACTTGCATCCTTAACCTCTGCCTCAGTTTCCCTCACTGCAGATTGGGCCAGATCCACTAACCCCATTGCTTTCAGTGGCATTACACCAGGCATGATATATTAGACTTGAAATCAGAATCTGTTTGCCCCCCTTAATGCTTGGGCTCTTGTGAGTAGAAGAGAGAAAACTAATAGTAGCCAAGTGTTTATTTAGTACAAAACAGAGGCCAATTCTAGGGCCAGATTCTTTAACCCTTGGTTGCTGAGTGCCCAAGTTTGTACATATTCCATGTGCTTTTGTTGTTATTCATTATTACATTTATGATGTTAGCCCCTGCAAAGGGAGAGCTGCATGGGAACCTGTTTTCCTCTCTCATGAACATTTCTACCATATAGAAAAGTGACAGGGTGACAAACCAAAATCCTGAAAATAGCTGCAAACCAAAAAGGCCAATTTTATTTATTTTGGTTCTGGGCAATCAAAACATTTTGTTTTCAATTGCAACCATTTGTTTGTATATTTTGATTTGTTTGTTTGTTTTGTTTTCTCTAATTAGCTTAAGGCTCTCAACAAAACATCCTTTTGAACCAGAAATCCAGACTTGGTTTAGAAAAATGGTGAAACAAAATATTGACAGTTTAAAAGCTTTGGTTTCAACTTTGTTTTAGTCAAAAGAAAGGTGTCACACCTGGCCCTTTCCCACAAACAATTTCAGTTGCAACAGAACGGCGTGTTCTGATACAAAAAAAAGGGAACAGCATTCTGGGATGTCTTTGCAGCAGAGTTGTAAGCAAGACACAAGAAGTCATTCTTCCGCTCTACTCCACACTGATTAGGCCTCAGCTGGAGTATTGTGTCCAGTTCTGGGGGCCACATTTCAGGAAAGATGTGGACAAACTGGAGAAAGTCCAGAGAAGAGCAACAAAAATGATTAAAGGTCTAGAAAACATGACCTAGGGGGGATGATTGAAAAAAAATGTGTTTAGTCTGGAAAAGACACACCTGAGAGGGGACGTGATAACAATTTTCAAGTACAAGTTGTTACAAGGAGGGAGAAAAATGGTTCGCGTTAACCTCTGAGGCTAGGACAAGATGCAATGGGCTTAAATTGCAGCAAGGGCGGTTTAGCTTGGACATTAGGAAAAATGTCCTAACTGTCAGGGTGGTGAAGCACTGGAATAAATTGCCTAGGGAGGTTGTGGAATCTCCGTCACTGGGGATTTTTAAGAACAGGTTAGACAAACAGGGGTGGCAGATGACAGAACAAGGAGCAATGGACTCAAGTTGCAGTGGGGGAGGTCTCTTTTGGATATTAGGAAACACTATTTCACTAGGAGGGTGGTGAAGCACTGGAATGGGTTACCTAGGGAGGTGGTGGAAGCTCCATCCTTAGAGGTTTTTAAGGCCCAGCTAGACAAAGCCCTGGCTGGGATAATTTAGTTGGTGTTGGTCCTGCTTTGAGCAGGGGCTTGGACTAGATGACCTCCTGAGGTCTCTTCCAATCCTAATCTTCTATGAACACCTGTCAGGAACAGTCTAGATAATACTTAGTCCTGCCATGCATGCAGGGGACTGGATTAGATGACCTCTCAACATCCCTTCCAGTCCTATGAGTCTATGAAAAACGTTTCATGGGGTAATGCCCAACCAGGTCCACCTGACACCCCTGACTAAGAGCAAGGTCCCACGGTGCCAGGCAGTGTACACACATACTGAGACAACCGCTGCCCTAAAGAGCTTACATGCTAAATAGTCAAGACAGACAAAGAATGGGCGAGCAAAAGTATTATTAGCCCCATTGCAGCTGAGAGGCGAGACTAAGTGGTTTGCCCAAGCTTATGACATGAAACTCCCTGCTTGTTTCCAAGGACTTCAGGAAAGCAGACTTTGACTCCCTCAGGGAACAGATGGCCAGGATCCCCTGGGGGACTAACATGAAAGGGAAGGGAGTCCAGGAGAGCTGGCTGTATTTCAAGGAATCCCTGTTGAGGTTACAGGGACAAACCATCCCGATGAGTCGAAAGAATAGTAAATATGGCAGGCGACCAGCTTGGCTTAATGGTGAAATCTTAGCGGATCTTAAACATAAAAAAGAAGCTTACAAGAAGTGGAAGGTTGGACATATGACCAGGGAAGAGTATAAAAATATTGCTCGGGCATGTAGGAAAGATATCAGGAGGGCCAAATCGCACCTGGAGCTGCAGCTAGCAAGAGATGTCAAGAGTAACAAGAAGGGTTTCTTCAGGTATGTTGGCAACAAGAAGAAAGCCAAGGAAAGTGTGGGCCCCTTACTGAATGAGGGAGGCAAGCTAGTGACAGAGGATGTGGAAAAAGCTAATGTACTCAATGCTTTTTTTGCCTCTGTTTTCACTAACAAGGTCAGCTCCCAGACTGCTGTGCTGGGCATCACAAAATGGGGAAGAGATGGCCAGCCCTCTGTAGAGATAGAGGTGGTTAGGGACTATTTAGAAAAGCTGGACGTGCACAAGTCCATGGGGCCGGACGAATTGCATCCGAGAGTGCTGAGGGAATTGGCGGCTGTGATTGCAGAGCCCTTGGCCATTATCTTTGAAAACTCGTGGCGAACGGGGGAAGTCCCGGATGACTGGAAAAAGGCTAATGTAGTGCCCATCTTTAAAAAAGGGAAGAAGGAGAATCCTGGGAACTACAGGCCGGTCAGCCTCACCTCAGTCCCTGGAAAAATCATGGAGCAGGTCCTCAAAGAATCAATCCTGAAACACTTAGAGGAGAGGAAAGTGATCAGGAACAGTCAGCATGGATTCACCAAGGGAAGGTCATGCCTGACTAATCTAATCGCCTTTTATGATGAGATTACTGGTTCTGTGGATGAAGGGAAAGCAGTGGATGTATTGTTTCTTGACTTTAGCAAAGCTTTTGACACGGTCTCCCACAGCATTCTTGTCAGCAAGTTAAGGAAGTTTGGGCTGGATGAATGCACTATAAGGTGGGTAGAAAGCTGGCTAGATTGTCGGGCTCAACGGGTAGTGATCAATGGCTCCATGTCTAGTTGGCAGCCGGTGTCAAGTGGAGTGCCCCAGGGGTCGGTCCTGGGGCCCGTTTTGTTCAATATCTTCATAAATGATCTGGAGGATGGTGTGGATTGCACTCTCAGCAAATTTGCGGATGATACTAAACTGGGAGGAGTGGTAGATACGCTGGAGGGGAGGGATAGGATACAGAAGGACCTAGACAAATTGGAAGATTGGGCCAAAAGAAATCTAATGAGGTTCAATAAGGATAAGTGCAGGGTCCTGCACTTAGGATGGAAGAATCCAATGCACCGCTACAGACTAGGGACCGAATGGCTCGGCAGCAGTTTTGCGGAAAAGGACCTAGGGGTGACAGTGGACGAGAAGCTGGATATGAGTCAGCAGTGTGCCCTTGTTGCCAAGAAGGCCAATGGCATTTTGGGATGTATAAGTAGGGGCATAGCGAGCAGATCGAGGGACGTGATCGTTCCCCTCTATTCGACACTGGTGAGGCCTCATCTGGAGTACTGTGTCCAGTTTTGGGCCCCACACTACAAGAAGGATGTGGATAAATTGGAAAGAGTACAGCGAAGGGCAACAAAAATGATTAGGGGTCTAGAGCACATGACTTATGAGGAGAGGCTGAGGGAGCTGGGATTGTTTAGTCTGCAGAAGAGAAGAATGAGGGGGGATTTGATAGCTGCTTTCAACTACCTGAAAGGGGGTTTCAAAGAGGATGGCTCTAGACTGTTCTCAATGGTAGCAGATGACAGAACGAGGAGTAATGGTCTCAAGTTGCAATGGGGGAGGTTTAGATTGGATATTAGGAAAAACTTTTTCACTAAGAGGGTGGTGAAACACTGGAATGCGTTACCTAGGGAGGTGGTAGAATCTCCTTCCTTAGAGGTTTTTAAGGTCAGGCTTGACAAAGCCCTGGCTAGGATGATTTAACTGGGACTTGGTCCTGCTTTGAGCAGGGGGTTGGACTAGATGACCTTCTGGGGTCCCTTCCAACCCTGATATTCTATGATTCTATGAATGGCAATCCCGAGTCCCAGCCCAGAGACTTAACCACAAACCTACCCCTTCACTCAGCTCTTCATCGGCACTGACTTCCCCTCTTTCCCCTGGTGCTCAAACCTTCCCCCCGCCGCCACCTCCGGCCCCACCCCCATTCCAGCTCCTTCCTCAAATCCCCGCCTCTTCCCCACTTCCTCCTCTGAGTGCGCCAAATTCCCACCCCCCCACCTCCTTCCGGAGCGTGCTAATGCCACCAAACAGCCGTTTGGCAGCGGCTGGGCGGGAAGCGCTGGGAGGTAGGTGGAGGAGTGGGTACATGGCGCACTCGGAGCGGGGGGAGGAGGAGGGGCGGGGTCGGAGGATGAGAGGAGCGTGGCTGCCAATGTGTGCAGAGCACCCACTAATTTTTGCCCATGGGTGCTCCAGCCCCGGAGCACCCATGGAGTCGGCACCTATGCACCCACTGGAGCCAAAGGGCAACATCATGGTTCCAGCACCTTAGCCAGGCTTGAGTGTCGACTTCATTAAATAGCACCTTAGAGCCAGGACAGCTGGCTGTAAATCCTGGGCTGGAAATGAGTGGATTCTGGCTCCAGCCTTGCACTGCACTGCCTGCGGGCTGGTGCCAGCTAAACAGATTGAAGTGCTAACACATGCTTAGCAGGATAATAAAATAAAAAGCAGCCTCTAGTCCAAAGGGAACGGGCGAGGGAAGCAACAACAAAGGTCACTTCCTGAAAACTCATTTTAATAGGCAAACAAAATGCCTTAATTATGCTACAGCATCATTTATTCATGATGCTTCGTGCGGGTCCATGAAGAAACCCTGCTCGGAAATGAATATTTAATTTCCTTGTTCTGACACCTGCAATTTCCCCCCCCCCTTGGTTTTGTTTAACTGGGATTTGGTGCTTAATCGCATGGATGTTTGGGGGGAGTGGGATTTAGTGTTTTCCTCTCGCAGCCCAGGTCGGCGCGAGCAATAACATTGTGCAAACATGCCGCGCTTGGGGAAAAGCACTGAGGCCTGTAAGATTTTTCCCTTGTTCTGCTCAAACAGAGACTGAATATTTATTATTGTTGCAGCAACGAAGAACGCATGGCTTTGTGCTCGCAGGATGCAATGAGTTTGAGGCTCCCCAGAACCTCCAGTGCACCCCCGATGGCAGGAATAGCTTTTTGTCCTGCTACAAATACCAAGAGCCTCCATTCACAGCAGTGCTTATCTTCTATCTAGCAATATGTCGGACTGATCAATGGACAAGCAGTCGTTTCCTTCCTTGGGCACCAGAATAAGGCCCCGTGTGAGCACAGCACAGTCATGCTAGACCTCATGTAGGTGTGGCAATGCCAAGGGATGAATCCTCAGTTCTGCCTAGTAAATGCCGGCTGCTTCTTAGCTGGCATGCCACCGACAAGAAGCTTATGATGCAACCGTCCTGGGGTTGGGTTTATGTTGTTCCCAGCCCAAGCCTGATTTGGAGCAGTCCAGGGACTGCTCTAAACTACACTGGCTTGAAATAGCCCCTATTAGAACAACAGGGCTCACGAAAGCCCAACATGGAGCCCATGATGGCCCCTATGTTGGCCCAGGAGGGGGCCATATAAGGCTAGCTATGCCGGCCATGGCTCAACCAGGGAGTCACCCACTCCTGGAGAATCCTCGGCAGCCCATGGGTGACAGCTCTCAGTCCCCTTTACATTAGTACTGTGGCAGAATCTAGTCCCATATTTACAGATGGTGCCATCCTCCCCCTCCCATCCCGCCTGTTAGAATCCACATTCCCCTCAGCTATGTCTTGCTGGGATTTCCTCACTACATAAGGTGAGGGGCTCAGAGTCCGGGTGATGGGCTCACTATAACATCCTGACTGGAATGGAATAGAACAAGCGGGACAGCCGAGAGTAATTAGATGCCTCATAAAGTTTGTCTGAAATGTAGCCAGCTGAGCATCATCATATAGATCAAAGACACCCACTGTTGTGGTTAGTGCAGTCAAGCAATTAAAAAAATTAATCGCACTTAATCACGCGATTAATCGCACTGTTAAACAATAATAGAATACCATTTATTTAAATATTTTTGGATGTTTTCTACATTTTCAAATATATTGATTTCAATTACAACACAGAATACCAAGTGTACAGTGCTCACTTAAGAGTTATTTTTGATTACATATATTTTCACAGTAAAAAACAAAAGAAATAGTATATTTCAATTCACCTCATACAAGTACTGTGGTGCAATCTCTTTATCATGAAAGTTGAACTTACAAATGTAGAATTATGTACAAAAAAATAACTGCATCCAGAAATAAAACAATGTAAAACTTTAGAACCTACAAGTCCACTCAGGCCTACTTCAGCCAGTCGCTCAGACAAAAAAGTTTGGTTACAATTTGCAGGAGATAATACTGCCCACATCTTGTTTACAATGTAACCTGAAAGTGAGAACAGGCGTTCGCATGGCACTATTGTAGCTGGCATCGCAAGATATTTACGTGCCAGATGCGCTAAAGATTCATATGTCCTTTCATGCTTCAACCATCGTTCCAGGGGACGTGCATCCATGCTGATGACAGGTTCTGCTCGATAGCAATTAAAAGCAGTGCGGATCGATGCATGTTCATTTTCATTATCTGAGTCAGATGCCACCAGCAGAAGGTTGATTTTCTTTTTTGGTGGTTTGGGTTCTACAGTTTCCGCATCAGAATGTTGCTCTTTTAAGACTTCTGAAAGCATGCGCCACACCTCATCCCTCTCAGGTTTTGGAAGGCACTTCAGATTCTTCAACCTTGGGTCGAGGGCTGTAGCTATCTTTATAATTCTCACAGTGGTACCTTCTTTGTGTTTTGTCAAATCTGCAGTGAAAGTGTTCTTAAAACGAACATGTGCTGGGTCATCATCTGAGATGATTAGAACACGAAATATCTGGCAGAATACGGGTAAAACAGAGCAGGGGACATACAATTCTCCCCCAAGGAGTTCAGTCACAAATTTAATTAACGCATTATTTTTTTAACGAGCATCATCAGCATGGAAGCACATCCTGGAATGGAGACCAAAGCATGAAGGGGCATATGAATATTTAGCATACCTGGCACGTAAATACCTTGCAACGCCGGCTACAAAAGTGCCATGCAAATGCTGTTCTCGCTTTCAGGTGACATTGTAAAATAAGAAGCAGTCAGCAGTATCTCCCATAAATCTAAACAAACTTGTTTGTCTTAGCAATTGGCTGACCAAATAGGCCTGAGTGGACTTGTAGGTGCTAAAGTTTTACAATGAGTGCAGTTATGTAACAAAAAAAAAAAAAAAATCTACGTTTGTAAGTTGCACTTTCAGGACAAAGAGGTTGCACTACAGTACTTGCATGAGGTGAATTGAAAAATACCATTTCTTTTGTTTATCGTTTTTACACTGCTAATATTTGTAATAAAAATAACAATATAAAGTGAGCACCGTACACTTTGTATTCTGTGTTGTAATAGAAATCAATATATTTGAAAATGTAGAAAAAAATTAAATACATTTCAGTTGCTATTCTATTGTTTAACAGTGCAATTAATCGTGATTAATTTTTTTAATTGCAGTTAATTTTTTTGAGTTAATCACGTGAGTTAACTGTGATTAATCGATAGCCCTAACTGTGGTCATTCAAGTCTTCTTAGCGAGAGTACCTCCTGTGCCAAAAACCACAGGGCCCATCCCTGTGAGCTAAAGGAGCCGTGTCGTCAGCTGCTTGCACTACAGGGCCTGTGACACACAGCTGGCAAGTGTGTTTCTGCTCAGTAGCAGGTAGGGCTGTGCACATCAGCCCAGCCCTTTGACAGCCCCTCAGGGATGTCCAGCTATCCTCCGCGTCGTAATCTAACCCAATCTGTCGCTTTTGCCCCATAAAGCCCTCCTGTGGCTCCCCCATGAAGAAGGCCGCCAGCACCATCCTGCTTGTAACTCAGCTGCAGCTCTGCCCTGGCCCGCTCTTTTGACCCACCCAGCCCCGCTATGGCTGAGTCTGGGCACTTCGTACAGCACAACCGCTCCCCAGCTACAGCGCCTCCCTACGCCACATCCCGGGGCGCCCAATGCATGTGCCTCCTCGCTGGCTCCAACGCCTGCCCGCAGGCCAGGCCATTCAAAATGCTGAGAACGTGTTTAGCAACCCGGCTCGGTGCTCTGAGTAATCACACCCCCTTGAGTGTTCCCATTGGCTCCCTCTGCTGTACCCCTCAGCCACAAACGCCTCGCCCTCCCCTTGAATCCCACCACCATTTCACCCACCCCACGCTACGAAGCCAGCCTGTGCCCAGGAGGGCGATGTCTGCCTCCGCCCGGCCAACGATCACAACCCCACTTGCCCATATCTCCCTCGCGCCCCTTTGTGCTTTTTTGCCACGCTGCCCCCTGGCCGGTGTGGAAAACCGCCCAGTCAAACGCCACCCGTCCCAGGCCAGCCCCACCCAACTGCTCATTGGCTAGCAAAAGGTTGACGCCTGCCTCCGACCCGCCGGTGACACCAGCTGCCATCACCCACTTGCTGCGTTGTCAGACAAGAAAGGGCCTGCTGTCTCCCACGCTGCTCCTCCCACTTGGCCCTGGGATGAGCTGCAGAGCTCCGGCATTGGTCTGCAGCTCTCGCCTGAAAATGCGCCTGTGCCGTGATGCCCACAAAAAACTGACACCGGTTAGGTGCCTGGTGTGCGGCTACCACTGCCTACCAATATTGTATCGTTGTTTCATTGTCCTCCAGCCCTATCTGTATGCAGCTGTTGGCTCTTGTTTTATACTTGGCTTGGAAGCTGCGTGCAGCAGAGACTGGCTTGCTTTTCTGTTTGTACAGAGCCTTGCACAGTGGGGTCCTGGTCCATGGCTGTGGCTCCTAGGTGCTACTGCCATGCAAATGAATAGCCTCCTAGGCTTTAAGGTCAGAGGGGCTCATTGTGATCATCTCATCCAGCATTTCTCAAACTGGGGATCCTGACCCAAAAGGAGGTTGCGGGGGGGGGGGGCACGATCACAAAAAATATTGTTGGGGGAGCTGAAGAGGGGGCACACAAAGGGCAGCAGAATCTTCCCAAAAGTGGGGGGGGCAGAGGCCCCCGCTCCCCAGGGCCCCACCCCTTCCATTGAGGGCCTACCCCACCCCTTCCCCCTGAGGCCCCTCCTCTTCCCCCCAGAGGCCTGCCCCCAACCAAGCCAGAAGCTGGAGCAGGGGCGGGGAGCCTGCCCGCCCCCGCCCATGTCCCCGCCCCCACAGGCTTCCCACCCAGGGCAGGTGGAGGGACCCAGGATCCTCACCGCTGCCCACGTGACTCTTCTCCTGACCCGGCTCCAACCAGGGGGCGGGGCCTCGGAGCTGCCACCCGACCATGGTAAGAGTTTCGTGGGCAGCTGTGGGGAGCCCGGTGCAGAACCTCCACCTGCGCTGGGCAGGGGACTCTAGGGGTTGGGACATTCTTGGGCCTCCAGCACCAGGGGCAGGTGGAGGGTGCATCGCGGCTCCCCACAGCTGCCCGCATGGCTCTTACCCCCTCCACTTCCATCTGCCCTGGGTGGGAAGCCAGGGGGATGGGGACACGGGGGGAAGAGGAGGGGGAAGGGGCAGGGTCCGCCATGGCCCCCCCATTCTGGCTCCACTGAGGTACAGCAGCCGCCGCTCTCCAGCTGCCCAGCTCTGAAGGCAGCGCTGCCGCCAGCAGCAGTGCAGAAGGAAGGGTGGCAATCCCATGAGTACTCACTCCTGTACAGTAATTTGCTATCACTTCTGGTGGAGGGGTCATTACAGCCTGAAATATTTTCAAAGGGGAAGGCAGCAAAAAAAGTTTGAGACCCCCCCCAACCACCTGATGTAATCTGACCTCTTGCACATTGCAGGCCACAGAACCTCCCCCACCCACTCCTGTATAAATAATAATAAAGCCATCACCTTCTCCTCCTCCCAGTTCTCCCCCCAGAACTCTCCTCTGATGTGCTGCATACAGAAAACTGCAGCTAAGCAGATGGCGAGCTGCGCTCAGTGCTCCTGATTGGCTAAGAAATGCAGACACAGCCTGACTGTGCTAAAGTACCCTATTATTTTGGTTACCCCAGCCTCCCTCCCCTAGCCCCACCAGACCCACTGGTGCCTCTACCACCTGTCATGGCTTATCCTTGCGGCCTGGTCTGTCATTTACAATATGTTTTTTTCAGTGCCAAGTACAATGGAGCGCTAAGCTGCAACATAAATGTCCCTTAGATCCCTTTGCAAATCCCAGCTGGCATTACCACACCAGTTCAGTCCATTCTGCATGAAGCTGGACTTGGCAATAATACGCCCGGCATGCAAATTCTCTCCTGTGGCAAGGGAGAGACTCCCAGATTTAGAGCCACTAGGGCCCCCACACTTTACAAAGGTGTCTAACTGCAGAACAAAGCAACAGCACAAAAAAAAAAAAAAAAAGACCAGCAAGAGAAACAGTGTCGCATCAGAAAAAAACCACCCCACACCCGGAGCTAGCCGTTCTCCCAACATGGACTATATTTCAAGCAGGGTTATGGACATGAGAGTGCGCCTGAGGGGGCTGCTGAATGCTGCTTCATACCCCAATCGATCACGGGTGCAGAAAGGCCCAGCACTAAATCACGCCCCACTGATTGATCCCTTGTGAGCTCTCACACAGCTCAGTGGGCCTCACAATAATTCATTTGTTACCTTGTGCTGAGGCGCTGTGGTATAAAACAATCTTGCTGAGACAATAGCTCACGGCTTCACAAAGGACTTTGCCGATGCCTGCCTCCCAGGGCCCGCAAGACTTCCTTATTTATTAGCATCCATGGCTCCAGGTTTTGCATTTAAATGCACTGCCTGTGAAACCGGCTTTCTAAAGGCTATTGACCTAATTCGTACGGACTTGGCACAATCCCATGCACAAAGACCGCCAATGAAGGCAGACAACACAAGGTGGCTGTGGGGTGGATAAGCACGGTCAGTGCTAGATAAGACTAGAGCTGGTTGGAAAATACATCAAGACAGGACGTCACAACAGCAAAAATTTCGGTGCACCAAAAAGTTTTAACACGAAAGGTCAGAATGAAATATTGGCGTTTTCAGTGCCGACGAAACATCGATTTGAACCGGAATGGTTTGTTTCCGGGTGGCATTTTAGCTTCAAGGGACACAGCAAAAGTAACTGGCAAGCTGGAAATATCAAAATGTTTTGGTGACAGATATTTTCCCATGGACAATGCTGATTTTGCCCAAACCACATTTTCAGATTAAAAAACAAACAAACATTTTTTGGCAGAGAATGTTGAACCAGCCCTGGAAAATATCTAATACTCACTGCGCACAGCCCGCCCCAGCATCCCAGTGATCGCACATTTTAAACTGACCGTATCCTACAAGCCCCATTGCCTTTTGTAATCCGTGCTAACATAGAGTGGCTCCGTGTCCCTGGGGAGACCACACGTAGAGGTTTTTGAGTTTGCTACTGCCTAAAGACTAACAGACCTGGTTCTCAAAGTCAAGCTGCCCAGGATAAAGATTTAACATCCAGCAGTCCTAGGTTCAATGCCCATAGCTGACCCCAGCTAGGGATCTTGTTACATTTCCCAGGGAGTCTTGCAACAAGCACAGTGATCAGGTCTCTGATCTTAGCCAAAGGGCTGAGAAGAGGCCCTTTAAACTGGAGATAGTCCAAACTGGAGACTAGAACCTAGAACCCCAAGCCCTTCCAAAGTTGGAGGAGGGAAATTCAACTTTGAAGCCATAGATCTGAAAGTGCCACCACTCACTTCTGGGTCAGATACCAAAGTAGAAGGGGCCTTGACACCTCTTTTTTTATTGTTTAATCCAGTTGGGATGCAGTCAAAAAATCACTGTCATGAGATTTCAGCCCCAAATAGTACAAGATTTCCACCATTCTGGATCTCCTGAGCTCACTAAACCTCTGCCCTTTGGGCAACACAATGTTAACAGTTAGTTTGTAGAATTTCTGCACCATTAACTCTGAACTCTGGCCTTATACTGAACCCCGGCCACACCCACCCCTTATGGCCTTCACCAGTTTAGACCAGGAACCTGGAAGCCCTGGCATGCTTGCCTGCACCAGATTTGCAGACACGGGAAGACACAGGGTCCTTAGCAGCCTAGCAAGCTGTCAGGATTCCCATGGAAATCTGTGTTTGATCTGTCAAATCTGTTAAACATTTTGAGTTCGAAGAATTGGCATTTTCTGACAAAACTCTGCTTTGCTGGAAAATTTCCAACCAGTTCTAATTCCCAGAAGACACAGCAGAGCTGGCAGAATGGTTTCATGGTCCAAGCCAAGGATTCTTCAGCTCTAATCCTGTATGACCTTAGACAGGTCATTTAACTGCTCCACATCTCAGTTTTTCCCTCTGCAAAGCAGGAGTGATAATATTATCCACCACGTTGGGGTATTGGGATTTTTAAAGCCCTACACGCTAGTTATCCCTGGACAGGATGATAGGTATAGAGCAAAGGAATGAAAGGGAGGAGGCAGGAACAGAGCAACAGAAAGGATCAAAGGGGAGTTCTAGTGATTTCAGTGGAACTGTGCCAATTGACAAAAACTTAGGATCTGGCCCCTTAACTTTAATGAAGCACCACTGATTTCCACTGCTGGGGAACCTAGTCCATAATGTAATTAAAAATACACACACATACACACAGGCCAGATCATGGAAGTCAGTGGATCTAGCCACCTGGGGATCCAGCTCCCAGATCCTCACCCTCTATCCCAATGGATTTGTTTGTGCAATTAGAAAATGGAACAAATCTTCATACAAAACAGTACTACAGTAGGAGACAAAAATAATGCAGCAAGGCTGTTGTGAGCTGCAACGTTCCAACCCAGTATGGCAGAGCCCTGGCACACTAAGAGTTTCACTGGAAAGGAAGCTGCCTTCCTACGAAGTAGACTTTTGTTTTGCATTTAAGATTTCACTTGCCTCTGCATTATGTTGACAACAAACTCCCAAACTAGAAGTACCTGGTGTTTAGGGCAAGCTCACCCATTTTCAACCTGCTTAGTAGCTGAGAGACAGTTCTAACATCCCTTCTCCCCACGACACAACTGTAGTTGCAAGAGACCTGCTGATAACCTGGTTCCATTGCGTACATGAGATTTCACATGTCCCGGGCTTTTGCCTGGTTTGGGGATGTGGTTCTGTCCACACTACAGAACCCAACTATGTCTTAACTGTGTAGAGAAACAACCATGTAACCCGATACCCCACCAAGGCTGCTGTCATATGTGGAGGGGGACCACAGACGGAGAGAGGAAATGATCCATCAGTGCCAAGCCACTCTGGCTCACCCATTTCCTGGCTGTATCCAATGACCCCCTAGACTCTAAGGCCTAGAGGAAGGAATGGACTTTCCCCCACCAGGGTCTGTGCTAGCTTGCTGTACAATGGCTGGAGATGCATCCTGTCCAGTATGTTCATCACCGCTTCTCCTGTGCAGCCACTGAATGAGAAAAATTGCAAAGCGCAAGGTTTCCATAAAACCCATCAACCTTCTGACACAAACAGCTGAAACCCAGCCAACGGGTCCCAGCACTCCACTCTCCAGCCACCTCATCATGCCCAGGTCCTGCAGGCTGAATGGTTCCAAAGACAGCAGCGCTATGGAGAGCATCCAGTTTCATTCAGAACTGGTTGGTTCCCTTTGATTTGCCACAGACCCATAAACCCTCCCTTTCCAAGGCCCTGCCTGCAAATCTCTGCGTAGGTCAATCTGGTATTGAGGTTGGGCTGTGGGTTCCCATTGCACCCCTAGTCCGCAAATTGAAACATTCATCTAATAAACCCCAATTTAAAAACTGTCCTTCTCTTGAACTCATTCATTGACGGATTCTTAATTTTACAGATCCACTAAAATGTACATATATATATATATTACACACACCTTAGATGTTCTCCAGGGGCTATTATCTAAGAATAATTTATCCTAGAAATTTGTTATGTTCGAATTACCAATTAGATATGATTATAACTTACATGGCGAACACTGCACTACTGTTGGAAAATGTGAATTCCATTAAAATCAAATTAGCATATGTTAGAGGAAGGGAGCTTTTACTGCACTGCACCAGGAGTTTATTGCAGAGCTCTGCCAACTAAGGGATGAAAGAAGGGCTGCCCATTTGTCTGCAGCTGATGGACTAGCACCCACAAGTGGGGGCACAGTTCTCAGGCACGTGTGCAGGGCTGGTTTTGAGGTGTATCAGTACTCATGCAATGTGTGGCGGGAGGTTAAGGCTGGCTTTTCTTCTCTTTCCAGGGGGGAAAAAAAGAGACCAAACTAAAATTCCCTACTCCTGGAGTTTGTCAACTCTTTGCTGCCAGTGACAAGAGCAAAACCAACTTTGATTTTGGACGAAGAGAGAGAATCAAAGTAACGTTTCCATGGGAAAGCGCACAGCACGCAAGATTTCACATTGCCCTGTATCTTGGGTAGCCAGGGAAAAGCGCAAACGACTGCACAAGGTTCAAAGCAACAGAGAATCTGCCCCAGAGAGAGAGAGAGAGAGAGAGAGAGAGAGAGAGAGAGTGAGTGTGTGTGTACCTCCTCAGCAACAATCTGTGCTGAACTGAACACAGAATGGCTACTTGGTCTCTCTCTGGAATTCACAGATTAACGGTGCAGTACACAGAAACAGTATCCTAAGAGTTCCCTCACTACGAATGCCACATGAACCGGCTTGGAAGGATTAGATTTTTGTCAGTAAACATCAATTCCACCACACACGAATCAGCAAAAAATATTTCCAGCAATGATCATTGAACTTTACAGATAAGCAAAATAAGAAAAAAGCTGTTTGAGAACGTGCTAGGATTAAATGTAAGGATATTTACTTAGTCTGTTTTGGCAGATGATGTTGAAGACTTTTCTTGCTCACCAACAAAAGTTGGTCCAAGAAAAGCTATTACCTCATCAGTTCTCAATCTTTTTCTTCCTGGCCCCCACCTCCCCATATGCTATAAAAATTCCACGGCCCACTTGTGCCTCAACAACTGTTTTTCTGCATAGCCAGTAGATGAAAAGCCAGGGCCAGCATTAGCAGGTGGCAAGCAGGGCAACTGCCTGGGGACCCACACCACATGAGCATGGATACAGGAGGCACAGTCCAGGCTGTGACTCCCTTGCAGAAAAGTTCACTATTGCTGCAGACAAACAATTACAAGAGGCAAACTAATGGAAAACCACCAAATCAGCAAATTCAAAATACAATAAAAGCATGCTTTCGCTGTGGATCCCCACAACACCTTGCAAACTACACAGGATCTCCGGCAAAAATAACTCAGTGCAATCATTACAAAAAGATTGGGCATTTTGCTAAAGATTGTTGCAGCAGCCAGTTCAATCAACAAGTGTATGCAGTTACAATACCAGATGTTACTGTGCTGAGCGTGGACAAAATCACTACTGCACATATTCCAGAACAAATAAAGTGCACTGTAAATGATTCCACATACCCTCAGGCAAACCACACTCTATTCAGCTAATGTTGGACACTGGCTCAGCAGTATCTATACTACCTGATTCCATCTATTTGCATTACTTTAAAGATGTGCCTCTTACTGAACCCAAACTTCACTTGGTGTGCTATTTGAAAAACCATATTCCAGTACATGGCTGCCTGCCAGAAATATTACTTTTGGGGATTGCTGTGTAACTGTAGAGTTCTACATTGTCCACAAAGACACTCCTATCCTTGGCAGAGATTTATTGGCTGCTTTAAATCTCAGGGTAGTTAATGGACGAATTGATTCCCTCAGCAAAGCACTCTGGCAGTACACACACCAGTTTCAGCTGGGACTCAACACCAGGTTGAGGAGAAACTCGGCTGTGCTTATGGGTTTCTGCATAAAGTTAAAATGAGGAATAATGTGATGCCTGTACGACAGAAGTTAAGGCGCTTACCATTTTCAGTCAGGGAAGCTGTTTCAAAGGAACTTAGAAAACTTGTTCAAAAGAACATTATTGAAGAGATTGACTCCTCGGAATGGATTTCACCTATAGTAGTGATGCAGAAGAAGGGTGGAGGCATTCACCTTTGTGTGGACTTAAGGGAGCCAAGTAAAGCTATTGTGATCGACAGACATCCTCTTCCTCACATAGAAAAAGTATTTGCAGAACTCCATGGAGCAAAGATGTTTCTATTCTTGATTTGCAGACCGCATACTACCAGGTTATGTTGCATGAAGATAGCAGACACCTCACAGCATTTATTACATGAGTGACTACTTCGTTTTAAACGTGTTCCATAAGGTCTCATATCTGCCCCAAGTGCTTTCCAAAAAATGATGTCATTGATTCTGAAGAATCAACATGGAGTTCAGTGCTATCTGGATGATATTACCGTGTTTGAAAATACTTCTGAGGAGCATGACAATAACCTGCAGTCTGTACTAAACTGCATCAGCAAAGCAGGCCTCAAGCTCAATAAGTCCAAATGCAAATTTAGACAAACTGAACTCTTCTTTTTGGGGCATACAATTTCACAGGCTGGACTAAAACCTGATCCAGATCATATCCTGTCAATTTCAAATGCTCCTCCTCCAACAGATTTGCAAACCTTACCTTTCTTCTTGGGTCTTACCTCCTGGTATGCAAAATTCATTCCCAAATTATACTTCTGCCATTGAACTGTTACGAGAATTACTATGGAGAAGTTCAACCTTAGTGTGGACAACAGATGTACAAGCTAGTTTTGAAACAGTGAAAGACTTGATTGTACATAGTCCAGTACTTGCACTATTCACTCCTGCATTGCCCACAATTGTAACTACTGATGTTTTTGATTATGGACTTAGGGCTGTCTTCACACAACTTCATGAGGACAACACAGAGAGGACTGGTTTCAGAGTAGCAGCCGTGTTAGTCTGTATTCGCAAAAAGAAAAGGAGTACTTGTGGCACCTTAGAGACTAACAAATTTATTAGAGCATAAGCTTTCGTGAGCTACAGCTCACTTCATCGGATGCATTTGGACTGTTGCATTTGCTTCAAGGACACTAAGTAATGCTGAGAGGAAATATTCTACAGTCAAAAAAGAAGCACTTGTTTGTGTCTGGATTACTGAAAAATGGAGAACTTACCTGTGGGGCCGCACATTGAAGTTGCGCACAGACCACAGCCCTTTGACGACGTTGCTCACCACAAAAGGACTGGGAAGAGTAGGATATCATATTGCTAGATGGTCTGCAAGACGACTCTCTTTCAATTATGAACTGGAATATAAACCTGGAAACCAAAATGTGGTAGCTGATTGCCTTTTTCGCCTGCCTTTGCCTTCACCAGATGGTCCACTGGAGGATGAGGATGTAGTAGTTGCGTTTATTACAAGCACTCTTACTGCAGTTACAAAAGAACTATTTCAAGCTGCTTGTTCAGCATGTCCAATTCAACAAAAACTATGGGAATTTCTGAATGTTGGCCCATGACTCCTGCCTATAACACAAGAAGCAGAGAGGGCTTGTGAATAAGGCGCCGAGCTCAGACTCATGAGATGGGGTTATATTCCCAGTAGGGCCACTAACCTGCTTTGTGACCTTAGCCAGTCACTTCACCTCCGATCTCCTTCCCCTTCTCTGTCTGTGATGTTTATTTAGACAGTAAGCGCTTGATTGTCTCTTACTATATATTTGTACAGTACCTATCACAATTGGCCCCCAATCTCATTTAGGTGCTACTGTAATACAAAGAACAAAACTGAAACAATTCTCCTCCGTCCATAGTGTTCACACCTTTCAGATACTTGTATGGTACACGATCCAAACTACAATAAAGACTCTCATGGACCTCACTGAGCTTTGGATCATGCCCTGAATGGTAGAACTTCATCAGGGAAAAGTACATATGTGCCATAAAAATTGTATATGGTTCATTAAAAAATCTTGCCGTTTATATTCAAATGATACATTTAATAGTGTATAAAACAAATTTTAAAATGTTAAAAAACCTTGCCCAGTTTTGCTGCCTTATTTTAGAGTTCGGGATGAACTTTCTTTGCTTGATGGCTGTGTGCTATGAGGTACACACCAGCTACTTGTGTCAGAAGAACTACAGTCAAAATTCATACACCTGGCACACGACACTCATCAAAGAATTGTCAGAACCAAACAATGACTATGGGATCCGTATTGGTGGCCAGGGATGGAATCTCAAACTGAAGAACTCATAAAATCCTGTATCATTTGCCAAATGCATGATAAGACAGCAGTGACATTTACCCCTCCATTACAGCCTGTTCCTCTTCCTGAATCTGCATGGGAAAAAGTGGTGATTGAGATTGTAGGACCCTTTGATACTGCTCCAAGTGACTGCTGTTATACCATCACTTTAATAGACTATTTCAGTAAATGGCCTGAGGTAGCGTTTACATCACAAATCTCTTCTGCTACAGTAATTAAGTTCCTCTCTTCAGTTTTTAGCAGGGAAGGTAACCCCAAAGAATTGGTTTCAGATAATGGTAGTCAATGTACTTCCCTGGAGTTTGAAACTTTTCTAGTAGAGAGGAATATTTTACACAGAGGTCATCCCTATATTACCCTCTAGCCAATGGGGAAATCGAACGGTTTAACAGAAGTTTGAAAGAGAGTTTGCAAATGGCTAAACTGGAAGGACAATTGCAGATAACCTTCACTACTGATTTCTTGCAAGCATACCGAGCTACACGACATGCCACAATGCAAAGATCACCCACAGAGTTACTGCATGGGAAATAGATGAATACTAAACTGAACATTGCTGCATTGTTAAAGGCATGACCTGATGCCCCAACCGAGGATAATGTGAGAAAAACAGTTGAACGGAACCAAGCAAAGTATAACGCTTTCACAGACAAGCGGCGGGGTGCTAAGGAACCAAAGTTTGAGCGTGGTTCCTTCATTAGAATACAAAAACATGGAATTTTACGCAAAGGGGACCATAAATTCACAGCTCCTCTTAAAATCATAGAAAAGAAGGGACCTTACACCTATCGACTTTCTGATGGGTGGGTATGAAATGCTTCTTATCTTGCTCCTGCCTATGCACCAAGAGGAGATTATGCCAACACCCAGTCTACATTGGATGACTTCACTGTAGTATCAACACAACAAGACATTGCACTGGAACCGGGGCTTGAGAGACGGCCTGTCAGACCCAGAGACGGTCTGGACTAGAGACTATGTTATGTAGTACCTACGGTGTTTTCAGTGTAATATTTCTGCCAACAGTATAGGGTCTTGTTTCATATTTTTCCTGTGGTTAGAACAACGTTTATTTTAATTGGGAGAGTTTCTTAAGAGAGGAGGGAATGTGGTGTTTAGATGCTGCTTGTAATTTTTAGAACTGGGAGCACTGGCTGTTGGGAGTCTGAAAGGACAGGAAACAGGAAGGGAGGGGGAGTTGAGGAGATGGCCTGAGAGCTACCGAGGGTGCAGCAGCAGCTTGGTAAAGAGGTTTCCACTTTAAAAATAAAGTCCTGTTGAAGTTTAGTACCTTGCCTGGGTGCTACAACACTTACCCACCTTAGCTTTTTGAATCTCAGCATCTACTGCCATTAAATAATTATTGTCTGACTCTCCCATTACCTGATTCTCGCATAATTTCCTGCTGCTGTGACAATTTAAATCAATAAAAACGGGAAAAAGCATAAAAATAAACATTGATATTATGTCACAATTTTTTTTTAATTAAAACCGAACTCTGCCAAGCCTTCACATGAGGAATTTGGGGCAACGAAGAGACTGTTCTCAGTGTGCACATGTCTGGACATGTTCCCAGAGCATCCCGCAGAACAAACATTACATAAATAAAGCCCCCACATTGGTTTTTTTTACATTGGCTCTTGTATGGACCCACAATCAAACCAGGAGCTGAACAGCCCCAGAGTTTGGCTCCAGATTTAAACTTTACAGCTCAGGCCCATCAGTGGATAGAAACCGTCGCCTCACTTCTTAGAACTGTGGCCTTATAGAAATTAGAGGCGGGGGAGACCTACTAGATGGTCAGTCCCAAAGATTCTTAAACCCTGTGATGGATCATCTTCGCATCTCCACACTCAGTTCCTCCACTGCTTGGTTCTCAGGACATTTCATTCAGCACACCATTAAGAATGTGAGCTGCATTTTGAGTCCCCCTCTGATCTTACCTCCCCAGTCCAATGTGGGCTCATTTCCTACTTTGTATCTTCTAGGGATTTGTGCAATGGCTCTTCCACTACCATGCAGGAGACTCTCCCAGAAGCCAGTTGATCTCATCCAGCGAATTTCCTTTTCTGAATGTTGGCCCTTGACTCCTGCCTATAACACAAGAAGCAGAGAGGCTTGTGAATAAGGCGCCGAGCTCAGACTCATAAGATGGGGTTATATTCCCAGCAGGGCCACTAACCTGCTTTGTGACCTTAGCCAGTCACTTCACCTCCGATCTCCTTCCCCTTCTCTGTCTGTGATGTCTATTTAGACAGTAAGCGCTTGATTTTCTCTTACTATATATTTGTATAGTACCTATCACAATTGGCCCCCAATCTCATTTAGGTGCTACTGTAATATAAAGAACAAAATTGAAACAATTCTCCTCCATCCATAGTGTTCACACCTTTCAGATACTTGTATGGTACACGATCCAAACAACAGGCCTGATCCAAAGTCCAATAAAGACTCTCATGGACCTCACTGAGCTTTGGATCATGCCCTGAATGGTAGAACTTCATGCCCAAGACTTGTAGAACTTCATCAGGGAAAAGTACATATGTGCCATAAAAATTTTATATGATTCATAAAAAGTCTTGCCGTTTATATTGAAATGATATATTTAATAGTGTATAAAACACATTTTAAAATGTTAAAACATTGGCCTCATTCTCCTGAAATGTAAAAAAATTCCTGGCACTGTAATAAGCTAGGAAATGAAAGGTGTAAGGCCAAGGACTTTAAATTACAGACTGCGTGACCCAGTTTCTATTATTTTAACTGTACTTGCAGTGTATGTGCAATACTTCTGAGAGAAAAGTTCACTCCTTGTAAGTGGAACAGCTGAAGGTGGAAAGATGGGCTAGACAGAGTGTAGTGAGGTCTGATTTTAGCCCCTTTGTATGTCCCCCAGAATAAGAGCTATTCAATAAGGTGATAAAACGTACTGAGGATGAGGAACTGGGTCATTCTGCCAACATAGCAAGTTCAGAATGGAGTGACGGGCATTCTGGGTGAAATCCTGCTGCCATGAAAACCAATGGCAAAACTCCCATTCGCTTCCATTGGGCCAGGATTTCACCCCATAGGGAGGCAGAGCACAGCTGACTCCTTCACTCAAATTCAGTCTCAAGACACATAAGCAGGGCTGCCAGCTTGGAGAGTTTCTCCAATGGGCTAAATGTGTCACCACCACGCCAGGATGCGTCCCAAGGCCGGGACAGAGTGCGAGCCCGTGGCAATGGTGTCACAGGGCAGACTCATCATTTTACATCCAAACACCCTGCCCCAGAAGTTATTTCGCATGACTCTGCATGCATCGAATGGAGGACACGAAGCAGGATGGGTGGCCACGCTGTAATGGGGCTAGGGATGCAAATCAAGGAAAAGACAAATACCGTACATTCAATTGCTACTTAATGCCAAAAGTGAGAGGTAGAAAAATCGGACAGACTATGCTGGGTGCCTCTCCAAATCCCTCTGTATAACACCAGGGGCAAGGAGGGGGAAATAATCAAGTCAGATACATTTTGAACACTCCACACTATTCAGGTCACCTTATTATAAACGGGACTTTACAGACATAGAGCAGGTACAGCAGAAGGCAAAGAGAAGGAGATGGGGAGTCATTTTAAAAGATTAGAGAGAGACGTTGTCTGTGGCTTTTAGAAAGGGGTGATTGAATGACCTGCTTGAGGATGGTTCCATTCAGAGGGAAGCAGAGCGGAGCCATTCAAGGACAGAGTCAGATGCAAAGACAAGAGGCCAGGAGCTTCAGACAAGGTAGCGCTTAGGCACTCAAGGAATTTCAGAGGAGTTGTTAAGGTAGGGCTTGAAGACGCAGACACAATAGGAGAAACTGATTTGGAAAGGAATGAGACTCCTCACTCACTTCCGAACAGAATTCCAAAGGCCTGATTCTCATTTATGGTAAGCCCCCTTTGCCCTGCCAGAGTGCTGTAAAGGGGCCTTAGCAGAAATGAGAACCTGGCCCAAAGTCTTGGTCTACAAAACCCTGAATGGATAGAAATTCTGAGCGTTTACTCTGTGTGCCTCAGCCCCAGAGCTCAAAGTGCTTTCCAAAGGAGGACAGTATCACCAGCCCCATTTTACAGATGGGGAAACTGAGGCACAAAGAGGGGAACTGACTTATCCAAGATCATCCAGTAGCAGAGCTAGAAACAGGACCAAGGTCTCCCGAGTGCTAGTCCATTGCCTGCTCCATGGCAGCTGGGGATCTAGAGGAAATTTTGGTCACCTGTATATTTCGTAAAATGGATTGCACAGAACTACACAGCTGTAGCACTGCATGATGGGAGCTCCTCTACCCTTTCACACTGAACCGGTTCAGGCCTGGCTGGGAGACCACCCAGGGAAAAGCCAGCTGCAGATTACCAGAACTACAGGATTTCTTAAAGCTCTTATTATAATGGTCGTAGAACATGGAAGTCATGATCTTTGTCCTAGCAAGAGGAGAGGACTGAACTAAGAGCTGTCCTCAGGATATTGTTTGTTTTGGGGGCACCACCATGTTCCCCTCACCCCCAAGAGAAAATGGTTCTGCTGCCAGGGCCGGGGCGGGTGAAATTGTACCCAGGCTGCCTGGACAGTTACACAAAAGCTTTATTGAGGCCGGCAGACAGACTGTGTCATCACACTTTGCTGGTCTCTGGGCCAGACATCACTCTCCTAGAATTGTTTGTGTTTAAAGAACTGTGCCAGAATAATATCAGTCACCCTAGTGAATATCTCCCTTTTCTCGCCTGCCCTCCGTCTTCTGCAAATTCCTCAAGAGCCCACGTCTTCTGTGAATCCTTTCTGCACCATCTTCATCTGAACCATTGACCCACATTTTGCCTTGGCTCCATTAGGTTCAAAGCTTAGGGGCCGGGACCATACCTTGTTCTGAACAAACCTCAGTTATTTGGGGTGCGACAAATAATAAGCAATCTAACAGCAATGGCTATTGACGGGGGACAGGTAAAGCTTACGAGTTAATTGGGGTGAATATCTCAGAAGACTAAGTCCGTTCTTCCCACTATCTAGGGTGAAATCGTGGCCCCACTAAAGTCAATGACAAAATCCCTATTAAGAAAAGGAGTACTTGTGGCACCTTAGAGACTAACAAATTTATTTGAGCACAAGCTCTCGTGAGCTACAGCTCACTTCATCAGATGAGCTGTAGCTCACGAAAGCTTGTGCTCAAATAAATGTGTTAGTCTCTAAGGTGCCACAAGTATTCTTTTTCTTTTTGCGAATACAGACTAACACGGCTGCTACTCTGAAACCTGTCAAAATCCCCATTGACGTCAATCTCCCTAAGATACTTATATGTGGTCCATTTACCACAGCATGTGAACACCCTTTGTGAAGTAGCACAAGGCTATTATAACTGAGGCACAGAGAGCTGAAGGCCCAGGTATTTAAAGGTAGTTTGATGTTGCTCCATTCAGCGCTGCAAGGCCTAAGTGATTTAGATGGCCAAGTCCTATTTTCCAAAGTGACCTAGGAGTCTAAATCCCTTTGCTTTCAATGAGACATAGCCTCCTAAGTCATTTAGGTGTTTCACTGCTGAGTGACGCAATGCCTAAATACCTTTAAACAGGCCCAAATGAGTTGCCTAAGATGAGCAAGGAAAGCCACGGCAGGGCAGGGAATTGAATGCAGCACACCCGAGTTGGCATGGTGACCACTGGGCCATCCTTCCCGCACAGTGGGGCTAGATTTCACCCAATGTCTTTATCATCTGTGTAAAGCCCGCCTAAGGCATCATCTACCAATGTTACACTGTAGTAATCATCCCTCGAAAATAGCAAACGACCAATCCTGTTCCACTAAGGGTATTTCAGCCTTTCTGTCCCTGACTGGAACACATAAGCACTGAAGCAAGCTTCACAATTCAAAAGCAGTTACATGAAAGTAACCCCCCGATTCAATCCAAGTCAGAGATGGGATATCTCGGAGGAAGACGGCTCTACTTTTCTCCAAATCTCCTTGTTTAAATGTCAAAGCTATGGATTCCCTGAAGTCATTTGATCATTCTTTTAAGACTTTGTTAGCATACACCTTGTTGTGGCAATTTCATACATGAACTGCCTATCAGGCACAATATTGGTTAAATATATATTTTAAATGAATGAGATCTACCAAAGAAGCCAAGTTGGAACAAGATGGGTTCAGCCACTTTTGAGTTATCAGCACACAAAATTTCTGATCAGAACAAGTGAGGAAGGATGAAGGGTTTTTTTTTATTTATGCTGATTTGAGCAAAAGTTTTGTAAAAAAATATTTGCAAATACACACACACACACAAACAAAAACTCCTGGTTGAGACGAAGCGTGGAAAATATCAGCCCCAAAACAATTTGTTTGAGAACCTTAGAAGCAACTGAGAATGTGTATTGGGGGGCGGAGGGGGCAGGGATGCAGAATGGAAGCTGGGATTCAGCTGTAACTAGAGATTGAGCTACTCATGTGGCAGGCACCTCGAATCTCATCAAATATTTATTGCAGATGATCTTGCCTTTCACTGTGTTTGCACAATTGTTTAGTCGATGGAAAGTAGGCTTTGTTTGATCCACAAAGACTGAGAAATATTTGACACGATAAAGATTAATAAAATAATCCCGCTGGCTCCCTGTCAATCCAAGTCCCAGGCCCCCGATCTAGGAGCGATTCTGAGTCGGAGAGCAGAACAGGATTTGATAACACTCCTGGGCTGCTCAGACCACACAGAATTGACAGGCTTCCTGTGTGCTTCGGGTGAGCATTCAGAGATCCCAAGAACACCACTCAAGTCTCAGAGTTTATGACCAGAAAGGGGCCCCCAGATCAGCTTGTTGCACATCTGCCTTGAGGTGAACCAGAAATTCCATAGAAGGCTCAAGAAACCTGAAGGTGCCTGGCAGGATACTCAGGACTCTGCAGAGATCAGCCAAAAATTCAGGAGACTCTTGGAGAGTCCATAGGCCGGGTCCTCGGCAAGTATAAATCGACATCGCTCCATTGCTGACAGTGGTGAGGATCCTGCCTTGTTACGTTCAAGAGCCAGTGGACTCCCACAGACAGCTTAGGAGACTCTAAGGTGGAGTCAAGGGACTCCATGGGATCCAGCAGCCTGCTTGGATAGAACTGCGGAATCTCAAGGGAACCCCTAGAATGAAGTTAACACCTGATTGAGTCACAAAACGCCAGAGTTTAACCGGCTGGATCCCCTCCCGCAGGAGGAATCTGGCAAGGAGTTAAAAGGCCTTCAAGAGGGGAAAAGCCACGCAAGCAGGACACATCCTAGCCCAGAGATGTGCTATATCAGATGGCTTGGAGCCAGGCTTCCTATCTGCTGAGTTCCATCTTTTAGTCATTATGCAAATATCCCATCCCGGGCTATGCAAAGCAAGAGCCATTCAGCAGAGCTTTCCCTTTGCTCTTTGGGTTGGCAGTAGGGTGACCAGACAGCAAGTGTGAAAAATCAGGATGGGGGTGGGGGTTAATAGGCACCTATATAAGAAAAAGAACTAAAAATCGGGACTGTCCCTATAAAATCGGGACATCTAGTCACCCTAGCTGGCAGGCTGAGAGGCAGACAGGAGATTAGCAAGGTTCACTTGGGAAAGGTACAATTAATTGCGTTTGGGGGTGTTTTGTTTGTTTTTGAAGCAAACAAAACAGGGTGGGGAGTGGGCCAGAGACAAAGCCGAAAGGTTGGGTGGGTGGAGTGCAAGCGGCTGCTTCTGAGACGCATGCCCGGCCTATTCAGGCACCTGAGGAAAGAGCTACACCCTCTGCCAAAAGAAGAGAGAGCTGCATACTGTCCAGAAAACACAAGGATTGCTCATGGGAGCTGCCAAACTGACCCATCCTAAGGGGATTAGGGAAGTTAGTGGTGGAGTGGGGTACAGAGCCACGGTGAACATGATGGCAAGATCCAGCATTCAGTCTGGTCAGTGGAATGACGATCCCCCTGGTTGGAGACCTTGATCTTATCGGTCCATGTGCAATGGGTGACATGCTCGATGGCAAGCGTCAGCAGTAGTGAAAGTGAGGACAGGGGCTGGGCACAATCCTCTGCATGGAGGGGGAGTGGCAAGGCTCCTGCACACTCATGTGTAAGGGTGCAGGATGTGGGATGTGGGCAGAGATGGGGCACGTCTAGGAGACATGGGCAGGTGAATTTCAGCATTCAACTACACCCCACCTCCCCCGCGCCCTTAGATCTCATGCCTGCTACCAGGCAGGGGTGTCTTGCAGCCTGCTGAGTCATGTGAGAACGGCACTCCCTGTCTTGTTCAGCATTTTGCACTGTCCATCCAGTCCTCTCCACCTGCCTGGGGAGGAAGGGTCAGCTCCCCAGCAGGTGTGCAAACACAAGCCACACATAGGCTTACTCCCTTATCTTATCCCTTGGGGGTTAATAAATTCCTAGGATTAGCTAGTGTTTGTACAGCGCTTTGAAAAAATAAAGGCCTTTGCACGAGCTAAGCATTGTTAATTATTATTGTTCACCTTAGTCATTCCCTACTACGTTTCACTGCTGACATCCACTAGTGACAGTCAAACCTCAAAGGATGTGATAAACGTTTGCCAGTTCAGATGCTCCTTGAAACCAGCAGAACCTTTTTGGCCTGTGATCTGGGTCTGGAAATTGCATGAGAACAAGATTTCTCAAGAGATTTACAGTGGCTGGTATTTAAGGGGATGAGGTGCCCATCTTCCATTGAAAGCCAATGGAATTTGAGTGCCTAAACCCCATAGGCCCCTTGGAAATCCCCGCCGGTCAAATTATGTGTCATATTTATTGATCATTGACTGCTTCTGGCTGGGCCAGAAACATGACTTTAACATTGCATCTCACAATCAGAGCTGGCGAAGAAATAGAAAAGAAATTTTGTGAAAATGTTCAAAGTTGTTTCCATACTGCAAAGTCTGAAACTTTCTTTCCTTTCTCTGCCTCCCCTCCTCAAAAAAATGTGACTTTTGGGAGGGAAATTTTGAATTTTTATTCTTTCCCCACTCAACTCATTTTTCCCCACTGGGTACCATAAAATGAGCAATGTCCAGGTTTGTGGGTTCTTTCACCCTACTTGCTCTTTTTGTGATTCTGTAACCTTTCCAAAACTTTGGAAAAGTTACAGGTTAGCAGAATCAGTTTCATTTCATTCACATCTTTTCCCATTCGTTAATTCTCCAGGAAACAAGCTGCATTTTTCTCCTGCTTAGTCACAAAATAGTTTCTGGAAAGAATTCTTGGTCTGCCTTGCTCATCTGCATGCAGTTCAGTGTAAGAAGTTCAGGCTGTTTTGATTGGCTACTTTAGTCACATGGTACTTTTCTATTCCTCTGTTGGGTTAGAGTAATTCTTGGAATGATGGTTCCAGTGTAAATACTAGAGAATATAATTTGCTTGCAGCAGATCTCCTGGTACTGAACCACCAAACCAGCTAGTTCTTTCTTACCCATTGTACAAAACAGAGACCAGAGACATCACTGTCTTTCCTTTAGCGGGACCATTGCTATCTCAACCCCATCCTCCAGCTAATTCATTCCTCCTAACAGCGTTGTTATTCCATTCAGTATTTAGTGGCAGGAGGTTTCATGGAACCCAGGAGCCCCAACCACCCGGCTGCAACCACTAGACCCCACATACACCTCCCACATCCTGGAGTAGAACCCAGGAGTTCCGACTCCCACTCCCCCTCTCCCATACACATCCTCTGGGCATGCTTCATACCCCGAGTAAGAGACAATCTTTGCCCGCAGAAGCAGTTGAAGCGAGTATTCATACCTCCATTTTGCAGATGGGACAACAGAGGCCGAGAGACAACGTTGTCTGAGGTCACATAAGTCCTTGACCGAGCCAAGAATTGAGGCCAGGCTCCAGACTGAACGACAAGGCCATCCTTCCTCATTTCACCGTTTGCGCCTTCTCTTGTTCACCACAGGCCAGGCAGAGCCACGCCAAGGGTGAGACCAGACCTGCTCTCTCAGCGAGTTGGCTATTTCTCACCCTTTTTGCTGGATTAATGTTGCACCAACCCATTGCTGGATTCATGCTCCGGGGGTTCATCTAAATATGATTAAACAACCATTAGCCATTTTCGCTAGGGAAATGGAGATTTACAGACTCCCCAGACATCCATTTAAATGCAAATATGACGTTTTAGCCTGGAACCATGGAAATGAAGCGCACTGAAGAGACAGTGGCACCAGCACCGTCTCCGCTTCATTGAGGAGACCTCAGAGATGGCGTTTAATCTCGCCATCTAGCAAAGTGATGTGACATACAGATCTGGACAGCCTGGGCTGCCAGAGGGGGACTGATAAGTTGGTTGTTGCAAAGATCTATATCTGGGTCTCCAATCCAGCCCCTTTGCTGATGGAGAGGTGTGTCTGGGAAAGGTAACCTTTTCCCTGACGTAGCCTGTGGGGTTAGGCTTGAAAGTCCATTGCTCTGAATGGGAGGTATGTAAAGCCACGTGACGGGCACGCTGACCCACCCTGGTACTGCATGCCAGGAGCATTCAGAAGATGACAAAGGATGTGCCAAGGTTAGGTGCTGAAGGCAGCGCAGCCACCTGCTTTTATGCAGTTCTGCCAGGCTGGATGCCAGCTGGCAGGGGATTCTTCCCTCTGGCAGGGTTTGCAAGCTACTGCCGTTAAAAGTGCAGCTGAGGATGCACTGAGCATCTGACCAGGAATCCACTTGTCATACGACGACTTCCACGCAAGGCTCCTGTAAGTACATGGGCCAATCCTGTTCTCTTTCATCCACAGGGCAGGGAGAGAGACACTCTGTTTCTCACCACGATGTTTGTTTGCCTCATTCCACCCCAGCCCGGCTCTCACTAACCAAAGCCAAGATGTCTTAAGAGCGGTTTCCTTTCCCCCCACTAGCACGCTCTGTGCCCCCAGCCAGCTGAGGGCACGGCATGCCAGCCGTTGCATATGCTCTTGGCTCGAGACTGGCAATCTAAAGCTATTCATAGCTAGGCATCTCTATGGCAATACCAACTGCTGATTACAATCAAGCCTGGAAAATGCCCCCCTCTTGGCAAGGGGCGATGCCAATTTAGAAGGAGGCCTACAGTTAATTCCAAGAACTGTTCCCTTAAATCAACTTCCTTTCTTCTGGGAGGCCTCTTGCGATACAGGCCAGCGGCGCTCCCCTCACCCACGAGGAAGGGATAAGGGAAAAGCCAATGTGGTTTGGTTCAATCACATCCACAAAACAGGCAATTCTGCAGCCTGCCCCACATCAGCAAGCTCTAGAGTGGAGAGGAAGCTCACTCCCCGGGGTCTCCTCTTAGGCCCTGCCTGCTCATGGAAACGGCACCAGTTTAACTGAGTGGGTGCTGACTGGAAGTGCAGACCAAGTCACAGCACATCCTCAGCCTACCTTGGTGGAATAGATCAATGAATTGCTAACAATTAAGGTTAACCCCTTCTTGCTAACCTCTGTTCAGGATCTCTAGTGCCTAGCTCACGTGAGGCTGGCAGCACTCGATATCACACATCTTGCTATCTGTCACTGTGAGTATCTAGGATACGTATGACACCCACTGTCCAGCCAGGCAGCAAATAGCTGATTTGCCTGTCCTGGTGAGGCAGAATGATCCTTGAAGAAGCCAAAGTGATCACATGGCTTGATCTTCCGCGCCAAACATCTTCATTCCCTTACAAAATGAATTAAGGAAAGCAGCGCAGAGAACCTCTGGCCAGCCACAGAACGATGGGACTGGATTTCTTTCCCTCTCCTCTGCACCTTGACTTGGACCCTGGGAGCCGTAACCCTGACCTGATTTGCATGGCATGCTTTGACCCCCCTGTGAAAGGAATTCAGGGAGGAACAGAAAAAGAAAGGGAGACTAAAAAAAGTGAGCAAACAAGAAAGAAAGAAAGAAATAGGAAGGGAGAGGACAGATGCACTAGCTGCAAATCATAAATCAATTTCCCGACCACCATCCCTTCCTCTCCCCCTACCATCCAACTTTCAGGAGGTAATTACAAAGGACATCAATTAAAGCACCATGGTTTCCCGCCCCCTCCTTGGTTTGAAGACCTGGTGGTGAATAATGCAGGAGGCTGCAGGGGTAAGGAGCTGCTCCAATTGTTTCATTATTGATGAGAGATGACAGATCCTCCGCTGACAATCTGCCTAAGAGATATGATTAGCTTGTAAAAAATTAATCACGGTTCTCTGAGAGGACGCGGGATGAAAACCCCAAGGAGCGGCATTATCAATGTTCCCTAATTTCAGGGGACTTTGAAAAGGCTTGAGAAACTTGGAGGAGACAATTAAGTTCAATTAGCATCTCAAGCAATGAGACGTCACTGCCGTTAGGAGACGGAGGGGCGCAGGACGCCCGCCAAAGCACCGATCTGGAGAAGGACAAGCCTGGGCCAAATGGATCCTCTCCCCAGAAGACCCCTTGGAAGGGAAGCAGCATCCCCCCTTCTTTGTCACTTGCAGCTCAGTTCCGAGTGCTCCCTGCTCCCACAAGCGATGGGAGGGGAGGAGAACTGTCACACACCCAGAGGCAAAAACTGCCTGACATCAGACATAGGGATCTGCCTAACATGGCCTGCCCGAGGAAAAAGTCGTCTGCAGTGCTGCTCTATTCGCAAGGCCCATGGGACGATCCCGCAGGGCCCAAGGGGATGGGCATTCCCATTCAATGCTAGGGAGCACCATATGGAGTGAGGCGCCCAACTCCCATTTACTTTCCTTTGGGGTGTGGGTGCCTAATTCCCTTAAGTCTTTCCAAGAATCTCACCCTTCACTCTTTAGCTCCCATGCAGCACTCTGGGGTCCAGCATTCTACATCCTGCTGGAACCTGTTCCCTTCATGGACCCATCTCTCTCCAGCCTGGTCTGTAGCTCAGCCTGCCCTTTACTCCTCCCCCAGGTCTCCCTGGTCAAGGGAAAGAGAGTCACACCCCAGAACCCACAGATAATAGGGTGAGAAAGGGCCTCTTGGCACATCTAGTCTGCCCCCTTCGGAACAGCCTTGGTCGATTCCTGGAGAACCCCAGGGGGTGGATACTGCATTTTTATCTGCCTCTCCCTCGGCTATGACGTGCAGGGGTCACTCTGGGGGCCAGATTGTGCCTCTTGGCACAGCCCTGAGGAAGGGGTAGTGGGTAAGTTCCACTAGGCCAATGATAAGCCCAGGAAGGGCCTCTCAGTCACATCCCACCCATCCCTGGCTTCCTCCTAGGGAGCCATCATTGTCCACTGGCCTAGCCCAGCAAGAAGGTATACCCCCCACACCACCCCCCGCCATATTGAATGGGCTCAGCTACTCGACTCTGTGAGTGGAGGCAGCTTCCGCCTGTTCCCCACCTACCTCTTGCTCCTGGGAGGGAGTGTACTGCAAACAGCCTGGCCTTGCCTGGCCAGGATCCAACCAAGGGGCGTAAGGGGCATTCTGACTCCCTCTTGCCCCCTTACACAGGGTGGAGTTCAAATCACCACCTAGCCCTTTGTTTTATCCCACTCCTACCAGTGACACTTGCACTGACCCAGAACAAGAATTTCCTCTCCTTGCTTTTGATTAAAGTCTTGCAAGTCCTTATAGACCATCAACAGTGTGACCTTTAGAGTAGGTATTTTATTTTATATTCTTTTCTTGGAGTCCCCAAACCCTTCCCAATCCTCCCTGCCTCCCCCACCCCCCGCCCCACCACCACACACACAAATCACTTCCCCTACCATTGAAATGCAGCCACCTCTGGGGTAGGATGCAGCAGCTGTCTAACAACTCCCAGAAACATCAGGCAACAGTTTAGAGTAAGGAGGAGGGAAGAGATCCTTTCTGTTTAGGTCATGTTGTCTGCACTTCCTTTGCTGGTTTCTCTCCAATTCCGCGACATGTTTTATTTATGTTACAGATGCTCATACTTGAGATGTGGGTTCAACACATCAAGGAAAAAAAGTCTCCTCTTTCTCTACTGTGCATCCAAAACATACAATAGCTAGGGCAGCAGATGTGCTCCAACCGTGGCTTATCATATTTCCCACCTTTACCTTGCATGCTCCCCACTGTCTGTTTGTTGGAGCCACCTGTTGTCTCTTGCATTATGCATCGCTAATAAGCTCTTTGTTGTAGGAAAACCTCTTTTTGCTATATGGATGTACAGCACCTAGCACAATGGGACTCCAGTCCCTGATTGGTTCCTCTAAGCTCTACCACAATGCCAACAATACATAATAGGCTCTTCTCAACTCTCTTTGGAGTCACTGTGGAAGTCTTTCCGGGAGCTGGATCAAGCCTATGCAGAGATTGCTTTTGGATTATGACATCCCTTAGGGGTTTGCCAGAGATCATATATTGTACCTCACTGTCTTTCACCCACCTGACCTTTCCTAGTCACATAAAATGTACACCGAAAGATGACATGAATAACCACTCTAATCCTTGGCATGTACCCAGATAATAATTCCACGGTGCACCGGAGAGCTCACGGTCAGATCTCTTGGAACATGGTTCTCCATCTGCCCCCCTCTTTCACTGGTGTAGGTGGAGAGACATCACTCAAGGACATGAGGGCATGTTGCGGAATTGCAGCAGCATACTAAAAGGGTTAGCGGTTCTCCTAACAGGCTCAGTTGTTTCTCCATAGCATATTCTCCAACCCAACCAAAGCCAGGCAGGGGATTCTGGGAATGATATAAGTCTTTGAATATGGAATTGGTAATGCCCATCCAGTAAAGAGATGATACTGAGATTCTCTAGTGTGTTGAATGCACAAGTCACCTCAAAATATTCAGGGATGGGACAAAAGGAAGTATGTCTTCACACAACACACAATCAACATGTGGAACTCTTTGCCAGAGGATGTTTGAAGGCCAAGAATACAACAGGGTTAAAAAAAGTACTAGATACATTCATGGAGGATAGGTCCATCAATGAGTATTAGCCAGGATGGGCAGGGATGGCTTCCCTCACCTCTGTTTGCCAGAAGCTGGGAATGGACGACGGGATGGATCACTTGATGATTCCTGTTCTGTTCATTCCCTCTGGGGCGCCTGGCATTGGCCACTGTCAGAAGACAGGATACTGCGCTAGATGCACCTTTGAGCTGACCCAGTATGGCTGTTCTTATGTTTCATGGTTGTTATATTCATCATCCTGCCATTCCATCTTCTCCTGCTGGGAGATGGCTTCTTCTTGCTGCGTCCAGTTCTCCTATGGACCAGCCCATTCACCAGTTTCCATTAAATCTCTCTTTCTCCATCATTCCCCTCTGTTTTGCAGTGTGGCTTCACTTCCCAAGAGCTCCATTCTGTAGGCTACCTGTTCCCTCTTATGTTGTCTCTTCTTCATATATGGTCTGCTGATCCCTGCTTCCTTCATGCTATTTTCTGAAGGATGTAAGAGATTCTTTTTTTTCTGGGCCATACCAAATCTCCATTGCCTCAGTGGAGCTCCAAATTGTGCTGTTTCATGGCATACCCACAAAGGATTTAAGTGAAAACATCAAATAATCTGTTGGAAGGTTGCAACACTACTTTTATCCTTAGAATCCAGAATTATTACACAATAATCAAAACCAAAGGGAGACAAAACAGGCTGCTCCCTTGTTCTAAGCTGGTTCTTTCCAGACTGACTTTGATTGTGATGCACACTTCCCCACAAAGCCCCTCAGCCTGCAACAGGACCAGGAACCCCCATCCTTAGAATCATAGAATATCAGGGTTGGAAGGGACCTCAGGAGATCATCTAGTCCAATCCCCTGCTCAAAGCAGGACCAAGCTCCAATTTTTGCCCCAAATCCCTAAATGGCCCCCTCAAGGATTGAACTCACAACCCTGGGTTTAGCAAGCCAATGCTCAAACCACTGAGCTATCCCTCCCCCCTCCACACATACCCATGTACTCCTAAAGCAATAGCTTGCAATTCCAACATTTTTTAATATACTACACAAATACAACTTCAATGGAGCTACATTGATTTATGCCAGTTGCTCCTATGCCAGCTTACACCAGTTAAAGACCTGACCCTCTGTCTCTTTCTTAACCCCTGCAGGTGAATCTGATGCCCATAAAAGGGAGGAAGTGGCAGCCCCAGAGACAACAAGGTCTATTGGGCTGGGTATAGAGCTGGATGCTGTTAACTCCCAAGGCCTAACCCCAGCTCTGCCACTGACTCACTACATAGCCTTGGGCAAGTTGCTACCACTCTGTCCCAGTTTCCCTAGCTGTAAAATCACTGGAGATGGCTCCAAATGGTTCAGTTCAGATCTGGATGCAAAGCCAGGTGGAGGAGAGTCAGCTCCAGGGGCGTCTCAAAAAACACAAACAAGAAGAATAATTATTTGCCTATTTTGCAGGGGGTGAGGAGAACACAAGTTTTGAAGAGAGCTTTGCACGATACGAAGCCCATTAGTGCTAAGTATTGTTGTCACAGTGCAGCTTTCCTCCAGTTACCGACTGAGTGACCCTGGAAGACTCATGCACTCCTCAAGCTGGTCTTTCACAATCTGCTGCTCACTGAGTGCCCCTCTCAAGGGAAGAATGCTGCTTCCTTATATTCCTGCCCTTAGAAACCCCAGAATGCCCTGGGCTAAGCCCTCCTGCCCCTCCCAGTTGCAGCCGTCAGGTTTAACACCAAACCTAGGCTTTTGGAAAACTCCTGTTCATGCAGGGAGGACTGCTGAGATCCTTAATTAGTTCTCACTCTCACCGCGAGTTTGCCTGATTACGGGCAGTAAAAATGGTGTAAGAAATTCAGGGCCCGGCCCACAGGCAGGAAAAGGACAAACCACAAGTATCCACTTGTTGAGTGGCTTGGCTTTTGGGTTCCTGATTTTCCGAGGTGCTGAGCAACCCATTGATTGACCCATTGGAGCTACAGGAGCTCAGGGTGGAAATCAGCCCTTCAGAACCAAGCCACTCAAAATCAGTGGAGACTTTTGCAATTGCCGGCTTTAGTGCCTTGGGGAAAGCTTTGTCCCACCTCGGTCCTGACCTGCTGCAGCATCTCTTCTATTCCATGCCTGAGCACCAGTGTAGCTTTGCTCATGAACCTCGATCCTTCCCAGCAGCATTCCCTGCTGTTCTGCTCCTCCTCCGCATCTCAGCTCTGCCACTGCACCTCGCTCCTGTTGTACAAGAGCTAATCGGCTTGTTATGAATTGTACCAAGCAGTGCTGTGATTTTGTGATAGGGGCCTTTGTTCTCTGGTTCTCTTGCTTTTCTTTCTCTCTCCACCATGTAATTACCACGCACCGTTAATGCCTGACTGCGTTCATGGGGCCACTAACAAATGTATGCATAATTCATGGCTCTCGAATCACGAGTGCTCGGAGCCTTCTATTCAGGTCTGCGTGCAGATTAAAAAACATGATTGCAAAGTAGGAAAATACCATGGCGTTGTGTCTGTCAACCGGTCGCCAGGCCCTCCAGGCAGGCAGCCAATTAGCAGAGTCCCAAAATGTGTGTCTGGACTTGATGCGTGTGCAAACATGACAATGACCATGGCCCAGACTCATAACAGGACCCCCCCATGCTCTGGAGGCAGCAACGCTCCTCATTAAGCAAGTCTCCTGTCTGCCAAGCCATTAGGAGCTGCCGAGCTCCCAGTGTTCAAGGGAGTTTAGATCCAGTGGCTGGCTGTGAATCCACCTCCTGGGGATGGACTTGAGCCACAAAGTGTGGCTCCAGATCTGAACGGGGACCAATTGTTCCAACCCCAGCTCATCCCCAACTTTTTCCATCTGGAATTCCTTTTCACGTACAACACCTGCACCCTCTTCGCCCTCCTCTCACTCCAGTCTTCATGCCACCACCAGCCATGCTACCTCTCCTTCTTAAAACAGTCACCCACCCTTCCCATAGGCCCGACAACCCACCTTGCCTCTGCCCAGACCTTCCTTGCAACACCCTTCCTGCATGAAGCCTTTCAAACACGGTCTCTGCTGACTCCTCACACATCCTCCAAATCAGCTCATGCTTTTGCCCCACGTTTTCCTGTGTCTGATTTAGAAATGGGCATGAGCCAGCATTTAGATCCAGATAGCTTGGAGGTCTTGGTGGTCCCACCCATAGCTAAGGGCCATCTGAAAAGTTTGGATCAGGATGGGAGAGTCTTATATGACCTCACTAGTGTAGTATCTGAGTACCTTCTTATCTTTAACACATTTATCCTCACCACACCCGTCAGGTTCGGCCGCACTATTGTTGCCATGTTACCCATGGGGAACCGAAGCACGGAGAGAGAGACTAAGTGACTTGCTAAAGGTCATATAGGAAGTCTGTGGCAGAGCAGGCAATTAAATCCAGATTTTCCAAGTCCTAGGTTATCATCCTAGCCATGGGACCATCCACCCATCCTCTCACTTGAATTCTGTTTGTGATGTTGCCACAGAAGCTCTGCGTGATGACCTGAGGCAAGTCTGTCATCTCTCCCTCATTTTGCCACCTGTAGAATGGGGATAAGGACTCTTCCACTCCTTTGCGATGTGCTTTGAGATCCACAGAGGGGAAGTGCTAACTATCAGCACTATCCAAGATGGCATCCAGCAGTATCAGAGTCTTTATCTGCTGACCTCCAATAATGCTCTGCCATCTGCAATCCTGTCCTTAGGAGGGCTAGCCTTCTCCAGAGGCACACAGAAGCCCAGTTTTGGTGAAGGGAAGTCATTGAAAAGGAAAAATTGAAGACATGATTTAAAAAAAAAAAACAAATCTCCATTTTCACGGCTGAGCCACTGCCGTCCTCTCCCACTGCTTTACATCTCCCCACATACGCCTTCATCAGAGAGCTGCTATCTTCTTAGCAGCCACTTCCCCAGCCGTTTACAGCATCCAAGCCCATCCTTAACACTAACCCGTGTTTCTCAATTTCTTCTTCACTTCCTGGAACACTTGTCAGCAAAAGCCTGGCTAATCCTATCCAGCACTTCAAAGCCACGGCCCCACACATCAAGAAACTCGTTATGTGCTCCCATGAAAAGCAGCTCTCGAGCCTTTGATGTCACCCACTCTTTCAAGCTGAAACACAGCCTGGACTTTTAATGAAAAAAGGAGACTTCTTCCATCTTAGCTGGAAAGGTTTCTTTTCTCCTTGCATGGTGAACTTAGCTCTTCTTTTACTTCAGTAGCGGAAGACCTGCTGTCTTACAGGTGTAGGCTGGGTAGGTGACAGAATGCTAGATGGCTGGGTAAGAGCTAAGGCCGGAGCTCAGAAGAGATTACAGAGGATTATGAGTTGTCTTGCTTCTGATAAGGAGACTGACTTGGCAGATTCAAAGACAGGAGCCAGTCTTTCTATTAGGGAGGCTGTTATTCTCTTGTGTTGCGCGGCCCAATTACTTTACTGACACTGAACTTTTGCAAGATGGTGGGACCCATTCAGCCTTTCCACTCAAATGGGAGTTGTGTCAAAGAGTGCACAGCACCTTGGAAAAGGCCCTGTTGCATCTATGCACTGCAACTATTTAACACAAGGAATACAGCAAGAGTCACCTGCTTTGTGATGTCCCGGCATTTTTGCTTCCAGGCCCAAATGACAGAGGGAAGCACAGAAAAAGCATGAAAATTTAAACTAATGAGGAGGGGATCATTATGGAGGGAGAGAATTGAAAGGCCCAAATGGATTCTTTGCGATTTAGCCCTTTGTGCCTTTGAAAATCTCCCCACTCCTCATGTTTGAACCTCTTCACATTCCTGATGAAGTGTTGGGGTTTTGGAGACATTGAGAAGCTCCAGGGGACATACTGTGGCCGTTAAGAGAGCCCATGTTTCAGATCTTGTTCCCTAGGTGTCCATTTTCATAATTGGATGCCCAAACTGGGCACCTAACACAGATGTTTGGGGGCATTTCGATACTGATTTAGGCACCTAAATGCAGAATTAGATGCCCTAATTTGGGTGCTATTGTTTGATAGCTGAGCCCTGCAGTGTTTAAATTCAAGCACCTAGGTGGTTGCTTGGCAGGAAATAGGGTGTGTGAGAGAGAAATAGAAATTGGATTCATCAAGCTTCAGGAAAACCTATGGAATGCCTATAAGGCACCCACAATAGGTGAACCACAAAGAGTTTGGTTCTGCTAAGTACCCCAAGTTTAGAGGTGTCTCCAAACCTTAGTAGAATTACCCTTGAGCTGGCAAAGACAGGCTGGAAATCTCTTGAGTACAGGAGTTTTTACAAGATCTTGAAAAAAGAAAAGGAATACTTGTGGCACCTTAGAGACTAACACATTTATTTGAGCATAAGTTTTCGTGAGCTACATGCATCCGAAGAAGTGAGCTGTAGCTCACGAAAGCTTATGCTCAAATAAATTTGTTAGTCTCTAAGGTGCCACAAGTACTCCTTTACTTTTTGCGAATACAGACTAACACGGCTGCTACAAGATCTTGAGTATTTCCAGTTTCCGGTAGAGCTGAATGTACCATGAAAACCGATTTTCTTATGACAGCTTGGCTCCCTCTCCCGCATAGGGTGACCAGATGTCCCGATTTTTTAGGGACAGTCCCGATTTTTGGGTCTTTTTCTTATATAGGCTCCTATTATCCCCACCCCCGTCCCGATTTTTCACACGTGCTGTCTGGTCACCCTACTCCCGCACCACCTCCAGGTTCAGCACACAAGTGGAAAATTATGCAGAGAAAGCTAGTCCAACTTTTTCAAACCTCAGGAAACTTTTCAGTCCTTTCTAGTGAGCCTTTAGGGATCACTTATGCAAACTCTTCTCTGCAGCCATAAAGACCAGAAATGTTCTCTTTTAAACAAAAGCTGAGCTTCTCAGGCAATTATCTGACTCCAGCAGCTAGGGCTTCAAGAAAAATACCAAATATGAGTCAGATTCCCACTAAAATTGTGAGATTCAGCTACACTCTCGTTCATCTCTGGGATTTATTACACAGGAGATAAAAATGCACAGGTGTTTAGAAACAGCTAGGTTAACGGATTCCCAGTTGCTTGCTTCCTTATTTACAAGCTGCAGTGCTGAGAGTGAATTGCTGGTGACAGTGTGTATAATGTTCTCCAAGGGTTCTTTGCATTCCCCCCACCCCCAATATCACCAGCTACTGCGCAGGAAGCCAAGAGATACTTGGAATACGTTGTGTGCAATTGCTATCAAAGACTGGCTTTATTTTCCCTTTTAATACAGAAAACCTCTGGCTATGGTTCAAGGAAAATGCTGAGGTTTCCTTGAGAGTTCGGGGGAGATGTCGAGCTACCTTGTTTCTAGAAACACAGGGATCCAAAGGGATCAGGAATGAGGTTGATTGTTATGCGATTTTATTTCTTATGGCTCCCGATTAGCTGAGCGGGCATATGGAAGGAAGAGTCATCATGTTCTGGAGCAGGGAGTTATGTACCAGGGAGCCCTCATCCATTGATTAGGCCCTGTAGGTGCTACATGATGCAAACCACAAATTGTAATAAGGACAACAGTGCTGTTCTGAAGACACATCTAATGCAAACACCTGCAAGATTTCATTCCGTTACAGGAACTTATTACAAGAAACAGAGAGAACTGGTTGACTAAGCAGTGACTTAGGTGGACGGAGGAGGTGGGCTATGCTAATGGTTGGTCTTGTCGTTCAACTGGATTGGGACTTGGAGGCCCAAGGTCCTATTCCTGGCTCTGACCCTGGGTAAATTCACAACTTGCACACGTAAAGGGTTGTAAGTCACAGTGTACCAGGGAAAGCAGGCTCTGTGAAGTCATTATGCGTATTTTAAAGGCTGGTCTCCTTCAACATTTACCTCCAGGCTGGAGCCCTTACCATACACTGAGTGATAGGCAAACCTCAAGAGGTTCAGGTCAGGGAAGTCCCCAAAATCCTGGGCACTTATATGACCCTTATCAAAGCTCTTCAGACCAGGGGAGAGATCTGGGGTTGGTTCCCTAACCCCTCCCGGCTTGAAAGTGTGGTGGAGGGAAGGAAGTCAGATCCCAGGTGGGATTTGGTTAGGGTCCATCTCAACAGCACATCTCATGACTCTGCAGAAGTAGCCTGGCTATCTCACTGGCTCAGGCTCCCTGGCCAAATTTTCACACGTTTCTGGATGGCAGCCTCTCGAGAGAGAGTTTAACTCAACCCACCAGCCAGAATCTAGAGGTCCATAGACTTGGGAGGCAATAATAACGCACAATTCCACCTATTTTCTGTTCCCCCCCTTCTAGGGAATAGGTTGTGACGGAATTTGCCTGTGGGTAGCTCGCACCCAGCAAAACATCCTAGTCTCCATCCCTGCTCTCCTCCTACAAGCCCTGAAGAGCAGGCAGGAGAGCCATTTTTCTGTGCAGCACTGAAATCTCTACTGGAAGATTCCAGCTCCTGTGGGGCACAAGAATTGTTCAGTCGCTGTAATCTCAGACTCCACCTAGCAGCTATAAAAACAGGTTTCAATGCGCTGTGAGTAAATACGTAACCTGGCTCAGGTTCCCAGGAAGAGCCTGGAGCACAAGTGGGCATGCAGTTTTATTTAACCCCATTCCGCTAAGCGTCAGAGCTGTGCTGAGAACATAGCCCATAGGTACTGTATGTGCAACGTGCCTAGTGAGATCAAACTCATCAGCTCAGGAAAACCATTAGTCAAATATAACAGGTGGGAGTAAGATAGGCCCAAGCCATGGCCAGGACCCAGAACCTTCTTTCAGGGTAAACCAGGATTTTCATCTATAGTCCCGGGCCCTCACACCAGGTATACCAGTCCTGGTCTGGGCCCAATAGCCCTGCTGGCTGCTTCTGTCTGGGGTCTTCCAGCTAGGGTCCCAATGAGGCTGTTAGGAAGGGCCAGAGTTTCCCTTCTACCCTGGCTTCCAGCCTAGGGATCGTTGTGGCAAGTGGTTAAAATCTATGAGGTCAGACCTCTTGCTTCTTCCCTGGGTTAGTTCCCACTGTGTGTTCACCTTCTCAGGTGGCATCTGCCCTGGGGTCAAGCCCCTAGCCTCAGTCCTCCAAGTAACAAAGGAAAAGAAACTGAATTGATAGAAATAAAGAGCTTCTCTGTCCTATCTGGATCCTCCAGCCATCTGTCCTACCACTCTATCTGTCCTGATCCCTTTGTACCCAGGTCCTACCATTCTGTACTCACAAGCAGCCGGAGGCAGTTTGGGTCTCTGCTGTACTCCTCTCCGGGAGCTGAGGATGAAAGAGGGCCGTCCACCTCCCCGGGATGGACCCTTCTGAACTGAGCTTCTCCCTTTTTAAGGCTTCTCCTCCAAGATTGGCATGCCCCACAAGTGTGACTGGGTGGAGCTGCCTGGGTCCAAACCTGCTTCTTAACCCCTCCTTGCCCAGTGCAGGGATTGTATGTCCCATCACATCTTGCCCACAGACCAAAGCTGTCTAAACTACCAGTATATTAAAGCAGTACAATCCCCATAGTATGGATACACTGGTATAAACGTGCTTACACAAGTATAGCTTAGTCGCATATGGGAAGAGGAATAAGCTATACCAGAAAAGATCCCTTTACACCAGTATAACAGGTTCCTCACTAAGCAATGTAACGGAACAACTACGTTGGTAAGAAATCACTTCCCTAACCACCATGGTTCTACCAGTACAACAGCTTGTGTTTTTCACCAAGATTGAAATTACAGTTTCACAAAATACTGATCAAATCTGGTTGCCAAAACAGGAAAATGATTTTGCAAAAAAAAGAATTGAAAAATGCCAAATTTGGTTCCATTTCAGTTTTCAAAATGGATCCATTTTCAGGGATGGGGTTTTTTTGGTGTGTGTTTCGTTCTGCAAAATTTCTCCAAATATTTTTAACTGAAAGTTGAATTGAAATCATTCTTCAAATTTTTCACAGGCCAACAGCAGAGGTGCCAGTTAGTGCCAGTTGTGGGGCGTTCGCATGCGGTGGATGTCTGCCTGCTGAAACCTGGGCTGACGGTGGATGTTAGAACCTGTGGACAGACATCACATCACCAACAGCCATATGTTATTATTAACAATCAGGTTTTTTTGCTCAGCGAAAGATTTTGATGACAGACCCTGAGGCACAGAGAGGGGAAGTGACTTGCCCAAAGTCACTCAACAGGCCCATGGCAGTGCTAGAAATAGAGCCCAAGTCCCCTGATTCCCAGTCTAGTGTTCTAGCCACTAGGCAGCACTGCCTCCAGTCCCAGCAAGTGAGCTGAGTTCTCTAGGGAGATGTTCAGAGTCAGTCTATACGCTGACAGCTGGTGCCATCCAGATGTAACACTTTGCATGGCAGATCTTGTTGTTTGTTTGGGTCCCCACCTGCTGAAGCTGTTGATTTGCAATTAACTCAGTGGAGCAGAATGACTAACAGCGCCAGCAGAGTTCCCTACACCACACCCCATTGTTTCGGTGTCCTTTGCTTGTTGGACATTTGTCCCCTCCAATGCAGAGCAGAGGGCTGGCTCCCAGGCACTGGCTCATTAAACAAGGACAGTGACAAAAGAGTGGTGGTCCACACACCTCACCTCCCGCACTCACCATGCTCTGTATCTGCCCACCTCAGAGACACCTCGCGTACACAAATACCTGCCCTAGCACAGCTTCCACCACTTACACACCTCTGCACTCACATGCACCCACCCACTCACACCATACACACACACTCACTGAACACCTATCCCCCTACATCTCCTGCACGCGCACAAACACCTATCCCCCTACATCTCCTGCACACACACACAGACACACACACCACATACCCCCACACACTCACCGAACACCTATCCCCCTACATCTCCTGCATGCACACACACACGCACTCACCGAAAACCTATTCCCCTACATCTCCTGCACACACACACACCACATACTTCCCCCACCACACACACTCACCAAACACCTATCCCCCACATCTCCCCCCCACACACTCACTAAACACCTATCCCCCTACATCTCCTGCACACACACACCCCACATACCTCTCTCTCTCTCACACACACACACACACACACACACACACACACACACACACCCCGAACACCTAATCCCCTACATCTCCTGGACACACACACACACACACACACACACACACACCCCACATGCACACACACCTAATACTTATTCACTCACATTGCATATATCCCATGCACACTCGGCAAATATCTATTCAGCCACATCTCATCGACACACTTATCCACAAACATCTCACTTCCACCCCACAAATACCTAAGCACGCATATACCGGTACATCCCTCATCCACATATTCCACAACAACTACAGCCCTCACCTTTCACCTCACAAACACACAGTACACACAGTGCTCACCTGCTTCACTATATACACACTCACTCACACCCAGCTCTATATCAGCTGTAACACACACACACACCCCTCCCAGACGTATCCTCTCACATCACAAGTATACACTGCATATAGATTGGCCCCACACTTTACACACAATACACACTTCCCACAGATTTCCAGCACAGATGGATCCCATGCAACACAACCATACAGCCACACACACATCCACCCCTTTCAGACTTATCCACCCATATCATAAATGCACAAGATGTACCCTGTGTTACTCACCCCCTTCACACACCAGCCGCTTACTTCACACGTTTATGTGTACACACACCTCCCACAGCTACCACCTATATCCCAGAGTTACATCCCACCCCAAAAGCCCCCCAAGTACCTATCTACGCACACTACACACACCAGATACCGCCCCACCCCATGCAACAACTGCCCACCATCCACGCGTACCACAGCACACACAGACCTCCCCGCTCCAGTCACTAACTCACATCACATGTCCGGCCCTCCCCCAGCCACAAAAAAATAGAACAAAAATCATCCCGCTCAGGGAAGAGAAAGAACAAACAGCCAGGAAACATTCTCTGGATTAAATGCGTAGTTAATCCCATTTAAGATAGGCCTGTTTGTTTCCATTGCACCACAGTGTTTGCTTAGATTGCTTTATCCTCCCCCTTAGCAAACTGAGGAGCTGACTGGTTACTCTCACATGACACGGAGCGTGAAGCTTGGCACACACACACACGGCCTAATATAGACTTCCAATTATCTTTTAATTTTGCTCCTGTCTTCATTTCACTCCTTTTTTTTTAAGCAATCATTTATTTCACTCCAAGGCGGCTATGGCTGCTCCGGAGACTGGCTGCACCTGCCATGCTCAGCCCGCTGTAGCAAGAGGACTGTGTGACTTTCCTAGCGGTTCCCTTCACTTGCCATTACTGAACTTCAGGTCGCCACGTCTCCCCAGGGAAGGAGGAAGACTGGGAATGCCTCCCTGACGGTTCATGCCCCTGCCTCAGGGCACTCAAATTCATGGCTACTTACTCACATGACCAAAGAGGGAGCCTCAGCACAGAGAGGGGTAATACAGTGTTCTCATCACCTGCTCCAACTGATGGGAACAGGTTGTGGTACATCCCCTCCTGGCAAGTGCCTTGGGGAGGGAGGATGAGGAGCAGGGAGAGGAGGGGCTGTGAACCACATCTGGAAACGAGCAGCCCAGGGAAGATCCTCCGCTGACATCACTGGAGTTTTACATCAATTGACACCAGATGGGGATGTTATTTGCAAGGTTGGAAAGGCAGCCGGTCTACTCCCAGAGCTGCTCCTGCTGCTAGAGGCGAAGGCCTCCCACAACGGATTCAGGGTTGTGGTACATGGCAGGTCTTGAATCTGCCCCTGAACTTTGGGGTGCTTAGCCAATCCTTGCCCACTGCTGAGATGGTAACCAAGCCTCATCAACTCCTGCTGACAGTGGCCAAGCTGGCCATCTATCAGTACAGGAGGCGAGAGATGGATGAGGGTCAGTCTTCTGCGACTGTGTGGCCTTTTTCCAGCCCCTTACCCAGGAATGCATCCTGTAGGTAGTATCCCATCTCCTTGGACTCCTTCTCACATCAGTGGACTCCATCTGTGGTTCTCTCCTTGGCATCCCTCAATTTGACCCCATGACCCTCCCCTGCAACACGCACAGAGTTTGTTCATTCTTTGGCCCCAGGAATTGGTTAAATTCTTGGTTCCTGGCCCTTCCCTCACCTGAGATGGGGGGGGGGGGCTTTCATTCTTTTCATGGGCTCCTCCCACCATCCCAGGATTTAAATAGGCCAGCCCCTTTCCCCAGCTACTATATTAGTGATAAGTTGAAAACAAAATGGACCCTTTTAAAAAAAATTGTTTTAAAGTCCTGGAGAAAAGTCTGTGGGCTGCCTTGAGAAGCTATTTTCACCCTCCTTTGCCTTTCTACTTACTTGTATTTTTCTAAGCTCTCTGTTTACCCAGCTAATAAAGCCAGCTCCATGTCACTCACCGTCTGTGCCTGGTGGTTGCACATTTGCACCTGAGCCCAGCCCAGCCCACCTTGCTACAAATATGCAAAGCTGCTATGGAAAGCAGACACATGAATGCTCCAGCCGCCAGCTGGAAGCCTGTGCCAGTCTACCTTGCCGCAGGTGAAAGTCACCTTGCCCCCAAACTCCTCGGGGAGCTCAGAGAGAGAGAGGCCTGCTTTGCCTTGAGCTTGTCCCAGCTTGGCAATCATTAATCAGATTCTTCACATTCCTGACCGCTGGCCTGTTATGGAAGAATGACCAAGGGGGCTCAAGTCAGCCGGGACTGGCAGTCAGACATGCAGCTCACTGGGAAGCTGGCATTTTCCGCAGCGGCTCTACTCCTATTGACTTTGGCTTATAGATTCTATAAGTCCCGGCCATCCAGCAGCGAGATCCGAAAAGCTGACCATGGAACAGGGCAGAGAGGAAAGGCTGGATCCGGAAGGGGAGGTGCAGAAGAAACGCCACAGGGACTCAGGTACAGGCAAGTCAACAGCAATGGGGTGAGGCCAAGCAGCCGCAAAGGGAATCAAAGTGCGCACCTGGGTGGGACGGTGGCGCTAGGAACACAGGGCCCACAAAGCACACCACCCAGGGAAGATCAAAGGCTGCCGAAGGGGGAGGAGGAGAAAAAAGAGAAGGGAAAAGAGGCTTGTCAGCTGGTCGCTGAATCACAGCCAGACAAAAAGCAGCCAGTTTCAGAGGGAGAGGGTCAGAGTCCAGGTGTGGTCCCGATTGCGGGGCCGGTGGCGACAGCAGACGGTGCAGAGCAGGAGACGCCGGTGGCAGGAACAGAAACCGGGGGTAAGCGTAACGTTTGCGGTCTGGCAAGCAAACGGGACAGCTCTGTAGATGACAGCGGGGACGTAACCTCACAGCAATCTGGGTTTAGCATCAGCCTCAGGCACAATCCTTGCAGCACCCAACCAGGAAATGCTGCTGCGCTCACAGCAGCTGACAGATCCACCCCAAACACCGAGGAGGAAGAGGAAGCAGGAGACATGAGTGAGAGTTTGGTTTGGAAGCAGGAGGCCTGCATTGGCCAGGAGAGGATTCAGACCCTCACTGCTACATCAGACATGGGCTTAGCTATCAACCAAAGCGATAAGAGGTCTGAGGCCTCTTACACTTTCTCCTCTGTGGCAAAGATACAGGTGGAGGAAAACTATATTAAAGAGAGGCAGCCCAGGGAAGAAAAGCCGCGGCAGTCCACATCCTCTGCTACTAGCCTGCGAGGCAAGGTCTATGACTACTATGTCCAGTCCACCTCGCAGTCCGTGTTGAAGGAGTGGCCTTGCTCGTACACCGGCTCACTCTACGACCCCAACAAAATCCACGAAGAGCGAAGTGAATATGAAACTTGGCTGCACGTGTCTACACCCCAAGAACCAGCCAGGGAGTCGGCAGTGGGAGATGAAGACCGAGCATTGCCAACAGCAAACACCCCACCCATCTCTCCCAGTCTCCTGCCTTCCAGACATCCCACAGAGAGTGGGGAGCCTACAGACTGGGGTGGTGCATCTGATCCGGACAGCTCTTTCTCGCCCGCGCAGAAGACAGCTGAACCAGAATGCAGGGTGGGCAGGAAAGAGAGTTTCCACCAAATTGCAGATAACCCCGAACTTCAGGTGCAGATGGAAGGGTTTGGGGCTTTGACGCCAGCCGGCAGAAGATTCGACTTAAGCACTCCCCCTGCTAGTCCTCTCCACTCCGGATCCATCGTTTCCCAGGTGGAATCATTTCACAGCCTCCAGCCTCATGCAAGCAATGAACCCAGAGTGGAACTTGTTGCTGGTGCCAACTTCTTCAAAGTCCCATTAAGCTTGCAGTCCGACGTGGACATCCACCTGGATTTGGGGAACTGCTTTGATGTCCTGTGCATGGCCAAGAAGCAGAAAGTGGACAGTCTCCAGGAGGCAGCTTATAAAGTCATGAGCGACAATTACCTCCAGGTCCTGAAGAACCCGTCTATTTACGGGCGCCTCAACGCCAGGGAGAGGGAGCTGATCCTCCTGAGGAGGATGAAGGGCAGGAAGTACGTCACTGTGGCAGACGTCAGCACTCAGGAGGGGAGCTTGCACACCAGCAGGCTCTGTTACTATGATAATGAAGGAGACCTCTGGCATCCGCTGTCCTATTTGCCAGTGGAGGCGGTTTCTAGGGGGTGCGCCGTTTGCAGCATGTTCAATTACCTCTTTGTGGTGGCTGGCTGCGAAGGGGTGGGCCAGCACCAGAAGCCTTCCAACCGGGTCTTCTGCTACAACCCCCTGACCAATATCTGGCAGGAGATCTGCCCACTGAACCAAGCCAGGCCTCATTGCAAGCTTGTCGCCTTGGATGGGTGCCTGTATGCAATTGGGGGAGAGTGCCTCTATACTGTGGAGAGGTACGACCCCCGCCAGGACCGGTGGGCCTTCACCGCGCCGCTGCCCAATGATACCTTCGCCGTCGCCCACACCGCGACGGCGTGCGACGGGGAGATTTATGTGACCGGGGGCACACTGCGCTATATGTTGCTCCGGTACGTCAGCCGGTCGGACAGCTGGAAGGTCAGCATCACCAGCGGGAGCAAGGACCGGACCACGGAAATGGTTACCGCCGGGGGCTTCATCTACCGCTTTGACCTCAACCGCAGCATGGGCATCAGTGTCTACCGCTGCAGCCCTAAAGCCAAGCTGTGGTACGAGTGCGCCACCAAATGCATGCCCTTCCCACCCTGCTTCCAGTGTGCCGTGGTTGAGAACCTGGTCTATTGCATCAGCCGCCAGTTCAACATCAGGTTCCTGGCTGATTACGTCTCGCCACGCTTCGGAGTCAAGGAGTTACAACTTTTCCCTTCCCCCCGAGGGACCCTCTTCCCTGTCGTCCTGGTGCTGCCAGACAGAGGCATGGTGCAAACAAGGGTCTGATGGGAAGTTAAAAAAACTCTGATTCTTCTCTCTTCTTCTGTCCTATGCTCTAGGGCCAAAGGCAGCTCCCAGAGCCTGAGCCACAGAACTCAGAGCCTGGTCAAATCCAGACTTCCCTGAAGTCCAGGGATATTCACTTCCCCGGTTCTAATTCAGCCCATTATAGAGATGATCCAACTGCGGCATCTGGATCCAAACTTGCAGGGGGGCTTATAACCTTGGTTCAAGCCCTTCTCTACTTAAAAAGCAGCCGACAGCCATGCAGTCCCTGGAGGGTGGGGAGAAACAAAGCAGGCTAACTGTATATTTCCATTGCTAGCAAATGCCTCCCACTAGCCGTTCCTGTTCATCTGCCACAGAAGATGCAAACTGCGGGTTGGGTGGGTGCATTTCTTTTGTGGATCTTTAAATGCCTGTAAATGTGGGTGCAAATTAAATGCAGGCCTCAGGCTATTGGGAAGTTGCCACAGTGGAGCAAAGTTTGGGACATCTCTAAAGTAATTTTCCACCGTGCCTGGTGCGGTACATCGCTGTGTCTTATAGGCAAGGGGTGTTTATTATGTACCAGAAAGACAGTCTGCAAAGGGAGCTACCTGGAGGTTTTCCAAGTGTGCGGGTTGGGGGGGTGAGGGGTCTGAAAGGGACAGCTTCTAGACTATGTCGTTTCCACCAGTGCCATGCCAAGGCCTTCAAGCTGCCTGCGAGGGCTGGAACTGAGGCACGGTATTGCCATAGGCATCATCACCTAAAGCAAGCAGCTGAGCGGCGAACCTCAAGTCTCCGTGTCGGCAGCCCCAGCAGGGAGGCTGGGAGCTGAATGGGCTGCAGTTGCAGAGCCAGCTCAGGGCTGTGGCACACTGGCAGGGCATCAAGGGGGGGAGCTGGCATTGTTTATGCCCAGGCCATGATCACTCAGCGAGTAAAGAGACAACTTCAGCCTCCGCCGGGCCTGCCAAGATGGCGCTTTCCAATAGCACAATACGTTTTTAAATGGCTAGAGAACTGGGCCGCTTCCAAAAATAGCCCCAAGTCCCAGCACACACTGAATGCAGTTGCAGTTTCCATGGCAAACGTCAGTGAGGAGAACTTTGCCCCAGCTACGGAGATCAGCTACCTGCTCTGGGCCTGGTTCACAGCTGTCCCGCGGCCCCTTTGCACTGGCTATGAAAAGCAGCGGCCCAAGGCTTTCCTTACAGCTGTCTGTGCTCCCCCCTCCTCCTCCTCAGCAAGAGCTCCAGGTACAAGGGGCATTCTGGGCACGTCAGGCACAGCTGGGGGAAGGAGGGGTGTGTGGCTGGGGTAGGTTTCTGTCCTGGGGATTCCCTGCTTGCCATAATGGGTGTAAGGCAACTGGGTGAAAGTTAAGAATCCACTAGCAGGCACTTGGGTCCAAACCAACCCCTGGCAGCCACAGAATCTGGGGGGGACATATGCCCCTCAACTCTCTTTAGCTCCTACCCTCATATTTCAAAAAGCCCTCTGCTGCATTGATTATTATTGCAATGTCTTTATATTACAAAAAGAAAAGGAGTACTTGTGGCACCTTAGAGACTAACAAATTTATTAGAGCATAAGCTTTCGTGAGCTACAGCTCACTTCATCGGATGCATTTGGTGGAAAAAACAGAGGAGATTTATATTACAGTACACCTAGCGTCTCCAGTCTGGATCAGTCCCTACTGATGTACAGCTGTGTAAGGCTAACTGTTGTGCTTTGGTCAAGTAATTTAACGGCTCTGTGCCTCAGTTTCCCCAACTGTAAAACGGGGATAACGATACTTAGCTACCTTACAGAGCATTGCTAAGCTAATTCAAGTCAGTGAAGAACATGAAAGCCCTTCCATGCAAGATGCTATCTATTTATTGATCTTAGGGATATCCAAAGTACCTTTTGCCTAGTTATCTAAATGCTACAGAAGTACAAAGGTTTGGTATCAAGATCAGGTGTTGTGCATCTTTTAAAACCTGTAATCGAACCTACAAAAAAGAAAAAGATTGGCAACAAGATTCTGAAGCGAGTTAGCAGATTAAAACAAGAACATCTTTGCAAAAAGTTTTAATAGGCACAACTGCCTTAATATCTGATCCTGCAAACGGAGCCAATGCAGCTCTCTATCAGTCAAGCAGATGCTATGGTATAAGTGTGCCAATTGTCTCAGCTCTGATTGGCTCAGGGCAAAAGGGATTGCACACATTTACATCTGCTTTTGAAGGAGGCACTGCAAGGTAAAAATCATTTAACAAGAGCAAATGAGTCCCTTAACATGGGGGCTGGGACCAACGTGTGACGTTGCACCCCATAATGCTTTATAGAAATATGCTTACGAGTGTAAATATGACATAACTGGAATATATTTTATGCTACATATGCCACGTAACATATCTTTGCAAAGGTTATGTTCTGCTATTCATCCTATTCATGTGCATGTATCATTTTTATATCTGAAGATAGGAGCGTTGGCTCTATGCTTGTATTTAAAAGGTTTGCTTTAGAAAGCACCCAAGGCACGTTTGATCAACATAGTGTGAGGGGGTTATTCAAGTAAATGGATGTACTTGACTAACAATGAACCTTGTTAGATGCCAATCCACATCTGAGCTTTCCTGGGAACGTTCCTAAACTTAATTTCCCCAATACTAATTTCCCCCTACTGTTACTCACGCCTTCTTGTCAACTGTCTGTAATGGCAAAAAGAAAAGGAGTACTTGTGGCACCTTAGAGACTAACAAATTTATTAGAGCATAAGCTTTCGTGAGCTACAGCTCACTTCATCGGATGCATTTGGTGGAAAAAACAGAGGAGAGATTTATATACACACACACAGAGAACATGAAACAATGGGTTTATCATACACACTGTAAGGAGAGTGATCACTTAAGATAAGCCATCACCAACAGCAGGGGGGGGGGAGGAGGAAAACCTTTCATGGTGACAAGCAGGTAGGCTAATTCCAGCAGTTAACAAGAATATCAGAGGAACAGTGGGGGGTGGGGTGGGAGGGAGAAATACCATGGGGAAATAGTTTTACTTTGTGTAATGACTCATCCATTCCCAGTCTCTATTCAAGCCTAAGTTAATTGTATCCAGTTTGCAAATTAATTCCAATTCAGCAGTCTCTCGTTGGAGTCTGTTTTTGAAGCTTTTTTGTTGAAGTATAGCCACTCTTAGGTCTGTGATCGAGTGACCAGAGAGATTGAAGTGTTCTCCAACTGGTTTTGAATGTTATAATTCTTGACGTCTGATTTGTGTCCATTCATTCTTTTACGTAGAGACTGTCCAGTTTGGCCAATGTACATGGCAGAGGGGCATTGCTGGCACATGATGGCATATATCACATTGGTAGATGCGCAGGTGAACGAGCCTCTGATAGTGTGGCTGATGTGAAACTGGACAGTCTCTACGTAAAAGAATGAATGGACACAAATCAGACGTCAAGAATTATAACATTCAAAAACCAGTTGGAGAACACTTCAATCTCTCTGGTCACTCGATCACAGACCTAAGAGTGGCTATACTTCAACAAAAAGCTTCAAAAACAGACTCCAACGAGAGACTGCTGAATTGGAATTAATTTGCAAACTGGATACAATTAACTTAGGCTTGAATAGAGACTGGGAATGGATGAGTCATTACACAAAGTAAAACTATTTCCCCATGGTATTTCTCCCTCCCACCCCACCCCCCACTGTTCCTCTGATATTCTTGTTAACTGCTGGAATTAGCCTACCTGCTTGTCACCATGAAAGGTTTTCCTCCTTCCCCCCCCTGCTGTTGGTGATGGCTTATCTTAAGTGATCACTTTCCTTACAGTGTGTATGATAAACCCATTGTTTCATGTTCTCTGTGTGTGTGTATATAAATCTCTCCTCTGTTTTTTCCACCAAATGCATCCGATAAAGTGAGCTATAGCTCACGAAAGCTTATGCTCTAATAAATTTGTTAGTCTCTAAGGTGCCACAAGTACTCCTTTTCTTTTTGCGAATACAGACTAACACGGCTGCTACTCTGAAACCTGTCTGTAATGGGCCACTCTCTTACCACTTCAAAAGTTATTTCTCCTCCCTTGGTATCCTGCTGTTAATTGATTTATCTTGTTAGACTGACCTCACACTTGATAAAGCAACCCCCCATCCTTTCATGTATTTATACCTGCTCCGGTATTTTCACTCCATGCATCCGATGAAGTGGGTTCTAGCCCATGAAAGCTTATGCCCAAATAAATTTGTTAGTCTCTAAGGTGCCACAAGGACTCCTCCTTATTTTTGTAGAGAACTAAGTCATGCATGGACATGTGACTTGGCCATGTGACTCCAAAACTCCCATCTTGTAGAGGGGATTCTACACAGGGGGAGGGAGGTGTTTAGACCCACAAGGAGAAACTATATAAAATCGTGGGAGACCCCTCCATTCAGCTGGCTCAAGAGATATCCTTTGGGGGTGGAGAGGCTACCTGAAAGAAACTGGAACGAAGGACAGTAACCACAGGGGTGTGAGTGATTGTTGGACCTAGACTAGAAGGAGGCTAGTCTGTAAAAGAAGCTTATTGAAACATCTCTGAGGGTGAGATTTTATCTGTATTCAGTTTTCTTACTGTATTAGGCTTAGACTTGCGTGTTTTATTTTATTTTGCTTGGTAATTCACTTTGTTCTGTCTGTTATTACTTAGAACCACTTAAATCCTACTTTTTGTATTTCACAAAATCACTTTTTACTTATTAATTAACCCAGCGTATGTATCAATACCTGGGGGGGAGGGGGCAAACAGCAGTGTCTATCTCTCTGTCAGTGTTATAGAGGGAGAACAATTTATGAATTTACCCTGTATAAGCTTTATACAGAGTAAAACGGATTTATTTGTGGTTTGGACCCCACTGGGAGTTGGATATCTGAGTGCTGGAGACAGGAGCATTTCTTAAGCTGTTTTCATTTAAGCCTGCAGCTTTTGGGGGGACATGGTTCAGACCTGGGTCTATGTTTGTAGCAGGCTAGTGTGTCTGGCTCAAATCAGGCAGGGCACTCAAGTCCCAAGCTGGCAGGGAAAGCAGGGGCAGAGGTAGTCTCAGCACATCAGGTGGCCATCCCCAAGGGGCTTTCTGTGATCCAACCCATCACACATGGAAAAGAAACTTTAGGAGTAAAATTAAAGGTGTGAATTTTATCACAGTCATGGAGGAGGAGAACCAGGGAATGGTGATATTAAAGATATTAAGGTCTTATCCAAAACCCACTGCAGTCAATCAATAAAGTGTGTCTCCCAGAAGAGGTAGACAGACGTGTGCTAGCTTCACTCAAGCTATTGGGCTAAAAATGGCACTGTGGACGATGCAGCTCCAGTTGAGGTTTGGACTAACTAGCCCCTCAAGTCCAAGGCTGCCTGCCCCTGACGGTGGCTAGCCTGAGCCACTGCTGAAGCTGGCAAGTCTGAAAAAAATCAGGGTCAATTTGAAAACAAAATTTTTTGAAATTTTCATCAAATCAAAAAGAAAAAAAATATTTGGGGGGGGTCAAACAAAGCATTCCGTTCAGCCCCAAATTAAATCTTTCCATTTTGAACCTTTAAAAAAACGTTTTTTAGAAGATAATTAAATTGAAGGAAATTTCTAAACAAAAAGTTGCTTCGATTCAAAAAAAAAAAAAAAATCAAAATGTTTGATTTTGAAAATGGCCAAACAAAACAGTTGTACTTTTCTGGGGGGAGGGCGGGAGGGGGTTCGGCTGAAAGAATTCAGCAAAATCAACAGGGGGTTGCAACATGTTCTGGCATTGCTGAATCTGCCTTTTTTCTTGCACAAAAAAACCCCAAAAACAACAAAACACAAAGTTTGGCCAACAATGTCACCCAGTTCTAGTCAATGGTTCATGACTCTGAACTAATGCTAACAAATGTGATAGTCGGTATGGGTTCTTGATTGTGTGTCGGGTGTTGTGGGTCCTACAGAATGGTTCACTCAGCCCTGGTGTGAACCCAGGGGTTCTGACCAAAATTCTAAGTTAGGTTATATAATTGTGTCACTCAAAATTTCCCCTATCCTTTTAGTTGTATAAATCATTCTTCATTATTCTTCTGAAACTACTACACAGCATTGCTATTGGCTGTCAAACAGCTGCCACGCTCAATCTCAGAGGTGGCTGCATTTCCATGGTGGGGGAGTGATCTCCGGTATATGCCTTACCTGGCTCACAATGAAGGGAGTGCTGAGGATTAACGAAAGTTTATGAAGTGCTTAGTGATCAAAAAAAGATGTGCCTCACAGCACCAAAGTATAATTATGTGTTACTCGCTTTTGATCTCAGTATATTTGACCCAAGGTTAATGTTCTTTAAAGGTACATTTTGCGGGTGTGAATGTGGAAATATCATCGATGCAGGTTTTAATTTTTAACCTCATGCATGTCAATTTTACAAAGATTATTACTGTGTAATCACATGCCCTATTACGGTATCCTTATTACAGTAAATGCCCCCAAATGGCATAATTAAGATCCATAACCTGCCACAATCATTACTGTGCTTTCCATCCATCCTGAGTGTTTCAAAATACAGTTTTGTCAAAGCACCAAAAGCAATTAATCAGGAGTGCACAGTAAGTGATCACAAGTTTTTAATTTGCAGGGAGGCCTAATGTTTTTTTGAGCGTGCAAGAGGCCAAACTGTTCCAAAGGCCATTAAAATCAGTGGGGGGGGGGGGATTCCATTGACTTCAGTAGGTTTTGGATAGGCCCCTAAAAGAGGATAGCAAAGTGCTCTCCAGGGACTTGATCCTGCAAACTTTTCTACACGTGCTTGTTTTTTTACACATACAAGTAGGCCCCTTGATTTGAAAGAAGCCCCTGGTATGCGTAAAGTTAAGTATCAGCAAGAGCAAGGCCCATATGTCTGCAGGGTGTAAATGCAAAGGAGGACACTATTGACAATGCAGTGGAAACAATGAAGGATAGTGGGATCATAGAATCTCAGGGTTGGAAGGGACCTCAGGAGGTCATCTAGTCCCACCCCCTGCTCAAAGCAGGACCAATCCCCAACTAAATCATGAATGAAACCAAGTAAAGAATTATTTAGGATGAAATGTTGGGTTTAAACCAACCTTCAACTATTGGGGGTTAGGCTAGGGTGACCAGATGTCCCAATTTTATAGGGACAGTCCTGATTTTGGGGTCTTTTTCTTATATAGGCTCCTATTACCCCCACACACACACACACACACCCGTCCTGATTTTTCACACTTGCTGTCTGGTCACCCTAGGTTAGGCAGAGAGTTCACCAGGGGCAGGTTATCCCATAACTGCCTAAATCGGCATTTCATGCACATTTCTCTAAAGCATCTGGTAGCAGCCTCTCTCTCAGGGTCTGATCCAGTATGGAAATTTCGATCAAAAACCAGCCTAACCAGGAGATCTATTAGGCTGTACATAAATCTCTTAAGAGATGAGCCAGTGGCTTGGGCTCTAGCTTGGGACATGGAGACCTGGAATCAAGTCCCTACTCTGCCACAAACGTCCTGTGTGACCCTGGACATGTCACTTAGCCTCTCCGTGCCTCAGTTCCCCCATCTGTACAATGGAGTTAATAGCCCTGCCCAACCTCAGGAGGGGCCATGTGAGGATAGATACATTACCGCAGTATCTGAGCACCCACAATCATTAATGAGAAACAGAGTAGTACCTTACATAGATTTAGTTTAAAACAACAGAACAGCTTTGGAGACCATAGCAGAGAGAGGCTAATGGATAGTTCCCATCTCCAGTTTGTATGAGAGCGAGGGACTAATGGCTTTGACTGGAAGCCAGGCAGATGATGGGAAATCTCCCCTCCTCTCGCCCATGCACTCTCCAAATTATTAGTCATTCTGTTTAGCTTGGGGTGACATTTGTAAGATTAGGCGTACGAGGGACGTACTGTGTCTGAATACGGCATGTTCTGAAGGCACCTGGCTGCTGTGGGATGCTGGGCAGATGTCAGGTAACCATGTTGAGTTAGCCCTGCTCAAAAAGCACCTGTGCACTTATGATCTAAATGGCTTGTGTGTGTGTGTGTGTGTGTGTGTGTGTGTGTGTGTGTGTGTGTGTGTCCGTCCCCCTTGCTACAGGCTGTGTCAGAACCAAAGACAAAACAGCAGCTGCCTCCAGCAGACATGGAGAGGCCTGGAAATTTAGAGGCACAGAAAACAAATGTCACACTGAAACAGAAATTGCTCAGGTATCACAGTGCATCCGGCACTAACAGCGACATGGGAGCCTTCTGAAAAGGAAATGAAAAGCTGGTACCCATAACCTGATGGCTTTGAGCAGCACATCAATTGACATGAAGGAGGAAGCCATGACTCATGGACAGGCAATGCAGGAGCACTGGTGAAACATGGAGGGGACCTCAGCTACAAGGTGTAACGGGCAGCTAGAAATGTTGGATTCTGGGATCTGATTTTCAGGGGTGCTGCGCATCCACAACACTCACTGAAATCAACAGGAGCAGCTGGTGCTCAGCATCTTTGCACATCAGGCCCCAGGTTCTTGAGATGATATTGTCGGTGCTCAGAAGTTCATTGGGGTTTGCAACATAGGAGTTGTCTTGTTACTGAGGGGTTTTCACTCACACTGATTAGATTGCCACTAGCAGAACAAATCTCACCAACATATGTGAAAAGGTCAGAAAACAAATAGCCATGGGAGACCATGTATCGAAGTGCAGAGGCTTGCAAATATACAGTTCTACGCCCATAATCAATAGCTGAATATCTTAATGAAATTCCAGCGTGTGCATCCTAGAATGACAAAACACCCCAAACAAGTTTAAATAACAATAAATAGTGAAACAACACAATAAACCCAGCCAGCCTGAGAGAGCAGATCACATTAAAATGTCAGGCCGATTACAAGAAGAAAATCAATCCCTCCTATCTGCGCAAGAAAAACATTATATGATTTGAGAGATATTTCTACTTCAATAATACATATAATTGTATTCCTCTTTTCAGCTGGGCAGTCTCAAGGTGATGCCCAGTGTGGAGGGAGATCATTTCTGCTTCTATCCATCAAACAGGATTTTTAGCAAGTCCCCACTGTGCACTTAGGGATACACACAGCGACTCCGTGGGTGCTCCAGGACTGGAGTATCCAGAGGGTGGGGGGGAGGAAGTGGGTGCTGAGCACCCACCAGCAGCCCCCCATCAAAACTCCCCCCCCCAGCACCACCTGCCCAGCAGCGGGCCCCGCCAATCAGCACCTCCCCCTTCCTCCCCACGCCTCCCACCTGCCACAATCAGCTGTTTTGCGGGGTGCAGGAGGCTCTGGGGGGGAGAAGGGAGGAGCGAGAATGTGGCGTGCTCGGGGAGGGGTGGAATGGTCAGAAAGAGGTGGGATGGGGGCAGGGCCTAGGGCAGAACCAGGGGTCGCGCACCCCCCAGCACATTGGAAAGTCGGCGCCTGTGGCCAAGACAGCCATAAAAATCAGGTCCCAAGGTCACGCTGGCCATACTGAAGGTTCAGTAAAAGAGACCGCTCAGAGAAAATACAGACTAATCTGTAACTTTGCCCAGAACTCAATCCAAACCTTTTTTGAGGTTAGACTCAGTGACAGATTGATTCTTTCTGTTGCCCGTGGCTGCCACTAACAGGTGTCAATGGCTGAGCGCACACTGGAATTCTCTATTGTTCTCAGTGGGAGCTAGCTCTTTTGAACATCTGAGCCTACGAGTGTCACATCTGCCCACCCTTCGTCATGTACAGATCTGGACTGGCTACAGAGTTTGCTTATATCCACCAGATACGCTCATCATAAGATCCTTTAGTGCTCTGCCAGGTATGACCGAGGTTAGTTTAAATAAGGTATTTTGCCACACCATGCCACCTAATGACAGAACAGTGCAATTCAATGTTTGCATTCCAGTCCATCTCTCCCTTTAAGTTCGATGTTCCTACCATTTACACGATTTACACTATCACACCATCTTTCAAGTTCGGTACGTAACAGTCTGTTAAGTGTCTCTGACCGGACATGAGGCTTTTTACACACCCTGTGCACGTAGGTTGGAATATGTCCCTCTTTGGCTATGGCTACACGACACAGCTTTTAGCGACACAGCCATGCCACTACAGCAGTGCCGCTAAAAGGCACGCAGCGTAGCTGCTGTTTGTCAGCAGGAGAGAGTTCTCCTGCCGACAAAAAATTTCTGCCCCCCACGAGCGGCAGCAGCTTTGTCGGCAGGACAGCACTGCTGCCCATGAAGCCCTGTTCACACTGGCACTTTTCGTCATTAAAACTTTTGTCGGGTGCAGGGGGTGTTTTCTTCACACCCCTGAACGACAAAAGTTTTGCGGACGAAGTGCCAGTGTAAACAAAGACTTAGCTTAGGAATTCTCTTTCCTGGCCTCAGGGCTTTTATGATAATAACTTTTAACACTCATGTGTCTGTTTGCAGTTTCTAAGCTAGTTTCAGGTTTTTCAAGTTTGTCAAGTTGCTCTAGCATAGTGGTTTACAACCTGTGGTCCCCAGATCACTGGGGATCCACAGACTATGTCTAAGGGGTCTGCAAAAGGTTGTCCTTACCATAGAACAGTGGTTTTCAACTGTGTCTAAGATTTCCAAAGGAGTCCACATCTCCATTTGAAATTTTTTAGGGGTCTGCAAATGAAAAAAAGGTTATAAACCACTACTCTAGGTTTTGCTGTTTCACCACTTCAGACTGTTTTGCTATTTGAATAACTAACTGTGTGTAGGGTTACGTCGCTTTTTAATTTGAGTTGCCGTTGAAGGTTTTTATCTGGTAGCCAGCCTGTCTCTGATATTTTCATGTTTTACATTCCCAAAAATCAGTTTTCAGGCTGTGTATGCACCGCTCTTATAAAAAACATTCAATAGTTTTCCCTGGTCCTTGAATTCGCTGCTGAAAACATGCTCTTTCATAAATCACATTTCTCTGAGGTTTAAATTATGCATCAAATATAGCCAGGATCCTTTCATAGTCATTTGTGACTATCTTCAGTCAAGACAAAGGATTTAAAGATATGCCTTGCTTGTTTCTCCACAGCATATATTAAAAGATACCTGCATATCTCCACTTTCTTAGTGGAGCTTAGTAGCAATATGAAATCTTGCAAAAATATCATTTCTAGTCTGTCCATTCCGAAGGTTTGTCAAAGCCGAAGATCTCTGGGGCATGTTGATGACCTCCTTAGTTTACTTCTGACATGTCATGTACTTCTGTACCAGATATGGATCGGCTACAGAGCTTGCTTATACACACCGGCTGCACTCATTATAAGATGCCTTCCCAGGTATGGCTGAAGTTTGCTTAAATAAGGTATTTCAACACAGCGCCACCTAGTGGCTGAACAGTGTAATACAATTTACCATGCAATTACACCTCACCATAAGAATGGGAAGAAATAACACTTGCCTTCATCCCTTGTAGTTTACTCCAATTGCTCAGGGAGTAGGGAAACCATCCACTGAGCCCTAACACAGAACCAGACTGAGTCAGACTCAAACAATCATGGAAACATTTTCTGGGAAATCTTTTGCCTATCCTTTTTCCCCTCTCATCACTGCTGGATGTCACCCCCTTGTTTAATGATGCCGTAAGGCTTCTCCCATCATTTGCATGGATTAATCCATTGCAGGTGAAGGTAACATGTCCTCATTATTTTGCATGTTCTCATGTCTTTGATCTTCCAGATAATAACCAAAACAAGATGCAGAAATGTCTTGAGAAAAGCCTGTTATTGCAGGATTTGCAGATGGATGTTGCAAATCTTACCTCTTTAGATTAGTATTCACTTTTTTGGGTACATCTGGGAACCAAACTTCTGAGGTTTGCCTATTGCCAATCAGTGCCTTGCTGCAAAAAACAAAAAACAACGAAGCACTCCTTAATTCCCCAGCATACACAAGTGGCTCACAAGCCTTTGTCACTTGGTTAAGTATGATGCTCCATTTCAGATCTGCAGATCTGGATAAAATTATGGTTTTTGTAAGCATAGTGCCACTGTAAAAGGCACTAGGGGGAGAGAGACTGAAGAGCACTTCAGTAAAAGAAATACAAATGCTGGAATGGCTTCAGAATCCAGGTTCCTTTAAAAGGCCACTATAGGATAGATTCTTCTTTTAACCTTTGTGCAATTTCCATTAACAATAATGACGGGAGCTACATGTACTCACGGAAAGGGGAAAGTGAACATACACAATGATGCCAGGGACAGAAAGCCCTGGGAATAGTTTTTCAGCCTTAGCTAAAGGGAAGTGGATTAGAACTAGACATGAGCACAAGCTTCAACATTTGGGCTTGGTTCCATAGGCCTGCCAACCCCAGGCTTTCAAAAAGCCAGGAGTCAGGCCCCCCATATCAAAAGATTGTCTTAAAAACCATGAGATTTAATACATTTTGAGTTCTTTTTATGTAGCTTGTTTTTTAAATCTTTAGGGTGCACTTGAATCATATTTTTACCCTGCAATCGTGAGGATTAGTAGCTTACTTTTTTAAAAAAATGAAAGCTGAGGTTCTCACATATCACGTGACTCCAGGAGATGGGGCTGCAAGGAACCCCCCAAATATCACAAGACCCACGATAAACATGATGAGATTTAGCAACATTATTTATTTCCATAAGGATCCATACATTCAGTAGCGTGTATAAGGTATCTAAGTCTGCAAAACAGAGCTGGGAATGCAATTAGAAAAGGTGTTCTGATGGATTCCTCTGGCCTTACTCCTACAGCGTATGTCTACACAGCAATCAGGACAGCATGTGTTGAAAAACCCAAGCTAGCTTTGAATGATAGCAGTGTAGCCGTGGTGGTATGGAGTAGCCACGCAGGTAAGTACCTATCCCATGACACCCCCCATGTTACCATGATGTCACTGTTATTTTTAGTGAGCTGGCATGGTGATCAAAGCTAGTGCAGGTCTGACTACTGTGCTCCAATCACATCTCCCAATCGCTGTGTTGACATATCCAAAGACTGAAATTCATCCATTTGCGAAGGACCAGCACAAAGGCCTGTGTGCCCCAGTGAAGCCCTATTTCGAGGCCTTGAATGGCACTCAAGTCACGTAGGCCTTGTGTCAGCTTTGACTCTGCACAGGGTCAATTTCCCTATATGTGCCGAGCAGGGGGAACTGGGACAGGCAGCTCTGCTCACTGCTGGGCGGCGCCACCTCCTGGCCGTTCTGGGAATGAGCTGATTCCAGGCTGACGCCCCTTCCTGCAGTTACACTCCATCACTCTCCGTCTCTCTCTCTCTCTCTCTCTGTCTGTGGCCCCTCGCTCGCTCCAGGAATCGAGTTGCCAACCCTCCAGGATTCTCCAGGAATTAAAGATTACTCTTCAATTAAAGATAATACCATGTGATGGAACCGCCAGGAATTCATCCAACCCAAGTTGGTAACCCTATCCAGTAGCTGCCGGTTCTCCTTTTGTGACTGAGCCCTTCGGCCAGCTCACTAAGTAGCTTCCCCTTCCGGCAAGGAGTCCTTCAAAGTCTTCCTGTTCAAGCGGCATCAGGCAGGCCTCACGGCCATTGCCCTGACCCTGTCTCTCCTGCAGTGACCCAGACAGTCTTCAAATTCACTGCCCCAAACAGTACCCCTCGGCAGTGGTTGGTAGGGGAACCCAGGCCTGCCGTCTTCTCTGTGTTCCAGTCCAAGTCCCTTTACCAAGCAGCCAAGATCTGCAGTCATCATGAATAGGTCGGAGTATGAACAAGAGGCTACTAGGCAGCTCTCCAACATCACTTTCTACAAGCCATTACCCTCTGATCCCACTGAGAGTTACCAAAAGAAACTACAGAATTTGCTCAAGAAACTCCCTGAAAAAGCACAAGAACAAATCCGCACAGACACACCCCTGGAACCCTGACCTGGGGTATTCTATCTGCTACCCAAGATCCATAAACCTGGAAATCCTGGATGCCCCATCATCTCAGGCATTGGCACCCTGACAGCAGGATTGTCTGGCTATGTAGACTCCCTCCTCCTATGTTACCAGCACTCCCAGCTATCTTCGAGACACCACTGACTTCCTGAGGAAACTACAGTCCATTGGTGATCTTCCTAAAAACACCATCCTAGCCACTATGGATGTAGAAGCCCTCTACACCAACATTACACACAGAGATGGACTACAAGCAGTCAGGAACAGTATCCCCGATAATGTCATGGCTAAGCTGGTGGCTGAACTTTGTGACTTTGTCCTCACCCATAACTATTTCACATTTGGGGACAATGTATACCTTCAAATCAGCGGCACTGCGATGGGTACCTGCATGGCCCCTCAGTATGCCAACATTTTTATGGCTGACTTAGAACAACGCTTCCTCAGATCTCGTCTCCTAATGCCCCTACTCTACTTGTGCTACATTGATGGCATCTTCATCATCTGGACCCATGGAAAAGAAGCCCTTGAGGAATTCCACCATGATTTCAACAATTTCCATCCCACCATCAACCTCAGCCTGGACCAGTCCACACAAGAGATCCACTTCCTGGACACTACGGTGCTAATAAGCGATGGTCACATAACCACCACCCTATATCGGAAACCTACTGACCGCTATTCCTACCTACATGCCTCTAGCTTTCATCCAGATCATACCACACGATCCATTGTCTACAGCCAATGACTATGATGTAACTGCATTTGCTCCAACCCCTCAGACAGAGACAAACACCTACAAGATCTCTATCATGCATTCCTACAACTACAACACCCACCTGCTGAAGTGAAGAAACAGATTGACAGAGCCAGAAGAGTACCCAGAAATCACCTACTACAGGACAGGCCCAACAAAGAAAATAACAGAACACCACTAGCCATCACCTTCAGCTCCCAACTAAAACCTCTCCAACGCATCATCAAGGATCTACAACCTATCCTGAAGGACGACCCATCACTCTCACAGATCTTGGGAGACAGGCCAGTCCTTGCTTACAGACAGCCCCCCAATCTGAAGCAAATACTCACCAGCAACCACACACCACACAACAGAACCACTAACCCAGGAACCTATCCTTGCAACAAAGCCAGTTGCCAACTCTGTCCACATATCTATTCAGGGGACACCATCATAGGGCCTATTCACATCAGCCACACTATCAGAGGCTCATTCACCTGTGCATCTACCAATGTGATATATGCCATCATGTGCCAGCAATGCCCCCTGCCATGTACATTGGTCAAACTGGACAGTCTCTACGTAAAAGAATGAATGGACACAAATCAGATGTCAAGAATTATAACATTCAAAAACCAGTTGGAGAACACTTCAATCTCTCCGGTCACTCGATTACAGACCTAAGAGTGTCTATTCTTCAACAAAAAAACTTCAAAAACAGACTCCAACAAGAGACTGCTGAATTGGAATTAATTTGTGAACTGGATACAATTAACTTAGGCTTGAATAGAGACTGGGAATGGAGGAGTCATTACACAAAGTAAAAAACTATTTCCCCATGGTATTTCTCCCCCCACTGTTCCTCAGATATTCTTGTTAACTGCTGGAAATAGCCTACCTTGCTTGTCACCATGAAAGGTTTTCCTCCTTTCCCCCCCCCTGCTGCTGGTGATGGCTTATCTTAAGTGATCACTCTCCTTACAGTGTGTATGATAAAACCCATTGTTTCATGTTCTCTGTGTGTGTATATCAATCTCCTCTCTGTATTTTCCACCAAATGCATCCGATGAAGTGAGCTGTAGCTCACGAAAGCTTATGCTCTAATAAATTTGTTAGTCTCTAAGGTGCCACAAGTACTCCTTTTCTTTCTGGGTTAATTAATAAACCAAAGTGATTTTATTAAGTATAAAAAGTAGGATTTAAGTAGTTCTAAGTAACAACAGAGAGAACAAAATAAGTTACCATGCAAAATAAAACAAAACACGCAAGTCTAAGCCTAGTACATTAAAAACCTGTTTACAAGTAAAATCTCACCCTCAGAGATGTTCCAATAAGCTTCTTTTATGGTCTAGGCTTCTTCCTAGTCTGGGTCCAATCCTTTCCCCTGGTACAGTCCTTGTTAGTTCTAACTCAGGTGGTAACTCAGGGATTTCTCATGACTGGCAGCCCTCTTTGTTCTGTTCTTCAAGCTTTTATATCTTAGGCACAAGGCGGGATTCCTTTGTCTCTCTCTGGGTTCCCACCCCTCCTTCTAAATGGAAAAGCACCAGGTTAAAGATGGATTTCAGTATCATGTGACATGCTTACATGTCCCTGTAAGACTTCATTACCCACTCGCTGGCACCCAGGTATACAGGAAGGCTTACAAGTAAACAGAGCCATCTACAACCAATTGACCTAGTTAATTGGAGCCATCAAGATTTTAAACCACCATTAATGGCCCACACTTTGCATAACTACAATAGGACCTCAGAGTTGTATTTCATAGTCCTAGTTTCAGATATAAGAATGATACATTCATACAAATAGGATGACCACACTCAGTAGATTATAAGCTTTGTAATGATACCTTCAAAGAGACCTTTTGCATAAAGCATATTCCGGTTACATTATAGTCACATTCAAAGCATATTTCCATAAAACATATGGAGTATAGCGTCTCACTGAGTGGGACTTTGTCTCTAACCTTGGGCTCTGTAGTGGACCCTCCATGTCCGCCTCGGAGGGAGGCCACTCCGACATGCTGTAGCTCACGAAAGCTTATGCTCAAATAAATTTGTTAGTCTCTAAGGTGCCACAAGTACTCCTTTTCTTTTTTTTCTTTTTTTTGCAAATACAGACTAGCACGGCTGCTACTCTGAAACCTAACCTTACTGGTCTCACCGCTGGACTTCTTCCTACCTTGCTTCCACTCTTCCTAGTCAGACCCCTCTCCCCTAAGGCTCACTTGGATTCAGTGATTCATATCACTGAATCCCTCTCCCTTCCTGAAGGAGAACGACTGCCACTTTTTACCCTGTAGCCCTCTTTCTGTTGCCATTCTCCTGGCTTTATGTGAGCCCCGCTTGTTCCATCACAGGTGATCTTGCTTCCAATTAATGGCCTAAATCTCTCCCCTGTTTGCCGCTCAATTGGCTGATTGGACCCACCTGGCCTAATTCAGCTCTTTCAGGGCTGGTATGGGGACTGGGGATTATACCCCATCACACCATCTCATCTATCCATTGTGTGTGTGGGGAGATCAGTTAGTTCATTTGAAATTAGATTAGGTGTCTTTCCAGAGTTTTCCCACACAAGAGTCTGGAATCGAGAGAGGCATTTAAAAACCTGACTGCCAAAAAGTCCCCAGGATGCAAGTCTACAAACAGAGGAACTAGTAGAGCTGGGTGAAAGCTTTTGGCCAAAGCTTTTTTTCCCTGCAGAAAACCTGCAGAGTGGGTATCACCGAAACATTTTGCAAATTGGTGTCGATTTAGTGGAATTGTTCATTTTGCGGGGGGAGGTGGGGGGGGAATAAACTAAATATTTTGTGGGGACACTTGTGATTTGCAGTGGCTTTTCATTTCCAAATTGCATTCCATTTTCTTTTAAACCATCCAGACACATTTGAAAGTGGTCAAAAATTCAAACAATTTTGTCAAAGCAAAACATTTTGTTTGACCCCAAATGATTTTTTTTTGATTTAGCAAAAATTACCAATGCACCAAAAAAACTGTTATGTACCCAGCTCTCAGAGAGTGGGCACCATGTAAGAATCTACCGAGTAGAGAATGGAAAGGAGTCCACTTACAGTAAAAGCATGGAGAGGTCAGCGTTAATGAAAGATGCTATCGGGGAGCCGGCTTGCAGCCAGACAAACATAATTAGCAGTATTTGCGGAAGATGAACCTTGGCAGGCGACAGGTGGGGGATGGAATCGGCAGGGGGAAAGGAACATGTCCCCTTGTGATAGTTTTGGAACAAACAGAGCCATTTGGAGGGCTTCCAAGCCAGAACAGCCTTGTGAATGACTATTTAATTAAAATCTTCTCAGAGTTTGAAGGCAGACAGGCTCGGAGTGAATAAGCACGGCAATGAAATATGCCCAGACTCCAGCATAAGTTCCCCTTTTTATGCTCTGGCCTTTGCTTAAGCCATTGATGGCTTTTGATTCACTAGCTACAGCAAAGAGAGAGCATTCGCCAAACCCTATTTCAATCCCGCCGGGAGTTTTTCCACGGGTTATAGCCATGTGATAGTTTAGAATGTGTCAGCGGCAGCATCATAAACACATATCAGAAATACTATAAAAAAAATCCACCCCTGGCTGAAGTGGGCCATGCGAGGGCTCAGACCAAAGGAGAATTTTCTTCCCCACCAAATAAAATCAATACGGTCATTTTTAATTCACAGGAAACCCAGAAAGAAAAAAAGATAAGGAGGACCTGTGGCACCTTAGAGAAAAAACATCTTGAACAGCTCCAGAGAGCGTTGTCTTTTTTTCTTCTTTTGCATGACTCAAAAATGGCTTTAGCAACAGGGCAGATATGGAATCCCATTGCATGCTCCAGAAATTAGGTCCTTCCCCTGCACAGCTGAAACTCACTATCAGGTCCTGCGGCCGTCGACATGGGACAGCACAGGTTTCTCCCCATGGCCTCCGCTCCCATCAACGGTCTCCCTGGCCAGCGTCCTGCAGTGGGTTAAACTCTTGCCATCAGTGGCATGGCTGAGGGGTGCAGTCTGGGGCCCACTGTGCCTTAGACCCTTCCTACCAAGCTCGAGCCCAGCAGGGGGCAGTGATGCTCAGCTGAGCAAATGCAGAGCCTTCCTGCAGCTTAGCCAGTCGGAGCTTTGCAGGGACAAATCTGCTGTTTTACAGTCTCTGCAAAAGCTTCCCTTTAAACTGGTGCAGCTTTACAATTCGATCTCCTTTTGGGTGCTTAGACAAATAATCTTGTCGTCCCTTTCACCATTGCAAAAGGCTTCCGCTTAAATCCCTTCCTTACCTTTCCATTCTCCTCCCCCTTCTGGGGAGGCAGGAGCCAGTTTTAAATATATGCCTGAAGCATGAAGGTGGTGGAATGGGGTGTGGGGCAGGGAATGCACCAGACAAGAGGACTGGGTGACTCAGAGGCTGGGTCGTGGGGAAGAGAGATGAGGTTGTAGGTCCAAAGACAGCTCCTGCTCTGAAGTGATGGGTTGTTACTATCTTATCGTGCACCAAGCTGGGTCCCAGTGGAGAGGCGTCCACGAGGCAGGGTCACAACTGGACCGTTTGTTGTCACAGTCTCAGCCAAGTTCTGAATGGACCATGGCACCTCAACGCCCTTCTCAGCCCAGTGCAGGTTCCAACCAGTCAGGACTGAGGCCTATGGGGCAGTCCACGTGGCAGGCCTGTCCTGTGGCTAGATAGCCTAAGAGAGAGCAAAGCCCTCTGTCAGGCGAGCATCAAATCCCCTATTAGGGTGGAAAAATGCTCTGCCCGTCAAGGCAAGGCCTATTGTTCCCAGCGGAGGCAGCGCTGTGCTTCCTTGCCAGGAAATATAAAACGGTGATGGGAAGAGAAGAAGCAATCGCCTAATTGGAGCAGTTTGTAGCCTAAACGGGACCCCTTCATCATGGGCCCCAGTGGGAGAACAGTGAACAGAGCCTTCTCCGAGCCACTGGGAAGGCCTAGCAGTTAACATTTAGGAAGACGAGCTTGCAATGAGCACACACAGCCTAAATGAGCTCCCGGGAGAGTCACACATGTCAGAGCCAGAACAGCTGATTTCCCTGCCATAGTCCAAGCGGGAATGCTTAAACAAGAGGATTGGAGGCCCAGGCATTCGTTATGGCTGCAACCATCAGGAAGAAGCTACCAGAGCAGCCCGGCTACTCCCACACGCCGGGGAGAGCATAGGCCATAACGGCGTGAGGGAAGTTGAAGGGGAAGAAGTGCTCTCGCTGCTGCTTCCCGGCAGTGGAGAAGGAAGAAGAAAAATGATTCCCAATTACAGCTGCAGAGCTTCTGTAACCTCCGCCCTGCCCCTGCAAACACACACTTAAGCGAATATTGCTCTGTCGGGTCCTGCTCCCCCGACCCACACCTCCAACCCTCCCCTGTGCACCAGCACTTAAGCTTCCTCCCCGCAGAAACACTCGTTCAATGCGGATGAAAGGGATGGTGGGTAAAATACAAGCCGGTCTCACCTAGAGGGAGGTAACAAGAGCTTCTCTGTGCGCGCCACTCGTTCACCAGAGTAAACCCAGCCATGGCATTCCATAACCGTCTCCTTCTTACTCCCCTAGGGAAAGCCAGATCCTATCGCACCCCGGCAGCGCTTCCTGCCTGATCCCGGTCCCAGACCCCCTCTGCGATCCCGCTCCCTCTCTCCTCAGGAGCCCACCGACCATCCCTTTATATTCAATCCCCCCCCCCACACCGAAGATCCAAATGGGCCGTCTGGGTGGACGTTCTAGCCAAGAGTCCAAGCTTCCGTGACGCTCTACATTCACCGGCAAATAATCTTCCTGGTCTTCATCCCACACCATGCCCCGCTACACAATTTCGCTTAACACACATCCTATGTCGTCTCCTATCGCACAATTCCATGTTAACATAATCCCTTCTCCACACACCCCTATCCTGACCATCAGCACCCTCTGCTGTCCTACTCCTGAACTCCCTGAACAACTCAGCCAATGCATCCCAATCCCGTCCGATGGCACTAAGGTGACGGATGAGGTACAAGAATCCCTATAGATTAGATCATATTACAGTAACCCCTTCTGTTCCAGGGCTGGGCTCTCGGGCGCCGCAACCCAGTTCCCACCTACCTTCCAAAACCAACCCCATCAAGATTACACTATGGACTCTGGATTCCCCTCACCCCCATTACAGCAGGGAACTTTGCAACAGACAACCTGAATCCCAGTGGAGAGATCCCCAGCCCTGCAAGATGCCCAGCCCTGCAAGATCTTCATAGATTGATGGGAGGGAGCACCTATGACGGTGTGGACTTAATCTGGGACAGGTATATTAACTGAATTGGAGTCAGGGAGCTTTCAGAGATGGGGAGGAGACTGAACTGGGTTCCAAAGAGCAAGGCGTCCGGTCAGGAAATTGGGTAAGAACCAGAGCACAGGGAGGTTTATTCAAACTGCCTCTCCCTTTGAGATTCATGGATTGCCTGTTGGTTTAGAGGCGAGAGACAGGAGGAGGGCTGGTTAACTCAGGGGGCAGATAACAGGATACAGGGCCTTTCAAGTCTACGTTTCACCACTCCAACAGAGTTGGGTGAAATTTTCTCATCAAAACTATTTTTAAACCATACAAAACCCCCCAAACAAAACCAACCAACCAACCCACCCCAAAATTATTTTCCGCCAAAATAATTTTTTTCATTTCAAAGTTTTCCAGATTTCAACAACAACAGTGGACGCGCCAAATTTTTGGAGGACAAAATGTTCTGTTTTCAGAAACAAAACATCTGATACTGAAAACTGATTTTTTTAAACCAAAAATGGTTTTTAATCCCCAGCTCCCCCCAAAAATTTCAAGTATCAATGTTTAGATTAAAAAAAAACAACAACAAATATTTCTGCAAGACATTTAGAAAAAAATTAGAGATTTCCCACATAAAATAATAATTAGCATTTTTCTATTAGCTCGGCTTTCAACACTGACAGCAGAAAGGAATTGAAATAATCTTTGCTTCCCACATAAAAAAAATACAAAAAAACCTCTCAGTTGTTACATGGTCGTTTAGAGGAAAATATCCAGTTTGACTGGGAATCATTCTGACTGGGACCAGCCCAGACATACAAGAACCCGGACATGTGATCAGATGTCTTGGGAGACAGTAACTAGCATCAGCCTCTACAGTCCTTCGGAGTCGAGAGAAAAATCCATTAACATCCTGTGAATGGTCTAAGACAGATTGAAGCAGGCCATGAAAGATAACAGGCAGGACCTGGAACGGTGAAGGACTATTATTTTCCATTATGATCTCATTAAATGCCTCTGCCAATGAGTGAAGATTCCAGGACTAGCCCCGGGGCAGACATTTACTGATCTGCAGATGACTCGCTTGGGCAGTTAGCTTCATGCACAATTACTGCTGATTGCTTGCCATACCTATGCATCTTCACTACTGCACAATTATCCTTGAGCCTCTCTGATCAGCCATGGGGAGTGCCAGCTGCTGGGAAAGCAGCCAACCCAGAGAAGTCCAGTCTGGGATACTCAGACTGCTACCTAGGTTAGGAGAGAGGCATGCCTACAAGGGGAAGAGGCTGGCTAACGAGAGGAGAGAGCTGGCTGCATCTAGTCTTCCCACATCCATCCACAGACTTAAGCAACAGAAGAAAAGAAGCTCTCATGCTATTACACCCTCTTCCATGGCTCCACTAAAAAGAAGCCCATGAAAGAGGCAAAACACAAATACAAAACTCTCATTACCACACGCACCCCTAATATGCAGCTAGTCTAGGAGATCTACAAACATTCCCACGGGGACCTCCAGCCCCCTCTGTGTTCCCTTAGGTCTGCAACACCACAGAACATGTCCCTGTAGCATTCCCCTTTTGAACACAGCCCCCATCCCCCCAGAGTTTGGTTTCATTCCAACACAGTCCCCATGAGAAATCAAACAGCAGGAGAGAATTAGCCTAAAGCTCTCAGTTTAATCTCTGAAGCGCTCCAGACCGTGCAGCCAGCTCATTAATGGCTGACTTTGCAGGAACCCCTTCCCTTCACACAATTCCCAGTCTGCTTGCAGAAATAAAGACTTTTGCAGACATCTGGATGTGGAAAAGTTAGTGGAAACCACAGTACTGAGAATCTGAGTTGATCTCTATGGTGACCTGCTTAGTTAGGAGCAACCTGCTGCTTCGTGGGCTCAGAGTTATGAGGGACCTAGTGGTGGTGTTCTAGCTCAACAGCCTAGCATAACATGAGCCGTGTAACAAAAGAACTGGTTCCAAGTGGCTCATGGCCTCTTAAAGGTACAGTTCCCCACACTAGTTTTCTGGTCACACTAGTTTTGGTGTGATATTTTTCTAAGTACATAGGATGGCCAGGCTGGACTAGACCGGGGGCCCATCTAGCACCATGTCCAGTCTCTGACAGCAGCCAGTACCAACTGCACTAGAGGAAGGTGCAAGAAACCCTGCAGTAGACATTCTCCAAATGACCAATTTGCAATGATACAACTTCTATCCTCCATGAGAGCAGATACCCAGACTGGAAAGAACGATGAGCCATAATACGCCTACTTGCACCAATGTACTTCTTAACAGAGGAGTGAATTGTATCGAGTGGGTGTAACTGGGGGTAGGGCCCATCAGTGACTTGACCCAGGAATTAGACATACCAGCCAATAGATCTGCCTGTGAAGTCACATATATGACTCCTTAGCATGATCCAGAGGTGAGACACACCAGCCCAGAGACCAGGGTGACATGCAAAACCCAGCACACCTGTATTCAGCCGGTCACGTACAAGACCCAGTGTCCCGTCAATTCTTTCTCCCTCTAACCATTCCCCTTTTGCTCATCTGGCTTTCTCATTCTTCTCAGGTAACTGCTCCTCCATCTGCCTGACCCATTCACCTGCCCTAATCAAGATCGAGACATCCCTCAGAAGTCATCTGGTGGGACTACATGTCCTGCACCACACAAAAACCTGGAGCATCCGGAAAAATATCTTCCCGTGCCTGCCTCTGGGTAATGTCTGGATATTTCTGGTGATCCCAAACAGTGCTTGTCCATACCAGTCTGGATCTTCTCTGAAAGATTCAGAAAACCTTCACCCCAGGTCTAGCACCCAGCCTGGCACCTTTGTCTTGTATATATAAGCAGTTTCCAGCTGCAAGAAACTTCTCACATCCAGGGCCAGATTAACCCATCTTGGAGCCCTAGGCAAACATGGACAGATGTTGCTTAGTTAACCCTCTCCCAGGTCAGTCCGTGACTGGCTTCTGTTATATGGACACTACCCTATTAACCCTCTCTTGCCCACTTTCCCAAGGAATCCTCTCCTAGCTGGCTCCCCCACATGGGCACTCACCACAGCTCCAATCCAGTGCCTAGATGATAGCAGCGAAGCTCCGGCTGGTGTGCCAAGGACTGGTACAGGAGCCAGCCCCATGGCAGCGGCAAGGAGAAGCAGCGCTGACCAGCTCACTGCCCACTCACATTTGGCTCCACCAGCTCTCAGTCATGACAGGGGATGGCAAGGCCAAATCTGAGTGAGTGAGATTGCGATCTGGCACACAGGCTCACAGCAGAATTCAGGTTGTCCCCCAACCCTCACCCCAGGTATGCACCTAAATTACCTATGCCTTAATCCAGCCCTGCTCACAGCCCATATGAGAGTGTCAGCAGGATGCTGTCTCCTTTACCTCTGCTGTCCACCCACCACAAGAGCCCCAGCTCCAGTAATACCAGGGTAATGCAGACACCATTCATCCTTGTACCACAAAGGTTGATTGGGTTACATCAGGGATTGTTTTGGCCCTGTAATCCCAGCCACCAGACCATGGCAGCCGGTGGGGAAGGGGAAGGGGAGGGAGAGAAGTCTGCAAAATGGGCCCATTGGGTTAGGGCAATCAAAGGTGGTCGGATGTGATGCTGGCCACATTACTCCCTTGGGTACTGTTGGCTATGAAACTGGCATGCCTTAACCGCATCAGCCCAACGAGCCACTGGTTCAAGGCATCTTTGACTTTACTCAGCAGCGGATGCAACACCTTGAAGAGCTGCCTTATAGAAAGAAAATCACTCGGGGCAAAAATTCAATATTCCAGAGCTTGGATTCCGCAGGTGCCAACTGGCCAAACTGGCAGGACCCCTCCCTTTGTGTGACTTGTTCCTTTCTAGCTCTGTGCCAGCAGCAAGGGCTTGAGCCAGCGAGTTTCATACCCAGTCTCTGGTTGCAGGCACCTCACCTCTCAGAAGCCTACAGATCGGGCTCTGCCCACATCATCATGAGTTTGGCTAATCTCCACTTGGTATCAAGGCATCGCTGCACTCTGACCCAGGCCGTGTGATGCGGGATTATTGACCATTGTCAGCCCGGCCCCGGTGTCGTGGTTGGAGCCAGGGAAAAACATCCAGTTTCTCACCAGCACTGCCGTGTGCCAGGCTGTTGCCACACGCTCTGCTCCCTGGAGCTAGGAGGGAGGGAGTCACTATGTACAGAGGATTTCCTACCACGGACATCTTCTCTTGCTGGGTGTTCCCACAGGTCCTGCTGGCTCTTTACAAGAACTTTAGCCCACCTGTTTCCCAGCTGTGATTAGCCCTCCCAGAGGTCTCTCTCCACTGCCCGAGTCTCCCTCACAGCCTCTGTTCCTCCTTGCATTCTCACTCCAAGGGAGACACAAGCTTGAAAACAGGAGGGAGCTGCTGAGACAAGATGAGCAACAGACAGGAGGCTTCAAGCCGCTGCTTCCCTCTGTCCTGCTGCTCCTCCTCAGCCCGTTTCACTCGCCATGCAGAGTGGCAGCTGTGACACTGCAAAATGCCACCGGCTCGCCCCTGGGAACGCAGCCCTGGGTACTGTGGCCAATTCCCCTCTACCTCTGATCAGACAAGTTACTAGGATCACACATTGTCTGGGCAGCTTCCACTTTGAAGAATGGATGCGAGGTGGCCTAATCCCAGCTCTGCTCACTCCTGATGCAGGACATGGGGTAGGGGAATGGTGAGGCCTCATGCTTCTCTCTCTCACACACACACACAGCTGGTTCTTTGATTTCAGTAGAGCAACACTGATTTACACCTGCTGAGGATCTGGCCCACAGTGCTTTATGCATGATATTATCTATGCACTTGTAATACCACGATGGGCTTTCATATAGACTGAGAATGTAGTTCACCCTAGGTACCAGATGCCCAAGAAAACCCATTGTATTATTCTCTTAAGCAAACTAAGCAGTCAGGAGATAAAAGGGAAGATCCTCTGATGGATCAGTAACTGGTTAAAAAACAGGAAATAAAAGGCAGGAATAAATGGTCAGTTTTCACAATGAAGAGAAGTAAATAGTCATGTCCCCCAGGGATCTGTCCTGGAATCTGTGCTGTTCAACATATTCATAAATGATCTGGAAAAAGGGGTAAACACTGAAGTGGCAAAATTTGCCAAATGATACAACATTACTCAACAGAGTTAAATCCCAACCAGACTGTGAAGAATTACAAAGGGATCTCACAAAACTGGGTGACTAGGCAACAAAATGGCAGATGAAACTGAATGTCGATAAATGCAAAATAATGCACATTGGAAAACATAATCCCAACTATACATACAGAATGATAGGGTCTAAACTAGCTATTACCATTCAAGAAAGAGATCTTGGATTCACTGTGAATAGTTCTCTGAAAACATCCACTCAAATGTGCAGTGGCAGGCAAAAAAGCTAACAATGTAAGGAACCATTAGGAAAGGGATAGATAATAAGACAGAAAAGATCATAATACCATTATATAAATCCACGGTACACCCACACCTTGAATACTGTGTGCAGTTCTGGTCACCCCATCTCGAAAAAAGATATGGAAAGGTACAGAGAAAGACAACAAAAATGGTTAAGGGTCTGGAACAGCTTCCATATGAGGAGGGATTCGAAAGACTGGGACCATTTAGCTTGGAAAAGAGCTGACTAAGAGAGGATATGATAGAGGTCTATAAAATCATGACTAGTATGGAGAAAGTAAGTGTTATTTACCCAATCTCACATCATAAGAATCAGGGGTCACCCAGTGAAATTAACAGGCAGCAGATTTAAACAAACATAAGGAACAACTTTTTCACACAATGCACAGTCATCCAGTGGAACTCATTGCCAGAGGATGTTGTGAAGGCCAAACGTATAACTAGGTGCAAAAAAGAATTAGATAAGATCATGCGGGACAGGTCATCAATTGCTATTAGCCAAGATGGTCATGGACGCAACCCAGTGCTCAGGGACTGGACATCACTTGATAATTGCCTTGCTCTGTTCATTCCCTCTGAAGCATCTGGCACTGGCCACTGTTGGAAGATGGGACACTGAGCTAGATGGACCATTGGTCTGATCCCGCATGGCCATTCTTATGTTCTCTCAGAGATGCTCCGCTCGATGACAAACTCTCAGTCTGCCTGATTCCCTATTCCTAGCATCACCATCAGAGAGGGCACTTTCCTACTAGCAGCCTCTTGGGTGCACAGCTTAGCAGTAGCAGAAAGAAAAGGAGTACTTGTGGCACCTTAGAGACTAACAAATTTATTAGAGCATAAGCTTTCATGAGCTACAGCTCACTTCATCGGATGCAGCCGACAGGCACATGGCTGTGATTCCTTACAGGACTGGAGTTCATTACAGTGAGACACTGCAGCCATTAACCCTTTGTTCAATGTCAACCTGTAGGAGCCTCTGCATTCCAAGACAACCCAGCCCGTGCCGCCTTTCCACCTCTGTTTTCAAAGAGCCAACATGCAAAGCCCTTGGCTCTGGGCAAATTAGGATTCCTCCACCCCCCTTCTTTGTGTTATCTGCAGAAGGGAAGCGTCAATCCAATCAGAATGTAAACTGACAATGCAGCCCGGCCATCGGTGTGCAGCAGAGCGGAGAAATGTATTTGGACTGGCCACTGCTGATAAAGGGTTTAGAGCCAGTGCCAAAAGTGATAGAGGCTCAGAGAAAAATACCAGGAGGCTGGAGAACTGGATCCGGCCCAGTTCAAACCCCCTCATGCTAGAGAGTTAAACAAATCCAATAATAATAATTATAGACAGAGAATAAACGGCCACAGCAAAATCCTATCATGCTCCTGTCAGATTCCCAATGAACTTGAACGCTGCCAGTAGCAGCAAGAGCTTTCTGATGGGCCAGATGCAATCTCCCTGCTGCAGATAGGACAATCCAGCAACACCCACCCTCTGTGCCCCTTGGCAATCTGTTTGGAAAATGCTTGTGGCAAGCTGTGCCAACACCAACCCCTGCTCTGTGCAGTCCCTGAGTGCTGCCAGCTCTCTGCCCAGTTCCACCTTCTGCATCAGACCTACAGGAACCAGGACGTGCCCAGCAAGAGAAATTTTGATTGAAAGGGAATTCAGGATTCATGCTGGAGAGACAAGGCTGCAATGCAGGTGGCAGGGTGCAACCAGGGGCACTCCTTCACTCACACTGAGACCATCTTTCATCTCAGAGGTGGCTGCATTTCAGTGGTGGGTAAAGCAACACGTATGTATCTATAGCCTGTTTGCAAAGTTTTAAAAGTGCTCTCAGATCCCAGGTCAGCCATTCCCTTTGCCCTGCATTTGTCCCACCCAGTTTAAAGGAGCCTGTAGTGAGGAGAGTGGCCTCCCTCCAAGCCTGACATGGAGGATCCACTGCACTCTTCATAGTGGGCGGAGCCAAGCCAACCCCACCCCTCCATGGTGGGGGGAGCCAAGCCAGCCTCACCCCCTGTGCCGGGAGCAGAGGGGAGAGACATGAAGTATAAGAAGTGGGTTCTGCTCAGTTGGGCCAGAGTCAGCGAAGGAGGCAGACATCTTTAGCCCGCTGCAGAACTCCAGACTAGACCAAGCCATGCAGCATCCTGTCCCCAGAGAGTGGGGAAGAGTTGCTGGGACTGCTGTCCACCACTTACCCCGAGGAGACAGAGAATCCGCAGATTATGGAGCCACACCAATGGACTGGGATAGGAAGTAGCCCGGGGAAATCAGACCTTGGTCAAGTTGTGCTGTCCTAGTACAAGTCTGCAGTGTTTCGGCAGGATCCCCTCTACTCTTAGGGCCTTAGACTAGGACACAGTGGAGTAGGCTGGGCCCGGGTCCCCCGACTTCCCTGCCGCCAACCCCAACTCTGGAGTGGCTGCCTACTCCTCTTTGGCCAAAAGGCCTGGGCCTTGTTTGTGACTTGCCCCAGTCAGAAGACTGCAAGCCCCTAGACTGTGGTTACTGTCTTCCCTAGCCAGGTGGCTTGGGCTAGAGACTACTAATTTACCTTTGTTGCCTGCAGCAACATGTCAGAGTGGCCTCCCTCCGAGGCGGACATGGAGGGTCCACTACAGAGCCCAAGGTTAGAGACAAAGTCCCACTCAGTGAGACGTTATACTCCATATGTTTTATGGAAATATGCTTTGAATGTGACTATAATGTAACTGGAATATGCTTTATGCAAAAGGTCTCTTTGAAGGTATCATTACAAAGCTTATAATCTACTGAGTGTGGTCATCCTATTTGTATGAATGTATCATTCTTATATCTGAAACTAGGACTATGAAATACAACTCTGAGGTCCTATTGTAGTTATGCAAAGTGTGGGCCATTAATGGTGGTTTAAAATCTTGATGGCTCCAATTAACTAGGTCAATTGGTTGTAGATGGCTCTGTTTACTTGTAAGCCTTCCTGTATACTTGGATGCCAGCGAGTGGGTAATGAAGTCTTACAGGGACATGTAAGCATGTCACATGATACTGAAATCCATCTTTAACCTGGTGCTTTTCCATTTAGAAGGAGGGGTGGGAACCCAGAGAGAGACAAAGGAATCCCGCCTTGTGCCTAAGATATAAAAGCTTGAAGAACAGAACAAAGAGGGCTGCCAGTCATGAGAAATCCCTGAGTTACCACCTGAGTTAGAACTAACAAGGACTGTACCAGGGGAAAGGATTGGACCCAGACTAGGAAGAAGCCTAGACCATAAAAGAAGCTTATTGGAACATCTCTGAGGGTGAGATTTTACTTGTAAACAGGTTTTTAACGTACTAGGCTTAGACTTGCGTGTTTTGTTTTATTTTGCATGGTAACTTATTTTGTTCTCTCTGTTGTTACTTAGAACTACTTAAATCCTACTTTTTATACTTAATAAAATCACTTTGGTTTATTAATTAACCCAGAGTAAGTGAACAGCTGTGCTTCTCTATCAGCGTGATAGAGGGTGGAGAATGTATGTGTTTACCCTGTATAAACTTTATACAGAGTAAAACAGATTTATTGGGGGCTTGGATCCTATTGGGAACTGGGTTTCTGGGTGCTGAAGATAGGTGACCTGCTGAGCAGTTTTTGGTTAAATTCTGCAACTTTGGGGATGTAGATCAGACCTGGGTCTGTGTTTGCAGCTGGCTCACGTGTCTGGCTCAACAAGGCAGGGTTCTGGAGTCCCAAGCTGGCAGGGAAAACGGGCTCAGAGGTAGTCTCGGCCCCTCAGGTGATAGACCGAACTCGTCACACTCAGTATCAAAATGTGGTTACCTCCAGGCACATTCCGCTCCAGCCAGCAATTCATCCCCTGCCGCCAGAACTCCAGGTCCTGACACTTATGGCCTCTCACAGCATCCAGAGTGAAAACCAGCCAACCTGAAACAATGCAGAGCAGAGGTACTAGCAGGAGCAGAGTCATAAATGGCTGGAGAACTTTGGGGTGTGACTGAGGACAGGTGCCAGTCAGAGGGATTGTTAACAATAACGGGTCTTATTTGCTGATGGAAGTATTAGCGACATGGAGGGTCAATCAGTGGTGGCTAATTTGGGTCTTGGGTTCCCCTTCTCAAGCCAGCGGCAGATAGTGCAATTTGAGAGCTGTTCCCCTCTTTCCTAGAGGAGGAGACAATCCCGAGGTGGAGAAGGAGAGTGAGTTGTATTTACTATGATGGTAACTGAAAAGCAGAGGTAGTGGCCACCACGTCACCATCAATACCGAATTGCTGTTCAGAAAGCCTCTGGAATGCCTGGTGCCCAGTCTATATGTGTGTGTGTGTGTGTGTGTGTGTGTGAGAAACTTAATATAGCTAAGAATCACTAGAGAGAGCATTCCCAGGGTCAAGCACAATTAATGGAGCTGAACGATGGGAAACTGCAGAGAATTAGCCTCCGGGCTGATGCTGCTTGAAATCTAAAAGTCAGTAGACACAGAAGTGATGGAGAGTCTGCTAGCTTCCCTTCTGTTCACAAAGGGCAACTGGAGTCAGCACAGCCTAAAACTATTTTCTGAAGCGTCCTTCGTTAAATGGGGACCTAGGGGTCAGACTAGCCAAACCTTGGGCCAGATCCAGCCCCCCAGCTCTGGCCCCTTTTTGCCACTGGAGCTGCTCCCGATAACCACATTTTAATCCTGAGTATCTCCAGCACATTTTGTGTTATTCCCCAGAGATTCGTCCCCTGCAGTCAGGACTCCAGGTCCTGACGCTTGCAGCTGCTCTGTGCATCTGGATAGTGTTCTCCAGCCTAAAAGAGTGAAAATGGGGCAATCAATTTGACAGGAATCCCTGAGTGGTGCAGAGCTAGATTAGCCAGCTCTTGCCACTCAATGCCCGACCCCTAGTAAAAGGGGCATTCCTGGGGGCAGCGGCAGAGAGCAGAGCCAGAACATGCTGAGCTCCAGAAATCCTCCGCCAGCAGGATGTCGCAAGGGGCCCTAATTCTGCCAGGGCATAGGTCAGGCCAGGCCCCAGAGGAGTAGAAAGGTGGTTTAGAATCATGGCCTTAGATTATAAGCTCTTTGGGACAGGGACTGTCTCTTACTAGGTTTGTATAGAGCCTGCCACAGTGATCTTTGTTGCATCTTCTTCTCGTCAGAGAGGATGATGGTCCAGTGGTTAGGACACTAGTCTGGCTTTGGGAGACCCAGGCTCGATTCTCTTGTCAGCCACAGACAAATCATTTAACTGCTCCATCCCTCAGTTTCCCAGCTGTCAAATGGTGGTGATAGCCCTGTCTTACCTCCCGCACATGCTGTCCAGTTTCAATAACACTTTCACTGGAAAGGTTTCTCAGGTCCAGGATGGAATTGCCAGTCAGAGATACCACCCAATAGCCTGGTGGTTAGGATCCTCTGTCTGATTCAGACCAGGGACTTGAATCAGCATCTCTCACATGAACACCTTAACCACCAGGCTACTGGATATTCTGGGGTGGTAGTGGAGATTCTCCCCCTCAGCTTTTTCACCAACACTTTTAAAAGGTTTCAGTTTCATGGGGAAAAAAAAACCTGAAATCCTGCAAATTTTCAAGGGACGTGAAAAATGGTTCCTGCCCAGCTCTGTTAATTGAATGTCTGCCCTGGCATTCTTTCTGCAGCCCTACATGGCATCTGCTAGCATAAATGACAAAAGTTTCCAATGCAGTGTTTCAGTTTGGTCGTAGTAGTGAAAGTGTTAACTGGATTCAGAAACAGGCTTTTTGTGCTCACTGTCGATAAACAGGGCAGCAATTATGTTCTGTTCCTCTGACGGCTGCAGATCTTTAGAAAATAAATACAATAGAAGTTCACCAAGTAACAGTGACATGCAAGTCTAGTCCATCACTTCTTTGCTGCCTGATTCTTCTTAACGCTGATTCTTTTTTATCCCCTACAATTGTAGCCCATAGGGATATCTTAGCCTTTATTATATTCAGTTGTAACGCTGATTCTTTTTTATCCCCTACAATTGTAGCCCATAGGGCTAGCTTAGCCTTTATTATATTCAGTTGTAACGCTGATTCTTTTTTATCCCCTACAATTGTAGCCCATAGGGCTAGCTTAGCCTTTATTATATTCAGTTGTAATGCAAGAAACCTACACGCCTGTATCCTGCAAGACATTAGCTTAAACAAGTTAGCATAATTATAGTTAAGTAGAGTAGGCCTGCAACCCTGGACAGATTTAGGGGCAGGCAACACAGGTGACCACCTGGGGTGCCAGACTTGGGGGTGCCGGGCTCATGGGGCTATTTTTGTGGTTAGCAACAAAAGGGAAAATAGAACGTTTGAAGTAAAATATGTCAAGTATTCCATATGTGGATTCATTTTTCACTAACCTCCTAAAATGTTCTGGATCTTTGTAGAATTTCGTGGAACCTTCCAGACTTCCTGAGAACTATGTTTTCCTTGAACGGCCTGGAATGTTGTCAGCCATGCTCTCGTGGGTATATTAGGGGTGAGGCAGCGCCAGCGAGATACAAGCGAGAGCCCAGCTGCGATGTTGTGAACCTTGTTTTACTGTGTAATTGTGAAGGTGTACTTGTGTTTTAAGACTTGAAGAGTGTAAGTAGTGACTAAATGACATATTTAATGAGATGCCAGAGATAGCTATTGAATTCCTACCTACGCCACAACATAAGAAATACTGTTACTTCTTTTGCCATGCTTAACATGTAATGTTCGATGACTTTCTAAAACTGCAGAACAGACTTTTGCTCTCCCCAATATGGTCTGTTTTCCACCATAGAAAATAAAAGATGCTCCCAAAGAAGCCTACAGGATTTTAGTATAGGAACGCAAAAAGCTCATTTGCAATCTAGTTTGCAGCAAGGGGCTAATTTGATAGGAAAATATCTAAAACAGCACAACATAGACCGTACTTTAGGCAGTCCCAGTGCAGAAGAAATTGAGGAGCGAAGCGTAAATGATGGCAGTCCTATTCCTAAGGAATTAGCAGATTTACCTGAAGATAAGGAATGGAAATGTTAGGAAAGTGATCAAGAATCATCCAGTTTTCCTGGTGGTGTAAAGGAGAGATGATAAAGAAGAATCAGCCTCACATGTTGACAGAAACCGCAGTGAGAAAAACTGTACACTACAAATAGATACATCAGATCCTGCTTTATGGTCAGTGATCCTATACTCTGCCGATATTGATCATACAATTTTGAACAGGCCAGGAAAAATTGAGGCTATGCCATTTCCAGTAAATGAGCAGAAGCAACATTTTTCTATGGCACACTACGAAAGAGTGCTCGAGAATGGTGAGAAACTGAATCGGCATTGGCTAGTTTACTGGGATGTTAGATGGGGTGGGATCTGAGTTACCTAGGAAAGAATTTTCTGTAGTATCTGGCTAGTGAATCTTGCCCATATGCTCAGGGTTTAGCTGATCGCCATATTTGGGGTTGGGAAGGAATTTTCCTCCAGGGCAGATTGGAAGAGGCCCTGGAGGTTTTTTGCCTTCCTCTGTAGCATGGGGCACGGGTCACTTGCTAGAGAATTATCTGCTCCTTGAAGTCTTTAAACCATGATTTGAGGACTTCAATAGCTCAGACATAGGTGAGGTTTTTCGCAGGAGTGGGTGGGTGAGATTTTGTGGCCTGCGTTATGCAGGGGAAGTCAGACTAGATGATCATAATGGTCCCTCTGACCTTAGTATCTATGAATCTATAAACTGACAAAGTGTTCTGGTTTTGCTGCAAAATAATTTTACAAGAATGCCAAATCATTGCATGCACTTTCTGGGTACAATTACTGGCACAAATTAGCCAATGCACAACATGAAAAGTCATCCAGCCATTTTGCAGTCTATTCCAATTGGATAGAGGTCGAGTCCAGACTCAAGCTGAATAAACGCACAGATGCAGAAAAAACAGTGCATTAGTAATGTAGAAACCCAGCAGTGGAAGAACATGCTCGAGCATCTGATCTCAATTACCCTCTTCCTTGCAAAGAATAATTTGGCTCGCTGGATAAGTTGTTCACTGAATACAATAGTAATTTCCTCGGTTTGGTAGAGCTCCTTGGGAAATGCGACTATGTCATGTGCAAGTACTTACGTCGAGTAGTTCAAAAAGAAGCTATGGACCATTACTGCAGCAAAACAATTCAAAATGAATTGATTGCCCTTATGGCAAGGAAGGTGCTTGATATTGATGTAGCTCGGCAAAGCGAAGTACTACGCCATAATAATGGACTGCACCCCCGACATTAGTCACAGTGAAAAGGTGTCATTTACAGTAAGATTTGTTGATTACAAGGATGGCTGTATCCAAGTAAAGGAACATTTTATCTGTTTCCAGTCTGTGGATGACTCAACTAGAAAAGGACTGACAGAACTATTTATGAACGTTACCACATCCTGATGGGACTGGCGCAATGGAATAAAGCAAAGGCCAGAATCCAACACAAGGTGCAAAGCCTGGAAAACCAGATCACTGACTTCCAATTTCGGGTCTCAATTATGGTTTGGCACGATATCCTGCAAAGTTGTAAGTAAAGCATTACAAACTCAGTTGATGGATGTCACGACTGCTACTACTTTGATGAGAAGCTGCCTTGATTTCGTTGTGACCTAAACAGATTTAAAGATGCCATCAGTGCTGCCAAAGAAATGGAGGAAAACTGAGAAGTTGAGCTTGTCTTCAAGGAAACTCGTAGTCATTGGAAGAAGAGACAGGTTACGAAGGCAGAGATGAGGGGATAGGAAGCTTGGAAGAAAAATTCAAGAGGGAGGTTTTTGTTCAAGTGTCCATCGAAGAAAGGTTTGAATAAATGAAGCACTACAAAAAGACCTGGGGGTTTTTATGACCTAAGTAAGCCAGCGGACAGGAAAACACTCTTGAATAATTGTAATGACCTTCACCGGATGTCGATACATGGGAGATGTTCAGACATAAATGATAAAGACCTGTTGTCAAATTGGATAACATCCATCATGTTTTGTAACATGGGAAGCACTCTCCACTTCAAATTCTCCAATTCATTCATGATGCAAAACTGAAAGACACTTTTCCTAATGCGTGGATAGCTTTGAGGATTCTACTCATGCTGCCGGTCACAGTCACGAGTGGTGAGCTAAGCTCTTTGAAGCTCAGGCTCATTAAAACATATCTTGGATAGATGATGGCTGACGAGGGACTGACATCGCTGGATGTTTTATCGCTTGAAAATGCCATTGGCCAGTCTCTGGATCTCTCCGATGCTGTTCTTCAGTTCACGAGGGCAAAGGCGAGAAAAGCGACCGTTTGAGCTAATGGACTAGGGTTAACATTCTAAGGCTGTCCTCTATTGTTACACTGTTTAATACTGGTCAACCCAATGTTGGTGCACAGTTCAATATCTTGATGTTAATACATTTCAGTTATTCTTAAAATTAAAAAGTTTTTATAAGCTTAGAGGAAGTGAACTTTTTTAGTTGTTTATATATGGCATGAATAAATACAGATTTACAGATCCTAGCATGCAAAATTGATAGTCTTATATGACGGGGATAAATCATGCATGCAAATCATGCATCAAAGTCATGAAATGGGCTACAAATGTAATAAAGCATAAAGTATTCAAAAGTTTAACAAATGGGGGGGCACCTGGGGTACCATTTGGTCTAGGGCCAGCCCTGCCTGCGACCTTTGGCATAGATAAATGGCCTAATGGTTTCTCTCAGATCTGGGGAAACTAGGAATAGCTTGCTCAATGGCAGGAGATGAAAAATAATGGTAAACGACAACCGCAGGAACATGGAGGTAATAACTGCAAATCTGCTTAAGCAAGAAGCGATGGGTACAGTAATGTGTTACCCTACTGGAGAAGTGCTCCCCAATATTCTGTGGGTGAGGAAGTTAGATTTGGGTATGGCAGGCTGAGCATTATCATGAATATTCATAATGGCACTCAGGCCTTATAACAGGGCAAACCACCATGTAGAGAGGAGCTTTTCAATCATTGTTAGCCTTCCACAATTTGACCCTTCAGCTCTATGGTTATCTATCATCAGTCTTGGGTGTTTAGGAACCCCATTTGGCATACCAGAGACGGTGCCGGTCCTTTGTCTCTTACCAACCCGGTCCACAAGTATGGAAATTTAAGAGCTTATGCAAAGAATGATACGACATATATCCCCAATGCTGTATTATTCCTATCTGCTTATGTGGCTTAGAGCTTTCCTGGCTTTATTACTGATCCTAATAAAAATCTCTAAGGCTTTACTTCGCCTTCAGTGTGTGTCTTTGCCACACACGCTGAGGGTCCCTACAAGATATTGAACTTGTTGGTTTTAGTTCTGCAGAGCCTGATTCTGGGACAAGAACCTTATCTTCTGATCAACTGGCAATCAATACAAGTATTATTAATCACCAAAAGGATCGGACAACACAATAAAAAGATTTGAGATTCCTCTCACTTAGGCCAGTTTCACACTAGTGTAACGCCATCGATTTCGATGGGATGCCTCCTGATTTACACCCTTATATGAAACATCAGAATTAGGCCCTAGATGTACAGCTTCTTTACAGATCAGATTAGGGGAAAGCTGAGCACTGAGTGAAATATTAGCAGTCACATTTGAAAACATCACTGTAGCAGGGATTTGTGTTTTGTTGTCGTTTTGTGAAAATGGACTTTTGTGTGTGTGAAAAACCTGACCACACCCCCCATCACATTTCTTTCCCAATGGAAAATCAGACCATCCTTGTCTTTCATTTTCACTCCAAAAGAGGCCAGTTGTTTTTGTACAAAACCCACCACATTTTTTAAAATTTGAAATTTCATTTGGCTGGAGATCAAATTTGATGTCAAACCACGTGAGCTTCTGACTTTTACCATTTTCATGAGAAAACTCCATTGTGGCAGGGAAATGGGCACAGCCCCCTCCCCCCCAAAGTAAACATTTGGGGCCAAAACAAAATTGCAACAAATTTTTGCATATAACCTTCCTGACTTTGCACAGCTCGAGTAATGATGGATTCATCCAAAATGATTTTGAATAGGAATAGAATCAAGGGACCAAATTTTCTGCTGGTGCAAATTGATAATGAGGTATCAATTATGGATTCTCTGTCATTGGAGATTTTTAGACAAAACACCTCAATAGACCAGTCCCAATTTACATCAGCAAAGAATGTGTCTCAAGATCTCCATTCACTTGCATAGAAAGGCAAACTCTCTGTGCCTGGGTTGAGTTGCTCAACTGTGACCCATTGAAAAGGGAATTCTGCAGTTTTCATACTGTAAATATTTCCTGCTTTTCTTGCACTTCAATGAAAAGATGAGCTGCTGAGATGATCATCACAAGAACCTCCCCTAGGCAGGCTTGGGAAAACTTGCATCTTCTGCAATATAAATAGCCCTTTCCCCAGTAAATTGAGTCCCACGTGAATTTCATGTATGGGAATCACAGGAACAATTCAATCAGTGTTTCTTTTGGTGGCTGAGATTTGGATAGTTGAATGTCTAATCTGATTCTCAAGTGTCATCTGTTGTTCCTAAAATTTCCCCCTGCAGTCTGGGTTAACATTGCATGCTCCATCACAAAAGTGTCTCCACAATCCGCAACTGGGTAGCTACTTTTACATCCCAGCCAGAAAAAGAATCCCGCTGATTTCCAACAGATCTACTTTTTCTGAGATCTTTCCTGTTTAGCTGTGAGAGAGGCAAAAGTATTTTACTTCTTATCCCTATGGTGCATCGGTATTTCCAGCATCACCCTAATCCAATGGTTTCAACCTGCAATCCATGAACCCCTGGGGGTCCACAGACTGTGTCTAAGGGGGTCTGTGAAAGGTTGTCGTTTCCATAGAACATGGTTTTCAACCCGGCATCTGCAGATTCGGTCTAAGATTTCCAAAGGTGTCTGCACCTCCATTCGAAATTTTTTAGGGGTCTGCAAATGAAAAAAAGGTTGAAAACCACTGCCCAAATCTGTTCTCCTGAAGTTGGGGATGATAGAGGAGGTAGAGAGGCTGTAAACTGGTGAGATGCCACCACCTGTAGAGAAGAAAAACTACCAGCAGAAGACCTTTGCCACCATAATTTTATGTTGATACCCTCTGCCATCTATGCAGATGTGGCCCATGATCTTTTTCTTGATCTGCAGCAGGCTGACTAAAACAAACTCAAAATCTCCAAAAGATGGCTTCTTGAGTGCACTTTAAGTTCTCCCTAGACTTCTTGTTTGACCTGAGAATATCAATAATAAATCCTAGGCTGGACTTTTGTGCCTAATTGGAATGCACTCAGAGGATGTGGGGCAGAAGATTGATCTAGTCAGAAGGAACACCAGGGACCTATTATCCCGGGTAACCCATCCTAGCAATGGCCCATGTTTCATTTCCCACTGTTCTCCCTCTCTGCCTTTCTTTTTCCTTTGCAAGTATTTTGAGTTTGAGCTGCCCAGAGGAGGCATTGATTTAGGAAGCACCAGCTGCGCACCTCCTTCCCCCATGAACTGAGCAATTAGTAAAGTCAGTTGTCTCCAGCTAATGGCCAGAGACATCACTCAAGGGAAATATGGAATTCCATCCCCATATTCATAATGTTCACAGAGGTAGCGTCACACAAATGCCCAGCCAAGGCAGGGGTCGAGAAACAGCAGACAATACTCACTTTTACTCTCCTCCAGCTTCCCCCAGTGCTTGCAAATTTCACACCTGCACTGCAAATCCACTAATTGGCACTTCCTTGTTAAAAGTAATTTCACGGCGTTGGAAAAAGGAACATACATAATGATAATCCTGGAAGCCTGAAATGCAAAATTAAAGCTGCTGGTTTCCAAAGAAAACTGAAACTGGAGGCAATAAGGGAAAGGAGGAGTGACAAGAGGGAGCCCGTTACTGATCGCGTGATCTTTTCTCATGTGTGCATCACAACTGGCACCAGGCAAGACAAAGCCAGGTGTCCCCAGGGGTAACGGGATTCATCACGAGGCTTTTTGTTCCTCTGCTGATTCCCATGGCTGAAAATGAGCCTTCACAGAAGGAAATAAAGGAACATGTCATCTGGAAATCCAGGCTGATGGGAGGGGGGGGGGACACGACATTTGTCACTTAGGAAGGGCAAACATAGACGTTGGCCTTGTCTGTGCTGGGAGAATTGCACCTTGCTGACAACAGGCATCAGGAGTAGGGTGCACCACGCTCGGCTCTGCACCTGTTGCCAACACCCGTTGTCAGCAAGGTGTCATTTTCGTAGTGTATGTGAGACCTGAAGGAGCAACCCAAATGACTGACAAGACACACAAACACAGACACCCAGCCAGCATGCATTCCAGCTGACGCTGCAGTTCGCACTGCGACTCGGAATTAACGCATACCATCAGGCACGGCGTCTCCTAGGATAAGAGGATGCCACCTCCTAAGTGGTCTAGGTGTGAGAGCCATGAAACCAAGTGCTCCCGACACCAAGGCCACAAAGGCGATGGTGCTCATACAGCATAAGTGATACACACAAGGCTACCCGTGGTTTCCTTATAAAGCCATTTGACATTTAGACTTAAAGGACACAACGGAAGACGCGCACCCTGTGGATTTTTAAATCTAACCTTGAATGTTAATATTCACTTCCACCCTAATCTTTGTCTATGTGACTGATCCTGGGTTGGACGTTCCTCCTTGTGTTTATGTTTATACAGTGCCTAGCACCATAGAGGGCTGGCCCATGGCTGGGGGGCTGGCCCATGGCTGGGGTCCTAGGTGCTGCCACAAAATAATCAATCATGATAATAGATAGTCTAACACAGGGCCGGTGCTACCACAAATACAATTATTGCTGTCACTTACTACCTATGTGCAGGTGAGGACGGTCATGTTTCCAATACCACGGAGGGCCTCAACAGTGGCCAAAGTTTGTTTAGTCTGGAGAAGAGATGACTGAGTGGGGACATGATAACCGTTTTCAAGCACATAAAAGGTTGTTACAAGGAGGAGGGAGAAAAATTGTTCTCTTTGACCTCGGAGGATAGGACAAGAAGCAATGGGTTTAAATTGCAGCAAGGGAGGTTTAGCTTGGACATTAGGAAAATATTCCTGTCAGGATGGTGAAGCACTGGAATAAGTTGCCTAGGGAGGCTGTGGATTCTCTGTCATTGGAGATTTTTAGACAAAACACCTCCCAGGAATGGTCTAGAGAATATTTAGCCCTGCCATGAGTGCAGGGGGCTGGACTAGATGACCTCTTGAGGTCCCTTCCAGTCTTACAATTCTATATGGAAGGCCCAGCACTGAGGCAGCTGGACCCACTGGGGAATCACATGATGCACTAGCAGCATCTCTCCCCCCAGTCCCATAACTGAAGAGAGGGAAGATTCTTGCGCCTCCCCTGGGCCCTAGTGATGGTGATTAGCAGACACAGCACAAGCACTGTTGCCCAGCTCGCTCCTTCCCGGGAGTCTGATGCTGCCTGCATAGGTCAGACACAGGAGGAATGCACGTGAGAAGAGCTAGTGGTTTGCCATGGGGCTGAGAGAGGGGGCCCGGGATTTCAGAAGGGCTCTTGCTTTAGGGGCAAAAAGTCCAAGCTGGTTTCAGAGGCAGCGCTTGGATTAATCACTCTGTACACTGACCATGTTCTCACTGGTTTCTCCTCCACTAAAATCATTGGTTCTCTCTCAGGTCACAAGTGAGATGAGTTTGCTGGTCTCAGTGCAGCTGACATTCCTCGCCTCACGACCACCACCACATGACTAAACAGCATCTGCTCAGGAGAAAGAACTTGGTATAGCTAATAAGGGCTAAGGCAACAGGGGGTGTTGCAGCTGAGGATGGGGTGCCCTGATTAGTCTGCAGGGGACCCCAGAAACTGAACAGCAGGGAGGACTTCAAGTCCAGAATCAGAGGCATTAGCAGAGCGACAGGGCGGGGGGAAGTTTGCTCATCCTCTTGCCTCATCAGCCTCAGGTGAGCTCCCCTTCCATGTCATGAGCACTAAAAATCACCCTCCCATTAAACAAACAACCTGTCCTGCCTTGACTCTTGCCTGGGCAGCTCCACAAACACCCTGAACCCGGCTCCGGCTGTGCTGTACAACAGCCTCCGAGCGGAGAGGCTTTTAAGTAAGAACTCCAGCTGCACAGTGCCGTGATGATAGCGTCCGCCTTGTAAGCACTGCTGTTTGTTTGCTGAAGCAGATAGGTTTTCCCAGACCAGTTGTTCTGACTGAAATCAATTTATATTTAACAGAACCAGGCCATGTTTGCTCAGTGAGAGATCTGAACTGGAGCCCAAGATTCTTAACCTAAAGTAATAAAATACACACCACTGTTACAAGCGAGCCCTGCTCCCCACCCTCTCGCTTCTGCGTGCTTTGCTTTCCAATTCCCACCTGTGCGTATTTCTCAGGCACAGGACACAGCCAGCAAGTCACACAGGTTTCACCGCCCTGCTGCCGGGAGCCCTGCCCATGCATTGCACTGAAATCAATGGGGCATCACAGCACAGATGGCATGCTGAGCTGCCCGGTGGGTGTGTTCCACTGGGTGTGTCTGGAACACATCTGCAGAAGCCAAGCAAATTTTAAAAAAGCCCCTCTGTTGTGCTCAGGGAAGCTAGCAGAGTCAGAGATGAGCGGGAACCAGCCTGCTACATCCGAAGCCCCACTTGAAGTTTGGGGACATGTGGCTATGGATCCAGACCCAGATCCAAACTTCATTATAATGGTCCAACTGGAAAACAGAAATTGCCGCACTGGATCAGACCCAAGGTCCAGCTAGCCTAGCATCCCGTCGCCGACAGTGGCCAACAGCAGCTGCATTAGAGAAAAGTGCAAGAACCCTCACACCAAGCAGTTACGGTATAACCTACTCTCGGGGAAAGTTTCTTCCTGATCCCCAAGAGTGGCTAATTTATGCCCTGAAGCATGAGGGTTGATAACCCTATTAAAGAGCTGGGCTGTTTTGGATCTGGAATCATGACCCCAAACTCTCTGAACTTTGATGGAAGTTCAGCTTTAGATCCAAACCGTGTCCCACGAGAGATTTCTCCCATGCCCCTGCCCATTCCACAGTGCCTAAAAGCTCAACCCGACTGCAGGAGGCTTTTGAGGGCATTAGCCAGTCCGAGACGTCTGTGCCTTGGAAAAAGACAGTCACTGGGCTCGGTGTCAAAAAACACCAGATCCCTTATCTGACGAAGTCTCATGAAGGATAGAAGCAGCTGGGATTGTCTCTGCTCCAGCCTGTTACCATAGCCGGAGTGTCCTGTGTTATGCGTGTCTGTGCTATATTGTCTATGAAATTGCTTGGCTGTTCTCCCCCTTAGGACTCTCCTGAAGGAGAGAAGTGGATCTCAAAAATCTGAAACAATGCCTGTCTTTTCAACCCTGACACGTATTTGCTCTGTATATTTCTTCAGTGTTGCCAACTCCCAAGACACTTGGGTGTGAACAGGGCAACCTCATCCTCTCTCTCCAGCCTGCCCTTCCCTCTCCCCCACCCAACCCTAACAGCTGTGCCCCAGCCCCATGCCTGTGCTAGCATAGAGGATACGAACACTGGAAGAGGAGGATCTCTGAAAGGATCCGCCTGATTTGGGATCATCCTCCATTTCCATAGGGCAGACTGGCTTCAATAATGCATTGGAGATACTGACCCAAGCAGAAGTACCAGAGGGGAGTTTGAACCCAGGCCTGAGCTTTCCCCACATTCAGGGCCGTTTGGAGCCAGGCTTCCAATTCAAACTCATGGGAGAGGTAATGCCTGCTCCATGGAGTCTGAATCTGAAACTTCCTAGGGTTGGATTTGGGGCCCATCTTTAGCACTTACCTAAATGGGCTTATATTTATAGACATCAATGGCTCTGGAGGAGACCATTGGCATGGGGACTTTTCCCTATCAACAATAATAATTAATTTGCTTTACACCAGTGCTCTAGGCTGCACCTGAAACCAGGGCCCTATTGTGCTAGGTGCTGTATAAACACATAGTAGGAGGCAGTCCCTGACCTGAAGAGCTAGTCATCTAAATGGACACAACAGAAGAGAAATAGGAAGGAAAACAGGCACAGAGAGGGGACGTGACCTACCCCAGCTCCCACAGCTGGTCACAGAACCCAGGGCTCCCAATTCTAAGGTCAGTGCCCCTACCCAATAGGCCTTCTGCAAGTGCCTTGTTTCTTGCTCTCTGACAATCAATACAGGCAGCTCAATGACCGTATCAGATTCCCCACACACAGGCCTTGTCAATCAGTAACAGATGTACAAGGCAACAAGAGATCTCCACGTCTGACACAGAGCTGGTTGGGTGGGGGTTTTTTCTCCCCACAACAAATAAACAGAGAGATGAAGTGGTAACATCCCTTTGCACAAAGAGAAGCATCTGCACCTAGCCAAGCATCAGACATTTTTTATTTTTACACGATTGGCTTATCTGGAGAGGAGCTTTTTATCTGGAATTCAAAACACAGCCACTACAAGGATTGCATTCTCAGCTAATTGTCTTTCTCCCATTCTCATTTGGGAAGATATAGGATGGCTGAAGCAGCAGGTTGGTATGGCTGAAAAAACAATAGCCATAAAAATAACATTTAATACACAGAATCTGTGTCCTTATTAAACACAGGATGGTTTCCACCCCTGCCTGGTTTCCTGGTTTCACATACTGGCTTATTATCATAGGGTAGCTCATTCGCACTGGACTAAACCCGTTAATTTTATTATGGGTAACACACCAGAGCTAGGCTGTGCTTTTAGTGTAGCCGAGTGCAAAGACCTTGCTCCAAAGACAGTATAGACACAGTGTATAAGGTCCAAAGTTACCCCCTTCCTGAGGTTTGGCTTTAATGAGAACAACTTCAAACAGGAACAAAACAGAACCCTCAGCCCAAGTTTAGCCGTTCCTAAGATTTCCCCGCAGCACCTCCGATGCCCTAGTTCCCTCTGCCGCAGCCAGCCTCCACCATCATCTGCCCACTGGCTGGAGTTAACAAGACCCACCCATGAGCAGAAGTCAGCATCAGGTTCTAGCATCTGAGCTTAAGCTGGTTCAACAAAAGAACTCAACGTTCATAAACTGAGCCCCAGAGACTCATCTTATTACAGGTGCTGGACAGTATCTATTGGTTTGTTATTGTAGGGTAGCCTAGAAGTATTGGATTGCTCACTTTGGTTTGGGATTGTACAGTTATTCATGTGCTAAAGACAAAGAGACAAAGAGCATGTGTTTTGAGGAAATACAACTATCTGCATAACATTGTGGTGTTTGTAAACCGATGCCAGGGGTTTTCAGAAGGCAGGTCAAATTTTGGTCCCACCCGCCTTGACACTGTTCCTTTAAGCTCACTTTCCTAGGGATGCCAAAAAGCCAACCTCACATGATCCTGTGAGTCGAGAGAGTTGCAGCAGTCCTTAATGAATGCTCAGAGTTGCTTATCAACTTGTAACCATGCAGTTGCCCTGTGTGTTGTGAAGGGAAAGTATTCAGAGTGACCTGGCAAAGGTGGAGTGCCAGTGTTCAGCTCGTGCCATATCGGATTAAGAATGAAATCTTGTTACAATAATGCTCTCGGCTGGTTAGAAGTTTCAGATACACTTTGGCTACAGATCCCTAAAATTAGCCACATGTTTTCATATTGGGTGAAAGTAACTGGGAGGATTACAACTTCTGCTGCTCCAGTTTACAACACTTCAGGGCCTCTTTCCAAGCCCATCTAGCGCGAAAAGGGGTCAGCGAGCTAAAATGTCGCATTGCAGAGTCCAGCTGCTTGGGAAGAGATGATTTCTTCTGTTTGCACACCGGTAAGCATTTACAGCAGGCTGGCAGGGGATGGACCTAGAAAGACTCGGAACAGTGGTTCCCTACTTTCTCGGGCAACTCTGCCAGGATTAAGACCCACTTATCTGCAATCCCTTCCATGAATGCTAAATTCAGGCCAGGATTTAGGAGACAGGCTGGGTTAGTCAGTCTGGGAACCAGAGAAAACCCTAAGGTCTGTCTGCATCCAGTAGCTTCAGAATTGGCTAAGCCCTTGCCACAGAGATAAGCCTGAGCTACAAACTTTAGAACAGGGTTTCTCAAACTGTGATCAGGGGGTTGGAAGCTGACAGCCCCGAGCTCCCATTAAATTAAATCCCCACCCGCATTTTTAATTTATAAGGGTGGGGGAGGGGGCTTGCTCAAGGCTTACTGTGTAAAAGGGGTCACCAATACACAAAGTTTGAAAACCACCGCTTCAGATCAAACCCCTTGGGGGACAGAATCCAGAATTGTGAAATTCAAATCCAGGTTCAGACTTTGGAGCCGAGGGCTTGGGTTGGGCCAATCACTACTTGCTGGACAAATTTTCTCTCTTTTCCCTCAGCCTAAGAGCTCACGTGGACCGGCTAGTGCCAGCAGCCACCTGCAGTAATTCCATCGATGCACATCTGTGACCCTCAACACTGTAGGGTCTGAACATTGAGCTGCTGCACCTAAGGCCCGTGATGGATTATGGCGCACCTGGACGGGAGATTGGCAGCTGCTACCCACTGGAGCCCAAAACAGGAGCTCAGCGTTAAAAGGTCTGATCCTGATCCTATTCAAGTCAACAGAAGCTGGTCCACTGTCTTCAGTAGGGCTCTCCAGCTGGCACAAGGGGGTGGAAACTAAAGCTCCAGCAACAAAAGTCTGAGATACCAGGACCGCTCCATGCACCACTGATTTGGGAACTACTGAACTAGAAGCTGCTTTCCAATTCCAGCTGTTGAAGCAGACAAGTGACCCATGCTAAAGTACCCTGCCCCTCACTGTACCAGAGGGGGTGAAAGAGAGATGCATCCTAGCAGAAGGAGACATATTTGTGCCTTTTGTCCTGTTTAGCTAGATTTCTGTTCTCACCCCTCTGCCTACTCTCCACCCAGCCCTTCCCCCCCACCACACACCTATGTATGACTGGAGAACTCTATCCTCCATGTACACCTCGGACTATAGCAGGACTGGAAGCTCGGTGCCACGTTGTCACTGCTAAAGTACATCACCTAGACCAACAGTTCTCAAGCTGGGGTCCACGAGGATACTCCAGGGTGTCCACGAGTTGTGTCCGGGGTCACCGGCCCCGCTGATCAACTCCTCCCCCTCCCTCCTGCACACCGTGGAACAGCTGTTCAGCAGCATGCAGGAGGTGCTGGGAAGGAGGGGAAGGTGCGGGGATGGGGCCGGCTCAGGGAAGAGACAGTGGCCCACAGTCAGTCGGTTGCCTGGGGCAGGCACTTACGGTGGATTCTTGGCTCCATGTGATCGCTCGAAGTGAAATTCATCCATCAGCACAAGGATTTTGCATCACACAGGGCCCCAAAGGGAGGTGGATGTGGTGCATAGGCCCTGCACAGGGCTACCTTTAACTCTACCCCAAGAGAAGTAGCTGAATTGGGGATCCCACATCCCTGGTGAGGGCCGGGAGTCGGATGGATTATCTGCAAAGTTCACTTCACACTCCATCACCGGAGCAATTCACGTTTGTACTCACAGAAGCCCTGGGAGGGAAGGAGGAGTTACAGATGAGGAATTTAGAAACAAAAAGAGTACATCCATGCTGCAAAACAAAAAGCCATTGCTGCATATCTTAGAGGCTGGGTCTACAGAATTGGGCTCATATTAACAGCAGCAGACATTCCCGCTTGGATTGGAGGGCAGGCTCTGAAACCCACCCATCCTCAGCTTTCAGAGCTCAACTAGAACCATCTACACAGTTATTTTAGGTGCTGTAGCACAAGGCGCAGGGGCCCAAGGCTGTAGAACCAGATTCTGAGACTTGCCTCTGCAGGGGTTTTTTTTGTAACAGACATAGCCAAAAAGACTAAGGGACATGCCAAAGATCTCTCAGGAAGTCTGTGGCTAAGCTAGGAATTAAGCCCCCGTCTCCTCACTAGCAGGCCAGTGCCTTATTCACTGGACCACAGGGGTGCTGGAAAAATTTAGACCGTGGGAGTGGTGAGAGCCATTGAACCAAACTGTAAACCCTCTATATAGATTCATAGATATTAAGGTCAGAAGGGACCATTATGATCATCTAGTCTGACCTCCTGCACAACGCAGGCCATAGAATCTCACCTACCCACTCCTGCAATAAACCTCTTACCTATGTCTGAGCTATTGAAGTCCTCAAATCGTGGTTTTAAAAAAAAAAAAAAAAAAAAAAAAAAAAAAAAAAAAAAAAAAAAGACTTCAAGGCACAGAGAATCCTCCAGCAAGTGACCCGTGCCCCATGCTACAGAGGAAGGCGAAAAACCTCCAGGGCCTCTTCCAATCTGCCCTGGAGGAAAATTCCTTCCCGACCCCAAATATGGCGATCAGCTAAACCCTGAGCATATGGGCAAGTTTCACCAGCCAGATACTCAGGAAAGAACGCTCTGTAGTAACTCAGATCCCACCCCCTCTAACATCCCATTCCGTATGATGGAAACCACGTCAAGACACCGATGCTGGCCCATCTGGCCCCCATGGACAGCTTGCTGCTGGGAGTCCCGCAAAGCCAGGAGCTACGCAGATGCTGGAGGATAGAGAGAACAAGGATTCTTGTTAAAATTGCTGCCTGGGAGCGGAGCTGTACAACGCTCCTTTCAGCTTGGTTTCCCTCTCAGCTTTAGTACTGGGGGCCTAAGTAGGTGAGAAAGCATCAGTGCTCCCTCCACTGTCCAAATCCATTAGGCGCTTATTTCATTTCACTTGCATCACAACACGCTGCATCAACACTTAATCAAAGCTGCCTCAGCACTCTTCTCACTTCGGCTTTACACATTTTTTTTTGCGCGCGCGCTTTCCTGGCACTGGGGAGCCAAGAGGGGAAGGGCTGTGAAGGCGGCCAGACTGACGTTTCCTCTTTCAGGACGTCAGCGAAACGAAAGCCGAGCAGTAGAAGAACAGCAGAGTCTGTTGCGGGTTAGCCTCAGACATTCTGGCAGGGGGAGTTTTTTCCTGGGACTGTCCCCGGTAGAACAGGTCAATTAATTCTGCACCAACATCCAGCCCACAAAGAACTCTCTTACTGTGATGGGAAGTGGAGAGAAAACCCACAGCAGGATTCCTGTGCCCAGCTAATAAACCCCAGGAGGTACAAGAACTTGAACTGATTTCTGTGTCACTTCCAGTGTAGCCCAAGGGAGCAGGAGAACATGAAAATAATTATTATCCCTGCTTAGGGATAGTCTGGGATAGACTGGGTGAGCTACTCCCCAGAGAAGACGAAAACCTAAACTGAATAATTGTGTCCACTCTAAATGGTGCAGCCCACAGGAGAAGTAGAACTTCATCTAGAGTTCTAAACCCTACTGTGGATGAAGATTGGATTTAGACAGCGCCTGGAAAGAGAAGAAAATGGGCTGGACTTGTCTGCATGCCTACAATGGATGCTGCATGGACAGAAGACAGGAAACTGTTGGCATATAGACTAATCACCTAATCAAAGGGAAGGTTTGCTATCTCCTTCCGCTGGTAGCATCTCCAAGCCTGCCACTCAATCTCACGGAGTGAATTCTCCTCCCTCCATCTCTGTCAATGGCAGTATCTCTCCAACTTGATAACAGACTTGAGCACTTTATGGTCTATCTCCAGTGCTAGTAATTCTCCTGGAACATTTGTCTTTCAAGGCTCAGGGAAGAATACAAATAGGCCAGAAGGGCCAGAGAGTTATCTTCTTGCTCTCCTCTCATCCTAGCCAACGTCCTACATTTAGACTCCAATCTGTCTTGCCGTCAAGGATTGCCACTGGGCAGCCCTGTCCATTCCATCTGTCATTCTTGTAGGGAGGTGTTATTAAAAATATAGAAAAGTTCAGGACTGCCCATTGCAGGCTCCTAGCTGGTGTCAGCCAGAGACAAGGGATCTTCGCCGTCCTTTGTCGGATACTTGGAACCAATGCGTCAGAAGTTCCAGGGCAGTTGTTCCTTACTTCCTTTGTCTCAGGTTGGAAGATCCCATCCTTACTTCCTGATTTTAAGGAGGGAAAGTAGATGTTAAGGCTAGGTTTTTCAAAGGTGCCTAATGGATTTAGTGCCCAAGTCCCGTGGAATTTTAATGGCAGGTGGGCGCCCAATTACTTCACCATCTTTGAAAACCCCATAGCAAAAAACTCTTTGTCCTTGACTAGTGGTTCTTCTTTCAAGAGCCAAAAGTGTGGCCGATGCTACATCTTCCTGTCCCTGCTGCACACCCTGTCAGGATCCCAGCCAGGGCCAGGTCAGAGCAGGGCCAAACCTGAGGCTGGGAGTAGCAGAGGAGTTCGTAATCGGGGTGTACCCAAGTCAGGAGGCAAAGTCCAGATCAAGCAGAGGTCAAAGCCAGGAATTCAGGAGCAAGGAGCAAGAACAGTCGTGACAGCTACAGGAAGTCCACACTGTTGCCTGGGTACTTCCTGGAATACCCTTCCGATTGATATAGGTCAAGGAGTCAATCAGGAGCCATGGAGCTGGTGTCGGTCAAACCCTTGAGCTGGAACTGCCCATGGTCTGTGTCCACAGCAGGTCATGGAAAGTGGAGTGAAAGCTGGTTACAGCTGTTGCTGGAGGGCAGCCTGGAGATGCCAGCTGCCTGGCAGCTCGGTGGGCTTGGGGTCTAGCCCCATGGGGTCATACAGACCCCTTGTGTTGCCTCTCTGCCCACAGCCCCAGCCAGACACTCTGGGTGGGGTTTTGGAAGGCCTTTGGCATTGGCCTAACTCAGCTCTGGTAGAAAAATCAACAGAAGTTTGATCACCAACTTCAATGGGCACAAAATCAGGCTGATGCTGAGCATGTTTGAACACACACACACACACACACACACACACACACACACACACTCTACATGCAACAGCGTAAAAACAAAAAACTAAACATGGCAAAAATATGAATCTGACTCTTCCAACCCTCAGCAAAAGTTTAGCTGAGATTTGATTTGAGCTTTGGGTGACTGAATTTGTTTCTGATTTTAGTCCACCCTGAATCTTCATAAACCCTGTATTAGCAACCAGAGAGAGGCCCACATTGCGATGTGCTTTCCAATCTGGACATTCCCAAAGTTCTAGTGGGTTCAGACCCAGGGTCCCCACTCAACCCCACCTCGATGCGTAACAGTCTCTAAAAATACTTACAGGAAGAAGTTGAACAACTAGCTAGCTTTTCATCTCTAGAGACCTCAGTTCAAATACAGAAACTGACTTACGTAACAACCCCCATCCTCTGACATTAGCTGGGTTTGAACCATGGATCTGCAGCACTGTGGTCCAGGCCTCCACTACTTGAGCTGAAGGAATAAATCAACCAACACCCCTAGGTGGGTATCCTCTAGGTGAAATAGCCACTAAAGGGGAATGAGAGACACTTTACCAGGGCATTACATCAGGACGCAAGTGAGACGAAAAGTTTCAATCTACTTCCTGGGGGATGTTAGTACCCAGGTATGTCTACACTGCAATCAGAGGTGTGACTGCAGACATGCCTTAGCTAGCTTTGATCTAGCTAGCTCCAATCACAATAGCAGTGAAGCCACATCAGAACAGGTAGCAGAATGGGCTAGCCTCCTGAGTACATACCAAGGGTCCCCAGTGGGCTTGTACATCCAAGGCTTCCCTGCCACTGTTGTTGGAGCTAGCTAGGTTATGTCCCAGCCAATGGAAGCGGTGGGGGGGTGGCACTTGCAGACAGGGCAGCACGCAACAGAGCCACCTGGATGCGCCTCTGCGTAGGAGCCGGAGATGGAACATGCTGCTGCTTCTGGGTCCCCGACCCTGCTCCCCAGCTGGAGTCCCCGGCAAGCCCCAGACCCCACCCTCCCAGAGGGAGCTTGAGGGCCAGATTAAAAAGGCTGGCAGGCTGGATGCAGCCTATAGTTTGCCCACCCCCAGAATAGAAGATCACTCTGGCCCCTTCTGGCCTTGAAATCTAGAGGTCTGTCTACCCTTGCAATGTCTACATCGGTGCAGTCACACTGCTGTAGTGCTTCAGTGTAGACAACCTATGCTGATGGAAGGGGTTCCCCCATCAGCATAGGTAATCCACCTCCCCAAGAGGCAGTAGTTAGGTCCATGGACCTAGTGCTGTCTACACCAGGGGTTAGGCCGGCTTCATTTTGCCACTTAAGGGTGTGGAATTTCACACCCCTGAACAACATTCCGCTGGTCACCCTAACTCTTTAGTTTAGACCAGGCCTAGGAATTGGCCCTAGGAATCTAAGACCTGGCCCAACGATGAGGTGCAGGGGTCAGTCGCTCCTCTCAGAGCAAGTGCGGCTGTGAGTTCGTTAGCAGCGAAGTGGAGGGGACCCAAGACTAAGATGGTAGGTGTTACCTACAGGCCAGCACAGAAATGCTGCAACTAAACTGCGCGAAGGAAGAAGGAATCTGTGTCGGAGGAGTAAGGCAGGCGGGTGGTCAGAACTGTGCGGACTGGCAGGTTTCTGTGGTGGGAGGAGAGCAGAGGCTAAGTAGAGCCATAGTTTCTGCAGGACAGAAGTGGAATGAACAAATAGAGCTGCATTAGCCAGGGATGCTGCAGGAGGTCAGCACTGAGATGCATCAGCAAAGCTGGTGAAGGAAAAGCTTGAAGAAATACTTGGCTGCTCTGTACAGACTCAAGCAAGTGCTATCAGCCCTTCACTCTCGTTAAACTCTTCCAAAGATTTCCGTCTAATGAAAGAGGAAGGAATGCATGCAGGCAAGGGTCCATGCTCTGTGCAGCTGGCTGGTTGCATTGGGTAGCTAGGGCAGATTGAATGACTGCAGTTCAAGAAATGGGTGAGAGGATTGAGACTAGAAGTGGGTACGTAGGATAGCCCAGGTTTATATTGTTAAAGCAAATGGCCAGCACTGCTGTGTCCTCCTGGGCGTTTCCTGTCCCTAGGATGCTGTCTGTTTGTTCCTCCACCTGTCTCTCCATCAGCTGGCCAGGTTTCCTGCTTTTCCACAGTGTGATGCACGCTATATGATTTTATAAAAATATGCTAATGAGTGTGAATATAATGTAACTGGAATATGCTTCATGCAAAAGGTCTCTTGTAAGATATCATTTCAAAGCTTATAATCTACCAAGTGTGGTCATCCTAGTTTATAAATGTATCACTCTTGTATCGGAAACTAGAAATATAACCCTGAGGGCCTATTGTAATTATGCAAAGTGTGAGCCATTAATGGTGGTTTGAATCTTGATGGCTCCCATCAACCAGGACAATTGACTGTGGATGGCTCTGTTTGCAGGCAGGCCTTCCTGTGAGTCAGGCCAGGAAGAATGAAGGCTTGGGGGTCTCACAGGACATGTGATCATGTCACCTCAACTGGAATCCATCTTTAACCTGGTACTTTTCCACTGAGAAGGACAGGTGGGAACCCAGAGGGACAAAAGATTCCCGCCTGATGCAAAAGATATGCAAGTGGGTGGAACAGAACAAGGGTGGCAGCCATCATGAGGAATCCCCTAGCTACCACCTGAGCTGGAACAAGGGCTGTACCAGGGGAAAGGATTTTGCCCAAACTAGGAAGGTGTCCAGCTCCAGTCTGTGAAAGAAACTTATTGAAACATCTCTAAGGTTGAGATTTTATCTGTATTCCGTTTGATAAGACATAGATTTGCGTGTTCTATTTTATTTTGCCTGGTAATTCACTTTGTTCTGTCTGTTACTACTTGGAACCACTTAAATCCTGCTTTCTGTATTTAATAAAATCATTTTTTACTTATCAATTAACCCAGAGTATGTATTAATACTTGGAGGGACAAACAGCTGTGCATCTCTCTCTATCAGAGTTCTAGAGGGCGAATAATTTCTGAGTTTACCCTGTATAAGCTTTATACATGGTAAAACAGATTTATTCAGGGTTTGGACCCCATTGGGAGTTGGGCAACTGAGTGTCAAGGACAGGAACACTTCTGCAAGCTGCTTTCAGTTAAGCCTACAGCTGTTAGGGGACATGGTTCAGATCTGGGTCTGGGTTTGCAGCAGGCTAGTGGGTCTGGCTCAAACCAGGCAGGGCACTGAAGTCCAAAGCTGCCAGAGCAGGAAAGCAGGAGCAGAAGTAGTCTTGGCACATCACGTGGCAGTCCCCAGGGGGTTTCCATGATCCAACCAGTCACACAGAGTTCACTGCTTAATTACTAGTTAGCAACTGGTTCGTGTTGCTCCCTCACCCTGTCAATTGCAATCCCATGCCAGAGCTAAGGTTTGGCAAGTGCAACGCCATCTGCTCTGGGCCCCCGACTTAGCACCAGAGCATCCAACTTCTGTGCACGAAATCAGCCTTCACCATCCAAGCATTGTTCAAACCGACGGCTCACTAGAAGGCCAGATCAGGGCCAGGGCATAGAGAGCTGGTCCAGAGCGGTGGCTGCTGTTAGAACCATGGTTACAGTGCTAGGTTATCCGCATCACGATGTCAGTGCAGACAAGTACCTGCCCCTTTGAAACCTAGCAAACAGCGAGAAGGATTAACTAAATGAGGAATACAGCACAGTGTTGGGGACCGGGGGTGGGGGATAAGCTTGTGGCTAAAGCACAAGACTAGGAGTCAGGAGTTTGGGCCCCTATTCCTGACTCTGCCACCGACTGCGTGTGTTACATCACTTACCCACATCTGTGGCTAACCCAAACCATCTCTCACTGAGGCTCAGCTCACTCTGGGTGTGTCTTGGCGGCAATCAGAGGTGTGACTGCAGCATGTGCAGACACCCCCAAACGAGCATTGATCTAGCCAGCATGGATACCAAAACCAGTGACACTGCAGCAGCCCGGGTTGTATAAGCACATCTGGGACCCTGGGTGCTTGGGTGACTAGTCTGTGTTGAAGTCTCTGCTGCCATGGGATCCCTGTTACTGGCACTCATGCAGTGATGCTCAAACAGTTTTTAGAGTAGGGGAGCTGAGCTGTGCCCCCCCTTTACCCCGTCCGCGCCCCTCACTGCCCCCTAGAATTGGGGCTGGGAGTAGGGCTGTGTCTTCAGAAGGAGGGATGCGGACGGAGTAAGGGGGCCAAGGCTGGGGCTACAGCTGGGGGTGGGTGAGGAGTCCTGTCCGTGGGACTGGCAGCCTGAACCCTGGGCTTGGAGCCAGGAGTGGAGTCCCGAGCGCAGGACTGGCAGCCAGGACCTCGCATGAAGGCTGAAAGCGGAGTCCCAGGTGCTGGGCTGGCAGCCAGGACCCCTTGCAAAACCTGGGGGTGCTGCAGCACCCCCCATAGCCCTAGTTCCCATGCTTACACATTCACATTAGCTAGATTAAAGCTAGCTTGGGTAAATCCATACCCCGACTGCAGTGTGGACACACCCTAAATGTCTACAAGGCACTGAGATCTTTGGGGGTCAGAGAAAGGCAGGGAATTATTACACAAGGCTCTATTTTTCAACTGCCCCCATAACCCATGAAAGTTCAAGGCATCACTATCCTGAAGTTACAAACCTCCCTATCTTTAACATCTGCACAGTGGGTGGCCTTGATTTTCCTTTGTAATTATATTCAGGTACCAACCGGTAAATACCTTGGGAGGGTCAGAGGCCACTGACATCAATCAGCACCTTTGGTGACCAACGACCAAGTGGACTTAGAAACTGAACCTCTAACATCTATAGGGATGGACGTTGCTCTGCAGCAGGACACTCTTATTGCTCCTGCCCATGCTGTGCCTTCTCTGGCCAAGAGTCCTCAGCGCTGTCCATCTAGTTCCTTGCCTCAATGCACAGATCATTACAAATTTCTCTTTTTGGTGGTACAAAGCAGTGACATAAATGGCCATAAGATAAGGGATAACTCTCCAAGGACCACGACCAGGCAGCAGTCCCTGCAATAGCATGCAACCCTACAATCCAAGGAGCCAGGTTGGCGGGATCTCTTCCCAATCTTTTGGTTCTGCTGACCCCTAGTGGTTTAGGGCCTTTACACACACACGCACACACACACACACACACACGAGCAATTCAGGTTCTCTCCTTCCCAGTCTCACTCACTACTAGTAACAGCAAATTAATCCCTGTTCTGTTCTAGAGCATTTGGAAGTGGGGGACCCTCCCCTATAAATAGCAGATCCAAGGACTGCACTTCCTATAAGCTGTGACCCACAATATCGTATTTTTCAGCCTAGATGCTCCCTGTTAAAATGACTGGCTTGGAAATGAAATACGTTCTACACCTAAAAAGAAAAGTTTCAGAGTAGCAGCCGTGTTAGTCTGTATTCGCAAAAAGAAAAGGAGTACTTGTGGCACCTTATAAATTTGTTAGTCTCTAAGGTGCCACAAGTACTCCTTTTCTTTTTGCGAATACAGACTAACACGGCTGCTACTCTGAAACCTGTCGTTCTACACCTAGTGTCCCAAGTGAGGTTGGAGGCCAGCTCCTCAGAAGCCTCCGGGAGACAGGGAAGAAAGGGCCGTTTGCCGACTGACTGAGAGACGGGAGACTAAAGAGACTACAGGGTTTGTCAGATACTGATCGGTAAGGATGGCTTGTTCCATTCACCCTCCCATCATCCCCCACGAATAATGTACACTGCAAAAGCAATAGCCCACCTGGGATGATGCCACAAGATGCATTTGCACCAATCCCTCAGAAAGAGGCAAACTCCTAGAGGATCTCTATCAATCAATCATTCTTAAAACAATTCCCACCTGGTGAAGTGAAGACACAGATTGACAGAGACAGAAGGGTACCCAGAAGTCACCTACTACAGGACAGGCCCAACAAAGAAAGTAACAGAACACCACTAGCTGTCACCTAAAACCTCTCCAGTGCATCATCAAGTATCTACAACCTATCCAGAAGGACGATCCCTCACTCTCACAGACCTTGGGAGACAGGCCAGTCTTCGCTTAGAGACAGCCCCCCAACCTGAAGCAAATACTCACCAGCAACTACACGCAACACAACAAAAACACTAACCCAGGAACCAATCCCTGCAACAAAACCCATTGCCAGTTCTGCCCACATATCTATTCAAGGGACTCCATCATAGGATCTAACCACATCAGCCACACCATCAGGTGCTCGTTCACCTGCACATCTACCAATGTGATTATGCCATCATGTACCAGCAATGACCCTCTGCCATGTACATTGGCCAAACTGGACAGTCTCTACACAAAAGAATAAATGGACACAAATCAAACATCAAGAATTGTAACATTCAAAAACCAGTCGGAGAACACGTCAGTCTCCCTGGACACTCAACGACAGACTTAAAAGTGGCTATTCTTCAACAAAAAAACTTCAAAAAACAGACTTCAACGAGAAACTGCAGAACTGGAATTAATTTGCAAACTGGACACCATCAAATTAGGCCTGAATAAAGCCTGGGAGTAGATGGGTCGCTACAAAAAGTAATTTTTCCCTCTGTTGATACTCACACCTTCTGGTCAACCGTTGGGAATGGGAGACATCCACCCTGATTGAATTGGCCTCGTTAGCATCTACCCCCTCACTTGGTAAGACAACTTCCATCTTTTCATGTGCTGTAATATATATAGTGCTTATTGTATTTTTCACTCCATGCATCTGATTAAGTTGGTTTTAACCCACGAAAGCTCATACCCAAATAAATGTGTGCATCTCTAAGGTGCCACAAGAACTCCTCGTTAAGACTTATGAGAATCCTCAATATCCAATGAGCTATTCAACAGGAGTGTAGATTTTGACATGCAAAGTTCCTAGATAGTAGGGTGATTGGTGCTGTAGATAGACAGACAGACACCGAGGTGGACATCCAGGAGGAGATTTTTCATTCCTTAAGAACCACCACAGCACAAGCTCAGTTAATGACGGACATAGGGTCAGGCAATGTTGGCTAGGGGCTCGAACAGTGAATTAGGGCTCAGGAGACCTGGGTTCTGTTCCTGGCTCCGCTAGTGGCCTTACTGGGGCAAATCACTTTGCCTCTCTGTGCCTCCATTTCCTCATCTGTAAAAATGGGGATAATGCTCCTGAGCTCCTTTGTAAAATAAATACTTTGAGATCGAAGCATGGAAAGCGCTACAGGAGAGTGCTTCATTAATGAATACAAGAACTAATGAGCATTCAACTCCTGAAAACGGGTGGTGTCAGAGCACCATTAGCCAGTGGGACGATATTGAGGCTTTGAAGTTGATACGCAGCGTCTGCCAAGCAAGTTCATTTTAAAAAATTATTATTATGGGGGATCATTTGCAAAGGGCTATGGTCACCAAAAACAAACAATCTGCTACAGTTTGCCCAACTCTATCCACTCCACAGCTTGGCTAGCTGCCTTTATTCCTGACTGACAATGCCCGAGCTAGCCCAGTGCTCAGCCTGCCAACAATGCGGCCTGTCCGGCGACCCCGTCCTGCAACGTGCCAGCTAGCCCAGTTCTAGGACTCCCGGCTTTTCCTAGGCACCTCATGGTTGCTCTGCACTAACCCTTGTTCCTGCAGTCTGGGAGCCCTCTCACACAACTCCTGGCTCTGGAGAAACGGCACCTCCACCTATTCCAGTCCTGGGGCCCCCCCACAGTTATGCTCCGGACCGACAGTACCTTCTCCTGGGCTCCCCCCATGCGAGAAGAATTGTGCAATAGCTCAGCCACACAGACTGTCATCACCCCAGGCTCAGACAGGAAGCACCCACCTCGTTTCCTTTGCAAGGTAAGCCAGGATCTGCATCTACATCTGTGGAGGCGACTCCCATCCTCCAAGGGCATTTAAAGCGTTTGACCACAGGCCTTAAACAAGTCCGGCAACTCCAGTTCTATTCTTGGAAGATGCATAAGAGGACCAGTGCCAAGAAATACAGTGTTTTAAGGGTTGTAAAAGGGGCAGCCACCTGTCTGCTTATGGTGCAATAAAGTGCTGCTGTAGCGTGGATTTATGGCCAATAAAATCGCAAAGCACAGATCGGCGATGTCTTCAGTAGTTTATAAACACATAAAACCGCAACATTCCCTTCCACACATCAACGCTTCCTTTAGTGGAAAATGAATGGGCCGACTGGAGGAACGGTTTGAAAATTCAATCATTCTTCCCAGGTTCTACAACAAGAACTAAGGAGCTCACCTTCTCGGGCTTCCTGCCGGCCCAGGGGTAGGGCTGCTGGGAAGAGAAGAGGAGGGGTGACCTGTACTCGTCTGGGAGAAACTCTGGGTAGAAAGTCCTAGGAGCGCTGGGAGAAGATGATGAACTGCTGGCATGGATTACCTGGGACAAGAAGCTAAAATGAAGGCCCACATCCCACTGCAAGGAACCAGCATTTGGTTGCAGGCCCCTGGATTGAGGAAATCCTAAAAGGGCCCTGGAATGAACTTTGGATTCAACCTCTGGCTGAAGAACCTCAACTAGATTCCCCTAACCCACATAAGTCTTTCTTTATACTGACATGAGATAGGGTAAACCTGTAAGGTCAAACCATCCAGCTACCAGAGGTCAGTGTCAGTACCGGCTGAACTGGGAGCAGAATTTATCTCAGCCCCTTCACTGGAGCCAATCCATTTAGCAAATCCTGTCAGTTCTTTCTAAACAACAAATTATTCCTTCAAACAGGAAGCATGCTGTTAGATAGAAACATCAGCTACACGGGGGGCAAGGGGCAAGGGAACAAAATCACGGCCCTTGTAAAGACCACAAGGAAGTGGAATAGAATCTCGGGGCCAGATCCCTGGTGGTGTAAATCAGTATAGCGCCATTGTAGTTGGTGGAGCGACATTGATTTACACCAACTAAGAATCTGGCCCTAGCAGCATCGCCCAAGAGGAGAACCACATCTATGGGCTATGTGCAGATTTCGCTTATTTGTGACATGCAGTCGGCCAGCTAAATCCCATGGCATTTTTTCTGCTCTTTGACTGGATGACTGAACCATTTTAAACAGGAGAATAACACATGGATGTGCTTTCCTATGGGGGCTTCCAGATTCACATGAGCAGCCGGGGGATCACTGGGGATTCATGGATGCTTTCTCCAGTTCCCAGCAGTCATCTAAATACTTGTGGAGAACAAATTATTATACCCCAGGAATCATCACACCCCAAAATTCAGTGTAACACCACCCCTGGGTGAGTTGTTGCAGGCATTAAAGCTGGGACCTCAGGACCAAAAAGCATGCACCACTACCGCCCAAACTAAGACCAGGTCCATTAGCTCAGAGGCAGTAGGAGACTTAATAATTAATAAAGCTATGGATGGATGTTTTTATGCAACTGCCATAGGCCCAGAACCTCAAAAAGTATTTAGATGCCTATGTAACCCACACACCTTCTGGGTGTGGGGTTCTGTCCCATCTAGTTGCACCGAGACCACTTAGAGAGAGAGATTAACGAGTCTGCTCTGCAGCCTTAGCTAATACAGAAGAGGCTCATGCATTTAGCTCCAGAGATCCCAGGTTCAATCCCGCCCGCCGACGACTGGAGTCTGTCGGTGTTACACCTATCTCCTGTGTGTCACTCAGGCCTGGTCTATGCTACATAGTCAGGTGGACGTTGACCTAATTACATCAGTGTACACACAACAGCTGTGCTCCTGCCGATATAAGTGCCCTACTGCACCATCATAACTCCACCTCCATGAGAGGTGTAGGGCATATGTCGATGTAGTTAGGGTGTCTCCATTGACACTACATTATTTACATCAGCTCTGGGTGGTCTTGTCAATTTCACGGCTCTCCCTAGAGGCATGAAATTGACAAGAAAGCCGGGCAGCTAGAGCCCAGCTGCCCCCGTCTCCTCACTCCCAGCTGGCACGGGTGCCGGAACGAGGGGCGCTGGAGGTGCTGTCACACCCCCTAGTTTGAAGCGGTTTCCATCATACACAGGGTTTACAGTTTGGTTCAATGGCTCTCATCACCCCCACTGTACAAATTGTTCCAGCGCCCCTGCGAGCCGGGTTGCTGCCTGGAGGCTTCCTGCTCAGGGATCCGAGAAGCCCGGGCAGCTCCCCCTTTCCCTTCCAAGCACTCCCAGCAGCAGCCGAGAGCCCAGCAGGGAGCTGCTCACACCTGAGAGCCCTGGCTCTCAGCCCCCCAAACTGTCCCTCTTCCGTCAGTGGCAGCGTTCCTGGTGAGGACACGCACCACCGACAGGAGGAGGGTAGTGTGGACATCAGCCACTGCAGTAATTACTTGTTCACAGAACTATAAAGGTCCACTATTTGTAGGCCTCCAGAAAATCCAGCCCTCCAGTCATGCCTTTCAGCTGAACGCCAAATGTCTTTACCTGGATCAGAAGAACATGGAGAAAATCAAGTACCAGCCAAATAACCCTGTTCACGGATTTTAAGGCCAGCAGGGAGCAGTAGATCTAATCTGACCTCCTGTATAGCTAAGGCCACAGAATTTCACCCAGTGACTCCTGTATTGAGCCCAGTAACTTGTGTTTGTGGGGCACGCATAGGGGAATATTAGCGTTAATTTACCTATGCCCTGTCCCTTTAAGGGCTGGAGCTCAGCTGAAGAGGAAAACACAAACAGAGTGGGAGCAAGGTGTGGTCCCCGTTGGTGGTGGTGACTGATCTGGTAGGGGGTTTATGGCAGCTGCAATTGTTGGGGGGGGGGGGGGCACATTAAGTTTAATAAAACCTCAGTTTTAAAACCATTCCTGGACAGGGAGTGCAACAGGTGACTAACGCACATCTCCCACATTCGCCCAGTGAACTTGCTTGCAAGCTGCATCCAGCCCCACTTCCCTCTTAGGTTCAATCCCTCATCAACTCCAGCAGCTGCTGATCTTACAGCTGCCCTGACCAACTCAAAGTCAACATGGTTCTTAAAGCTGCATACCCCACACACCACTGCACATGGCTTTGGAACCCAGCAGCAACGGGGCATCTAACAGAGGGGTTCTGGGACCGAGGTACCCAAGACAAGTAGCTTTGAGAGGGCCAGTCTGGATCCCAAAACCGAGTGATAAGGCCCGATCTTTCAAAGGTGCCGAGCTCCCATTGACCTCAACTGGAGTGGTGGGGGCTAGGCACTTCTGAAAAGCTGGCCCTCCATGTTACTCTCTTGTGACTCCTGTCGGTGAAAGGCTTTGCACAAGAGCTGTGTGCACTAGCCAGAACTGACCTGGTCTTGTTCCCCCATGTGAATCTTGAGCCAGATTCAGTGACCGGGTCGCAGAGATTGGCAAGTTTTCTAAGACGGGCTGGGCTGGGATAGATCATCCGTAACTGAACTCAAGCAAAATGGGGCAGCTCTAAGCTAAGCTTCGCTCTGAGGTTTTGTGTGCGTTCAAATCAGATATTCCATGGGGGTGGGGGGGGGAATATCAAGGAGGGGAAAGCCCTCAGGGGACAACTGTCACAGAGTTCTCTGCAGGTTTCAGAGTAGCAGCCGTGTTAATCTGTATTTGCAAAAAGAAAAGGAGGACTTGTGGCACCTTAGCGACTAACAAATTTATTTGAGCATAAGCTTTCGTGAGCTACAGCTCACTTCTACATAGCTCTGCATAGCCCTGCTGGGGGGGAAAAGCATTTCCCTGATGTGGCCCTATAAAGTGCTACTTTCAGAGAACTCCAGCATACTCGTGCCATCTAGTGGTCATTTGTTTAATTGCAGGCTGCACTAACAGGAAAACAAAACTTCCTTCCTCCACTTGATCTTTTCTTTAACTAGCAGCGAAGGGTTTTGTTAAGCGGTGACTAGCTTTGTGTGGGCTCTTTTGTACCTCTCGCTCTTCCAGCTCTGACTAACTGCTACCTTTGTCATTATTTCTTCACAGATTGTCAGCTCTTTGGGGCAGGGACTATGTTGTGTGTGGGTGTTTTTATGGCAGCTCGCACGGTTAGGTCCTGGTCCATGCTTAGGGCTCAAAGGTGCTTCTGCAACACAAATAATAAATAGTATTTCAAAGCACTCCAAGGTGAAGGAGGTGGAAATCATTAGCCAAGTTAATCTATAGGCACATCCGTGGTTGAAAGCAGGAAGAGTTGAGCCGATCTGAAGGCTTGAACATTAAGTAGCAAACAGAACTACACTTCCTCCCATCTCCTGCGGTTTCACTGACATTCTCTCTCCTTTACCTCTGCCTGAGCTAGCCAGACATTTGGGAAGTCCCAGCAAAATACCAAGGTCCCGAGCTGAATTCAAAGCGCTGCTCACGTTGCAAGGCCACTGGACCCACATTGCATGGAATTGGGGGACTAGAAACATAGAGCCAGGCTATTTCTATAAAGCTATACTCAAAATGGGAATTCTTTGCTACTTTGCGGCACGGAGTTATTTCCCTCCCTATATTAAACAGTCTGGGGTGGGTCTAGGGTTATTGTTGCTTTGAGGTAGGCACCCAAGTCTCCTTGGAATTCAATGGAAATCCCAGCTTTAACCTTCAGCACACCGTGTCACGCGTCTCTCACATTCTGAGCAGCCACAAGGGAATTCTGAATATCCTCATGGAGCAGATGCTCCGTGATTCCTCCCACATCCAAGGCTCTTCCTATTCTGCCCACTACCATCATACTGCATCAGTTTCCCACCCTCGTCCATTCTCTTATAGCCCTTCTCTCTCTCTCTTTCCTTCTATCCATCTTAGCCAACCAGGGCAAACGTAACCTCACAGCACTTTGTTGTAACCAGTTGGACAAACTAAGACTGATTCCTGATCTTAGTAAAACTTTGTCTCTTCCACAGTCTGGCCAGAGGGAAGTAAGAAGAATATGGCCAAGAGTTTACCAGCCCAGGCTCAGAGGAGATGCTAACTGGATCATGAGCCATGGTCCCCCAGCAGCTGACCTGCAGGCATCAGAGAACGATGATACAGCCTCTCTTTTAAGAAACAGGATCAGCCTTTAACAAGCATGTCCGAGAACTATTTCTAAGCCCTCCTTGCTGAAACCAGATCCACGAGGTCACACTGCATGGATTATCTTGCAGGATCCAGCTGGAAAAGTGACTCCCTCACCCCTCAGTACAAGGACATTTAAAGCAATATAACAAGGGATCTTCCTCATTTAAAAGTTATACAAAGGTGGGGACGTGAGGGAGTTTGTTACACTGAACATTTCCTTGGGGTTTGAGCTTTACATGGTTTTGATTAGCTGTATTCCCCTTCCTCACCACACACACTTCATCTTTACTTTGTAGGAGTTTAATAAATGTTTAAAGAACATCCCAGCTGGGGATTAACAACAAAGCAAAGATAAGCCCCAAACAAACAAACCTCAGTTCCAATAGTCTGCAGAAGCTGTGTCAGCAAGAAGAGCAGGGTTCCAAAACAGAGCATCTTAGAACCCCTAAACAATCCTCACAACACAGGGAATGCTTCACCAGCCAGACCTGTGTCGCCAACTCTTACAATATTCTCATGGATCTTGCAATATATGATGTTTTCTTAAAGCCCCAACTTCTGTAGTCATGTGATTGCGGGAGAATCTAAGCTTACCGTTTGTTTGGGTTTGGGGGAGGGCGGGGAGAAGAGAAGAAAGTTTCTAGGCCTCATTTTCAACAACATTTAGGGGAGGAAATGGGAAAATGTTTTGAAAATGCCCCATTTCAACAGTTTTGGAATGAAAAGTTCCAATTTTTCCACTTTAAAACAACTTTTCATTTCAAAATTTATTTTATACTTAATTTAAAAAAAAAGAGTCCAAATTAAAAAAAAACAACCATTTTGATTGACCCAAAACAAATCAAATTCAGAATTTCATATAAACACACAAATCTTTATCTTTTTGTCCCAGTTTGCAAGAAAAACAAAATTGAAAATCTTGAAAGTTTGTGCAGGATGGAAAACCCATCTTCCAGTCAGCTCTGCCTCTGACACACATGCTATGGAGGTGCTGGTCCCATTGAGGTAGGGCTAGATCTTCCCCATTATTCCTTTTCTCTACCCAGAGAAAGTTGTGGTAGCCTGGCTGTTTCCAGGAAGGGCTCTGCATGCCTAGTGGGTGTTTAAACACTTTGGAACAGTGATTCTCAACCAGGGGTCCAGGGCCCCCAGGAGGGCTGTGAGCAGGTTTCAGTGGGTCCATCAAGGATGGCCAGCTTTTCCAGCTCTTTCAGGACATCATCTTTGTCAGCCAATACTCAGACCCTCCAAAGGGAATTAAGCCAAGCGGCAGGGTCTCCCATCCTGTAGCTGAATTCACTCCATCAGTGGCACACCAGTGCAGCAGGGTGTCAGATCGAGACCCTCGAGGTAAAGTCTTTTCCTCCCTAACTTAGCAGGAGCCGTGCCAAGCCTCTCTCAGCTGAAAGTTGCTCTCACACCACAGAAGAGCCTCAGTATTGTGTCACTGAGCCTGTAAGGTCCTTCTGATCTCTTGCTGTAGCCACAGAGGGAAAAATATCTCAGTGAACTTTAAATTGGTGACCTCACCAGTCAATTGCACTGCAGTGGAGCCCTCCCTGGGTCAGTCTTGGGGTCTGATCCAGTAGGAAATTCCTATGCAAGGTGGCCAAATGCTGCCAATGTGGTGGAAGAGTCTGTGACATGGGGAAAGAGTCTTAGACCAGTGAAACTATTAAGAATGCCCATATTGGATCAGACCAAATGGTCCATCGAGCCCAGAATCTGGACTTCTGACAGTGGCTAATACCAGCTGCTTCAAAGTAAACGAACAGCACCAGCAACCAAGTGATCCATCCCAGCTTCTAACAAACAGAGGCTAGGGCCACTCAGAGCATGGTGAAAAGGAGTACTTGTGGCACCTTAGAGACTAACAAATTTATTAGAGCATAAGCTTTCGTGAGCTACAGCTCACTTCATCGGATGCATTTGGTGGTGTTTTTTTCCACCAAATGCATCCGATGAAGTGAACTGTAGCTCACGAAAGCTTATGCTCTAATAAATTTGTTAGTCTCTAAGGTGCCACAAGTACTCCTTTTCTTTTTGCGAATACAGACTAACACGGCTGCTACTCTGAAATCAGAGCATGGTGTTGCATCCCGGACAATCCTGCTCATAGCCATTGATGGACCTATCCTCCATGAACTTATCTAGTTCCATTTTGAACCCTTTTATAGTTCTGGCCTTCACAACATCCTCTGGCAATGAGTTCCACAGGTTGGCTGTGTGCTGTGTGAAGACGTATTTCCTTTTCTTTGTTTTAAACCTGCTGCCTATTAATTTCATTGGGTGACCCCTAGTTCTTGTGTTATGTGAAGGAGTAAACAACATTTCCTTATTCAGTTTCTCCACACCAATCAAGATTTTATAGACTTCGATCATCTCCCCCCTTAGTCGGCTCTTTTCCAAACTGAAAAGTCCCAGATTTTTAATCTCTCTTCGTACAGAAGCTGTTCCAGACCCTTAATCAGTTTTATTGCCCTTCTCTGCACCTTTTCCAATTCCAATATATCCTTTTAGAGAAGGGATGACCAGACCTGCACACAATGTTCAAGCTGTGGTTGTACCACGGATTTATATAGAGGCAGAGGAGGACTGAAGGAGCCATCCCCTGGCTCCAACTCACTACCAAACTAGATTGGCTCCAGAACCACCACCTCAAGGTCACTCTGGCTTTAACCCACTGTCAATTCTTGATCAGTTGACTCTTATTACTCAGCATGACACAGGCAGCAGTGCCAAGAGGCTGCATACGCCCTGTGTGGAGACTAGATAGAGCATGGAGGCAGACACGAGTCTGGGGCAGGTTATAACCCAAAGCGTCCAGTGGGGAGTTTGCTGCTGAAGATACTAGAGACCTTTCTGGCAGTTGTAGCAGGAGGGTTTATGGTGCAGTGAATTCCATTTTATTAGTTAATAAATTGCTCCAGCTTGTATTTATTGACCCTTCCTGCTCATAAAGACGTCGCCAGTGAAGTGAAGGCAGCAAACAATTGATTTGTTGAATGACAAATGGCATGGCAAATTGTATTTGAGGAGACGCACAGACAAGGGCAGGTGGGAGCGAAGATCTATAGCGGAGTCTGGTTGAGGGGACAGAAGATTCGGCCCAGGTCTGAAGGAATTCATCTCCAAAGCAGCTAATAGCTGGATTATAGCACATGATCCAGCACCTATCTGTGTCAATGGGAAGACATCTTTTGACTTTATGGAGGGCATGATTCCATATCCATTGCCTCCTCTTGCTAAGGGATGAGTGCCTCCCTGGATCTGGCCTACAGCCTCTCCAAAGATCCTCAGTGGACAGGCAGTTCTTGAGCCCAGAAGCATGGCCCACTGCAGATCTGCATTCTGTTCCTTCCTCTACCCCGACCTGCTGCATGACCTGGGGCAAGGCGCTTCACCTCTCTCGGTGCCCTTCCCAGGTTTTAATGATCTTGTCTATTTATAGCTGGTCAGGGCAGGGCCTGTCTCTTAGTCTCTGCATTGCTGCATCAGTATAAGGGACCTCAACCTCAGCTGGAGCCTCTAGTTCATAGAATAATCAGGGTTGGAAGGGACCTCAGGAGGTCATCTAGTCCCACCCCCTGCTCAAAGCAGTCCTAGTTGCTACTGTAACAATAGCAGCAAGGGCTAATGCAAATGTAACATTTAAACTTCCAGTGTGAACAACCAACCATGTAACCCATGTCATGATAGAGGGAATTACAGTTCATCTTAAATAAGCTATGTTTGTTACAACTAATAAACCAGCTTCCACCCAACTTGAGACCCAGCTTTATCTCCCTTGTTTACCAGGATCTACATCCTGCCTAGAACTCTATATAGCATAGAGACATCCAGTGGCTGAAGAATACACCACAAATAAACCTATCATTACAGTTAGGCCTAGCTGGAAATTTTCCAGTGGAAAAGAACTGGAAGGACATAGCTAGTGGGGTCCTGTAGAGTCCAGTACTATTGAATATTTTCAGCAACAAATTGGATGATAGAGCAGAAACTATGATTATTAAGTTTGTGGATGACACCCAACTGGCAGGGAATGCAAGCATGTTGGAGGACAGGATTAGAATTCAGAACGATCTTGATAAATTGGAGAGTGAGTCTGAAATCAGCAAGATGAAATTCAATAAAGACAAATGTAAAGTACTAAACTTAGGAAGAAAAAAATTTAATACACCAATAGAAAATGGGGAATAACTGGCTAGCCAGTCATATCACAGAAAAGGATCTAGTGGTTACAGTGGATCACAAATTGAATTTGAGCCAGCAATGTGATGCAGTTGTGAAAGAAGCTATTATTCTGGGGTGTATTAACAGGAGTGTTGTATGCAAGACACGGGTGGTAATTGTTCTACTCCGCTTGGCACTGGCGAGGTCTCAGCCAGAGTACTGTGTCCTGTTTGGGGTGCCACGCTTAAAGAATGATGGAGAAATTAGAGAAGGTACAGAAAAGAGCAACAAAAAAAGATTATAGTTTTAGAAAACTGGACCTCTGAGGAAAGGTTAAGAAAACTGGATATGTTTAGTCTTCATAACAGAGGGGGAGGGGGGGCCTGATAAAAGTCTTTAGCTTTGTGTTAAAAGTTGTTAGAGAACAGTGATCAACTGTTCTCCATGTACACTGAAGGTAGGACAAGATTAAATGCACTTATTCTGCAGCGAGAGAAATTTAGGTTAGACATTAGGAAAAACTTTCTAACTCTAAGGGGAGTGAAGCTCTGGGACAGGTTTCCAAGGGAGGTTGTGGAATCTCTGTCGCTGGAGATTCAAGAACAGGTTAGACAAAACACCAGTCCAGGCTAGTCTAGGTATAGCTGATCATGCTCAGCACAGGGGGCTGGACTAGCTGTAACTCTTGAGGTCCCTCCCAGCCCTACATGTCTATGAGCCTATGCTTTTTTGAAAAAATGTCGATTTTGCCAAAATTCAAATGGAAACCAGGCAGAGTTCTGACAGAATACTGCCTGCTATACACATTTCAAAACAAGCAGGCCAGGCAGGTTTCTGGTAGTTTCCTGCGAGCTGTGTGGGCAAGCTGTTTGGCAGCCCACTTGGTGGGCCAATGGAGAGCCAACAGCCTGGAAGCATGGGAACTGTGGCTACCAGGGCCACAGCTTCTTGGCAACCTAGGTTCTTAGGGCTTCCATAGTTCCTAGCTCCAGGGCAGTCCACCAGGCAGAATGCCAAGGAGCCTGGGATCTCCGTATCCTTGATTGAGGGGCAGTCCCCTGGACAAGTCCTGCCTCCAAGGCTCCTCCGAAGATTTCATGCTGGCCTCCAGCAGGAATGGGGCTCCCCAGGAAAGTCAGGCAGCTGTTCTGCACCTGGCTGCCATGAAAAAATAAATAAAATTTTGTTCTACTAGAGAATCATTTCCCCCCCTCCCAAAAAAAAAAAAAAAAAAAAAAAACTCAGATGGAAACTCACTCCTGCTCAGCTCACGTGGCAGTCTGTGATATCTTCTCCAATATTATGCATGCATGCAACTTGCTTCGAAATGGAGAATTAAGCTCCCAGCATATAGAGCTCAACACTCAGCTCCCATTACTACTTCAAGGAAAACATTTTGTGACCAGTAACAAACCTTTATACCGGTGTTATAGGTGCTAGCAGAGATATGGCCAAACACTTCAGGTCTGATCTTGATTGTCTGGTGGGAAATTCCTTCCTGAGCCCACCTCTCAACCCCATCATCCAAGCAGCCAGATATATTGGGGGGGAAGATGGGTTTCATGATATTCTGTAGCATCAGGTACTGGATACTGTCAGAGGTGGAATATTAGACTAGATGAACCAATGACATAGTCCATTCCCTCTGCACACCAAGAAATTTTAGAAAAACAGGAAAACACCTAAATAGCCTCAAACACCTGCTTTTTATAGCCTGAGGCTAGTCTGATTTTCCTGCATTTTCACCAAGTCCCACACTTCAGAAAGAAGCTTATGGACCTAGTTCCCAACTGAAACCAATGGAGTTATACCAGTGTCAAATGGGGAACATTGCAATATAGCTCACTCTGGGTCTCGAACTTGTATACCCCCTTTGTTTTCATGGTCTTCCTTAATAACTGGTTTTGATTACATTTACCATGAAAGAACATTTTTCTGCCCATCACAGGGAGTTATTGTATGTTCTGCTGTAGCCCCAAATGGAGATCAAAGCCCCATTGTGCCATATGACGTACAGGTATGTTGTAAGAGACCCCCTTTCACCAAACAATTTAATTAAACAAGCAGCATCATTATCTCCATTTTACAGATGGGGCATGGAGACAGAGAGAGAAGTGAATTGCCCCAGGTCACCCAGCTGATTAGTAGCAGAGCCAAGATTGGAACCCAGGTCTCCCAGTCCAGTGCTGTGACCTCACCAAAAGGTAACTCCCCTCTCTCCCCTGTTTTGAAAGGCCACAAGCATACAAGAGGGCAGCTGTTTTCTCTTGGAGCTCTTGGCCAGGGAAAACAAACTTGATTTTTCTGCTGCAGATGTTTTGATTCTCTGAAAAAAGGAAATAAAATGAATGGGAGGTTTAACAAAGGAAATTCAGCTTAGCAAATCAATGAGGCACAGCCAGGCAGGCAAAAATCAAAGAGCATCTGTGTGACAGATAAGGAGAGATGGTATCGCTTGGGGGACTCGTGAAGGAATTCATACAACGTACTTGAGACCACCAGGGTGGGAGGGACAGGGGACTCCACCCCAGCTGGTCTTGGGTGTCTCAATAGTCTGTCTCCACAGCAATATTCCCCATGTTGTTAACAGTAAGGCTAAGGCTGCACCAAATATTAAGATGCTGGCCCGCTTGGAAGACAATTGGTGGTGTTGGCTTTCCTTATATCCATCCCAGTGGGCATCACTGATGGTCAAACGAGCAGTATTGGGAATCTCTGTGCCCAAACAGAGATCGTAGTGCAAATTATTCAGGCCCCATCACAGATCTTCTCTTTGTAAGTCTGCTTTGCTTGCACACCTACCTCTTCCCCTGTATGCCTGAGAGGTCAAAGCACAAGAGGAAAGGTTTCTCCTAGAAGAGATGAAACTAAATCCTCTTGGGGGCACTTGAGAGAAGGAGAGTAAGATTCATAGCATGTATGTCCTTATCCAGAAGGATCACCATGGAGCGGATTCCATGGGTTGATGCCGTGAAGGCCATGCTGAACGAGGAGCAAAAGATGCATAAGGAGCATCCGAAGGCATTGTTTCTGGCTGCTTCAGTAAGAAAAAAGAACAGGTGTATCCCTGGAATGGCCAAGTTGGAGACCAAGATTCTCACCCCCACACTGGCCCCTGTACAATGGTCAGTGTAGACGAGTCGCACAGGCCTTGGGCACAGTCAGGGGAGAATCCCCTGGAGCAGGCACTGAGGAAAACAACTGGGGTGTTCAAAGTTTGTTAGCTCACAATTACAACATTAAACTGGCCCACTCGGTCTAGGGTTTCACATCAAGTCATCGCTGACGACTCCCATTGTAACCACTGTGAAGGGAAAAATAAAAATCTTTTAAACCTTTTAGTGAAGGCACAGAAAAAGGAGGAGGAGGAGGAAAAAGCTGCAGTCTTTGAAATGTAAAGTATTAAGTCAGGCTCATTTTAACGCTATCCGTCATTCCCTTTAGCTAGAGAGGCTTTTCCCAAAGGAACCAACCAAGTCCATCTCTCGCCCCATTTGACAGGTTTTTGGTTTGTATTAAAGATGGGAAGGAGAAGAAGCGAGTTGAGATGGTCTGGAGCTGCTGCTACTGCTAAAGTCTTATCTTTGAGGAAACTGGATGAAACACACACACAAAGAGCCAGAAAACAACAGAGACTGTCCAGCTTCCATCTCTGGTGTGGACTCTTCCTTGCAACCAGAGAAACAAGGGTCCTGTCCATGGTCCAATCAGCCCCTCCAACACCTAGCAAACTTGTACCCGTCTCAGGCTTTTCAGGGCATTGCTTTTAGCTGCCTCACTAATCATGGGTTCACGGCTGTGTTGCAAGAGATGCACTCCTGGCCAGCTGAGCCAGACTGACAAACTGGAAGGCAAAAGGAGAGAGACCAGAAAGAAGCGAGGTGGTGAAGGAAGAGGACATGAGGCACCCACGTCTCGCATTCCAGGCGCTGTTCCAGATTTAGCTGAAGCCAGTAGAGGTGGCGATGTCACAAGTTCCCTCTCTCTGGTCTGGATGCCTCATGATCAGGATGATGAAGGCCCAGAGGTGACATGGTGGACCTGGAGATGGTAGGGGTGGCAGCCATAATGGTGAAGCTCACTCTTTCTTGTCCACCCATCCCTCCCCCTCCATTTAGTGACCCCTAGAAAAACCAATGGCCAACAGGGGGTAGCAACCTCATCCCATTAACATTCACAGTGAGTACGCCCTCCCATTTCTAGAATCTCTCAGCTTGTTGTCAGGCCAATCTGCGACTCTTCTAGGAGCCTTGCAGGCCTCTGAGCACAGCACTTTTAAGCTAAACACTCCAGTTTTTCCCCAGTCTATTGGCCTTCAACTTTTGCTGACTTTTATAAACAATTTCATGTAACAGGCCAAGTTGGACTTTCGTTACCTTGGACAACTAAGAGTCCTGCCAACAGGCTGTCTTCTGGGGGTCCCCAGGCAAACCCTTTATAGGGACAGAGCTCAGAGGGGAGGAGCAGGTGGGGGTCTCAGTGCCTCAGTTAATGGGCCACACTTCTGCCTGTAGGCAGCTGGGGACAGGCGATGGTAACTTAGGCAGGCTCCCGGTCGAGGCAGCAGAACTTTGATTCCAATCCTGATGGGCCTCAAAAGGCTCAAAGAGCTGAGCGTCAGGAGCAGAAGGGAATGTCCTATGTTCCTTCTGCGTCCTGGCTTTTTGGTGGTACATATGGGACCAGAAAGCAGCCAGATCAGGCCAGGTGAGCATTCCCAGGGTATGAAAGAGCCAGTGCCCAACAGAATCAGTTCCTAGACCGGTTCCCCCGCAAGGCAATGAGGAAGTGCAGCTCTTTTCCAGGGCAGGCTGGGTCCCTGCTTCATCTGAGATGAGGTTAGAAGACTGATCAGAGGCAAGGTCCAGCTGTTGGAGGAAGTTGTCTCCTCACTCCTCTCTCACCGTAGTAAGGGCCAGTGGAGATGGCATCAGATGAGCAGCCAAAGACCAGACCTACGACCATCTGGGCTACACTGTTGCCATGCCATTTTGGAGTGCAAGAGGTTCACTGGATTCACACCTATTAGGCACATAAATCTTGGGGTGGGAAGTAAGGAAAAGCCAGGGAAAGACCAGACAGTGAGCAGTGAGCAAACAAAACAAAACCCACAAAAAGCAAAGACCATGCACACCCATGGCTCCTGCCCATACTGGATGGCTCTGGGTTTTGTTCTCTCTCAATCCATTGAATGCTTCCCAAGCTGTGGTAGCAAGTGCTTTCCAATAGGTTTCAATCCTATCTTAGCTCATAAAAAAGAACAACCTTAACTCTGAAACAGTTTCAGGCGTCATCAACAGAGTCCAGTTCTCAAAGCAAAAGTTCCCAGCATAGATCAGGTTTCTCAAGCCTTTGTAAAATCCTTGGGTAGCAGGTTTAATGCCTGTGCATTAAGAATGGCTTCTCTTCTACAGGCAAGCCAGGCTTTTTATTTCCACCATCTCAACCTACTGAGCACGGATGTCTCTCAAAAAACAGCAGAGGCTCCCCTTGGGCTGATGGGAATGAAGCACAGGCTGAGACCTAGATGACTCCATGCATGAAACCAAGGAGGGCTGTGGCTCCAAAGCCCACTGGCAACAAGAGGGGAATGCGAGTATCCACTGGCAATCTGCTCCAAGGAAGCTAGAACCAAAGAAACCCTATGTGCTGTCCCCCTCCCATAAGAGGGCTCTTTTGGCAATGAAGGGCATTTGGATCTGTGGCGGTTGTGCTTTCTTTGCAACCAGCTCTGTGCACTGGGTTCAACTCCTCAAAATCATCTCACTTCAGACTGGAGTCCTGAGAACACTGACCTTCTGAACCCACGCTCCGATCTCTTTTGGGTGACTTGATCACAGTCTACAGTAGAATCTCAGAGTTATGAACTGACCTGGGGGTCGGTCGGTCGGTCACACACACACACACCCACACACACACACACCCACCCACCCCCCTACCTCATTTGGAACTGGAAGTATGCAAGCAAGCTGCAGAGACCCAAAAAAAAGCGCAGATTAATACAGCACTGTACTAAAACGTAAACTACTAAAAACGGGAAAGTTTTTTAAAAAAGGTTTGACAACATAAGGAAAATGAAACAAGTGTAGAAATTTAAGTTAAGATGGTTAAAAGCAGCATTTTTCTTCTGCATAGTAAAGTTTCAAAGCTGTATTCAGTCAATGTTCAGTTGTAAACTTTTGAAAGAACAACCATGACATTTTGTTGAGAGTTACGAACACCTTGGGAATGGAGGTTGTTCGTAACTCTGAGGTTCTCCTGTATATGTACCTGCAGGGGGAATGAACATTTAAATAATAGCCTTGAGAAAGCTATAGCAAGATCCAATAGCTGGAAGTTGAAGGTAGATAATTTCAAACTGGAAATACGGCACACGTTTTTAACTGCGATGGTAAATTCTGCCAAAAGGATTAATTAACCAAGGGTTGTGGTAGATTCTTTATCACAGGCAAATTTTTCTAAAAGATACTCTAGTTCAAACCGGAATTAATTCAGGGAAGTGATGTGGAGTGGGTTCTCCAAGAAGTCAGACTAGACAGTCACAGTGGTTGCTCCTGGCCTTATAGTCTATGAATCCAGGCGCTTGGGTTCTAGGCCAGTAGGAGCAGAAATTACAGATCTGGAGTGGGCCCTTAGAATCTTCTCCCTCAGGAAGATTTAGCAGCCTACTTCCCACTTAGTTACAGGGCCAACACAAGAAGCTTTCATAGATACTAAGGTCAGAAGGGACCATTCTGATCATCTAGTCCAACCTCCTGCACAGCACAGGCCACAGAATCTCACCCACCCACTCCTATGAAAAACCTCACCCATGTTGAGCTATTGAAGTCCTTAAATCATGGTTCAAAGACTTCAAGGAGCAGAGAAGCCTCCCTCAAGTCAACCATGCCCCATGCTACAGAGAAAGGCGAAAAACCTCCAGGGCCTCTCCAATCTGCCCTGGAGGAAAATTCCTTCCCAACCCCAAATATGGCAATCAGCTAAACCCTGAGCATATGGGCAAGATTCACCAGCCAGTTACTATAGAAAATTCTTCCCTGGGTAACTCAGATCCCATCCATCTAATATCCCATCTCAGGGGATTTGGCCTATTTACCCTGAATATTTAAAGATCAATTACTTACCAAAATCCCATTATCCCATCATACCATCTCCTCCATAAACTTATCGAGTAGAATCTTAAAACCAGATAGATCTTTTGCCCCCACTGCTTCCCTTGGAAGGCTATTCCAAAACTTCACTCCTCTGATGGTTAAAAACCTTCGTCTGATTTCAAGTCTAAACTTCCTGGTGGCCAGTTTATACCCATTTGTTCTTGTGTCCACATTGGTGCTGAGCTTAAATAATTCCTCTCCCTCTCCTGTATTTATCCCTCTGATATATTTATAGAGAGCAATCATATCTCCCCTCAACCTTCTTTTAGTTAGGCTAAACAAGCCAAGCTCCTTAAGTCTCCTTTCATAAGGCCAGTTTTCCATTCCTCGGATCATCCTAGTAGCCCTTCTCTGTACCTGCTCCAGTTTGAATTCATCCTTTTTAAACATGGGAGACCAGAACTGCACACAGTATTCTAGGTGAGGTCTCACCAGTGCCTTGTATAACGGTACTAAAACCTCCTTATCCCTACTGGAAATGCCTCTCCTGATGCATCCCAAAACCGCATTAGCTTTGTTCACAGCCATATCACATTGGCAGCTCATAGTCATCTTATGGATCAACCAATACTCCAAGGTCCTTCTCCTCTTCCGTTACTTCTAATTGATGCATCCCCAACTTATAGCTAAAATTCTTGTTATTAATCCCTAAATGCATAACCTTACACTTCTCACTATTAAATTTCATCCTATTACTATCACTCCAGTTTACAAGGTCATCCAGATCCTCCTGTATAATATCCCGATCTTTCTCCGAATTGGCAATACCTCCCAGCTTTGTATCATCTGCAAACTTTATTAGCACACTCCCACTTTTTGTGCCAAGGTCAGTGATAAAAAGATTAAATAAGATTGGTCCCAAAACTGATCCCTGAGGAACTCCACTGGTAACCTCCCTCCAACCTGACAGTTCGCCTTTCAGTAGGACCCGTTGCAGTCTCCCCTTTAACCAATTCCCTATCCACCTTTTGATGTTCATATTGATCCCCATCTTCTCCAATTTAACTAATAATGCCCCATGTGGCACGGTATCAAATGCCTTACTGAAATCTAGGTAAATTAGATCCACTGCATTTCCTTTATCTAAAAAATCTGTTACCTTTTCAAAAAAGGAGATCAGGTTGGTTTGGCACGATCTACCTTTTGTAAAACCATGTTGTATTTTGTCCCATTTACCATTGACTTCAATGTCCTTAACTAATTTCTCCTTCAAAATTTTTTCCAGGACCTTGCATACTACAGATGTCAAACTAACTGGCCTGTAGTTACCCGGATCACTTTTTTTTTCCTTTCTTAAAAATAGGAACTATATTAGCAATTCTCCAATCATTCGGTACTATTCCTGAGTTTACAGATACATTAAAAATTCTTGCTAATGGGCTTGCAATTTCAGGTGCCAATTCCTTTAATATTCTTGGATGAAGATTATCTGGGCCCCCCGATTTAGTCCCATTAAGCTGTTTCAGTTTCGCTTCTACCTCTGATATGGTAATATCTACCTCTATATCCTCCTTCCCATTTGTCATGCTACCATTATCCCCAAGATCCTCTTTAGCCTTATTAAAGACTGAGGCAAAGTATTTGTTTAGATATTGGGCCATGCCTAGATTATCTTTAACCTCCACTCCATCCTCAGTGTTAAGTGGCCCCACTTCTTCCTCCTTAGTTTTCTTCTTATTTACATGGCTATAGAACCTTTTACTATTGGTTTTAATTCCCTTTGCAAGGTCCAACTCTACTCGACTTTTAGCCTGTCTCACTTGATCCCTACATGTTCTGACCTCAATTAGGTAGCTTTCCTTGCTGATCCCTCCCATCTTCCACTCCCTGTATGCTTTCTGCTTCTTCTTAATCACCTCTCTAAGATGCTTGCTCATCCAACTTGGTCTACAACTCCTTCCTATGAATTTTTTCCCCTTTCTTGGGATACAGGCTTCCGATAGCTTCTGCAGTTTTGATTTAAAGTAATCCCAGGCCTCCTCTACCTTTAGATCCATAAGTTCTTCAGTCCAATCCACTTCCCTAACTAATTTCCTTAATTTTTGAAAGTCAGCCCTTTTGAAATCAAAAACCCTAGTTGCAGATTTATTTTTGTTAATCCTTCCATTTAGTTTGAACTGAATTAGCTCATGATCACTTGAGCCAAGATTGTCCCCTACAACCATTTCTTCTATAAGGTCCTCGCTACTCACCAAAATTAAATCTAAAATGGCATCCCCTCTAGTCGGTTCAGCAACTACTTGATGAAGGAATCCATCAGCTATTGCATCTAGGAAAATCTGAGCCCTAATTATTACTAGCACTGGTCCTCCAGTCTATATCTGGGAAGTTAAAGTCTCCCATGATCATGCAGTTTCCATTAGTATTTACTTTAATAAAGACATTAAAAAGGGCTCTATCCATATCCAAATTAGATCCCGGAGGTCTATAGCACACCCCAAGCACTATCGTAGGAGAGGCTTTACTAGTTTTCTTCCCCAATGTAATTTTTGCCCAGACGGACTCTGTCTTATCCATTGCATCGCTTCTTATTTCTTTACATTCTACCTCAACATTGATATACAATGCTACTCCACCCCCTTTACCTTTGTTTCTGTCTTTCCTAAACAGCACATACCCTTCAATACCTGTAGTCCAGTCATGACTACTATTCCACCATGTTTCTGTTATCCCTATAATATCTGGTTTCACTTCCTGCACCAGTAGCTCTAGTTCCTCCATTTTGTTACCTAGACTCCTTGCATTGGTGTACAAACATCTTAATTTTTGCTTTTTTTACCCTATTAGGCACAGTCATTCTACAGCCAGTATAACCTATTAGACTAGTATCCACACTGCCCTCGCTCCTTGTATACATTCTCCTACCCACGGCTGTATCCTTTCTTACTTCATCTTCTTCCCTCTCAATGTTAAAATCTGGTGTGGAGATTTTCTGGACATCTCCCATCCATCTCCCCCCAATTCCTAGTTTAAAGCTCTCTTTATCAGTTGTGCCAGCCTCGATCCTAGAAGTCTATTTCCTTCCCTACTCAGATGAAGTCCATCCCGAGAGATCTGACCTCTGTCCGTGAATGCCTCCCAGTGGCCATACATCCCAAAACTAAGAAACATTTCAGAAACTAAGCCAGGTATGCTCTTGTCTGAGGCATCTTGGAGACTGGGCATGCTGGTCCAAATTGACAGACGACATGTTGCTCTGACCTTGTACAAGATACTGGAAGCCCAGTTTCTTGTCTGAATCATCCAGTTCCGTTGGCCCAGATCCTCAGCTCCACCGTAGCGGTTTTGTGCTAGTCTACCATCACTAAGCAGCCATGAATCCAGAAGTTTTGGATAGTGATGGATTCTCCCTATCTAGGGAAATCCTCCAGAGGTGTTCAGTCTCCATAGAAGCTTCTACATCCCTGGTGGGTGTGGGGATGGAGCTGACGAAAGAAGCAGTGCCAGGGAATTCCCTACAAATTTCTGTCTGCCAAAATAGCCTTTGCGAGCCATCAATAGTGATGTAAATCTCAAAGTTGCTCTACTTTACTCGGGGGACTGGTTTGGTGGCTGGGCAACCCCAAGCAAACTACTTTTGTCCCTAAACTCCAGTTCAGGTTCAGTCTAATGGTCAGGCCCGTTGAATTAAATGGGATTATACAGGGTGTAAATCAATGCAGGATTAGGCCCCAATTATCTGAATTGGGGGGGGGGGGAAAAAAAGACTATTGGTAAAACTTTCCGACACAATATCTTTCTGTCCCATCAAAGGGCACATCTGTTTCAGCCTTGCAAAAGTTCTGCTCACCTGAGGACATAGTTTTTAAACGTGCAAGTGAAATATCAAGATACCTAATGCTACAGCCATTGAGGTCAGTGGGAGCTTTGCCACAGACTTCAAATGGGTTTTTCCATCATCATGTTTCTTCCTTGTCATGGTGAGACCTGGCTAGTAGATGTTATATCTGGACTGGCATATGTTTTTCAACAATTTGCATGGCAAGTGCATATCACTACATTTAGTAAGGGGAAAAAAATTCAAATGCACAAGTACAAAACAGAGGAATAACCTGGTTAGACAGTCATACTACAGAAAGGGATCTGGGGGTTATTAGTGGATCACAAATTGTTGACTCAAATTTAATGTGATGCTGTTGTGAAAAATTCAAAAGAAAAATATTTTAATCACATTTCAAGACCAAATGATGATTCAGCGGCAGATTAGCTTGGTGAGGAAGCACTGGCAGGAGTGGAGGGGAATGGGTGGGAATATGTTTCAGAAGAGCTCTTTCCTTTCAAGCGGGAATAGTGAGTAAATGCAAATTCTGGTTTATATTTGCGTAATGAGAGTCCATAACCTTCGTAATATGTAATTTTAGCTAACAACAACAACAACATTTGATTAATCCCTTTTCCAGCTCATAATTCTTCCGCTCTACTCCACACTGATTAGGCCTCAACTGGAGTATTGTGTTCAGTTCTGGGCACCACATTTCAGGAAAGATGGGGACAAACTGGAGAAAGTCCAGAGAAGAGCAACAAAAATCACTAAAGGTCTAGAAAGCACGATCTATGAGGGAAGATTCAAAACATTGGGTTTGTTTAGTCTGTAGAAGAGAAGACAGAGGGGACAGGAGAACAGTTTTCAAGTACATAAAAGATTGTTACAAGGAGGAGGGGGGAAAAAAAATATGTTCTTAACCTCTGAGGTTAGGACAAGACGCAATGGGCTTAAATTGCAGCAACGGTAGTTTAGGTTGGACATTAGGAAAAACGTCCTAACTGTCAGAGTGGTGAAGCACTGGAATAAATTGCCTAGGGAGGTTGTAGAATCTCCATCATTGGGGATATTTAAGAGCAGGTTGGACAAATGCCTGTCAGGGATGGTCTAGACAATACTTAGTCCTGCCTTCAGTGCAGGGGACTGGACTAGAGGACCTCTTGAGGTCCCTTCCAGTTCTAGATCTTCAAAACAAACATTCACACATTAAAGGCACATCAGGAGGCATGAATCCTCTCTGGGGGGAGCGAGGGAAAGGATGGGAAGCTCTCAGAGCTCTCTCACAGATGCCAGCATTGAAAGGCTACAAATAGAGATGTTCGAAGGGAAAAATAGGTACACAGTCCCTGGTGAAATGCATTACAAATATAGGAGCTGCTGCATTGTAGCAAACCAATGGACCATGAGTCCCATATCTGGTCTCTGACAGTGGCCAGTTCGAAATGCTTCAGTGGCAGGTGCAACAAACCTCACTGGGAGATTTTCCCCTCAAAGGCAGAAATGCCCAACTGCCTTTCATAGAACCATAGAAGCGTAGGGCTGGAAGGGGCCTTGAGAAGCATCTAGTCCATCCCAGTTCACTGAGGCAGGACCAAATAAACCTAGACCAGCCCCAACAGGGGTTTGTCCAATCTCTTCTTAACCTCCAGTGACGGGGATCCCACAGCCTCCCTAGATAACCCGTTTCAGTGCTTAACTGTCCTTAGAGCTAGAAAGGTTTGGTTTTTTTTTTTTTAAACCCAATATCTGACCTAAAACTCTCTTGCTGCCAATTAAGCCCATTACTTCTGGTCTTACCTTCCATGGGCTTGGAGAACAATTGATCACCCCCCTCTAACAGCCCTTAACATATCTGAAGACTTATCAAAACCTCCCCTGCCCCTCACTTTCTCTTCTAAAACGTGCCCAGTTTTCAACCTATCATTTTTAGTGATCTCCTCTAGTTTTTCCTAAAAACGTGGTGCCCGAAACTAGACAGTTCTACACCGGAGGCCTCAATTACATTTTATGTTTTATATACAATGCTCCTGTTAATACAGCCCCGAATGATATTTGCTTTTTTCGCCACAGCTTCCCACTGTTAGTTCATATTCAATTTGCGATCCACTAGAATCCCCACATCTTTTTCAGCAGCACGACTGCTTAGCCCGTGGGCGGCGGGTATCATAGGTGGGGTAGGCTGGGCCTTCCCAAAAAGCCTAGCGTGGCCCCAGGCCAGGCCCACTCCTCCGGTTCCCAGAGAGCTCTGCCGTAGCTGGCCCAGGCTGGGGCTGGCTGTCCTGTCTCCCGCAGTGAGTCAGGGCTGCTGGTGCTGGGGCCACATCACCCAGAGGCTGGCTACCTGGTGCATGAAGGCTGGGAGAAGTGCCACCTGGCACACCGTGGCTGGGGCCTCACCCCCAGCTGCCCAGCCCTGGGGCTGAGGCTGTGGTGGGGATGCTCTGGGATCCTGTGGAGAAGGGGGGCAGATGGGGAGGGTCCAGCCTCCACTAATGGCCACGTCACTGGCCACCCATGGCCTTGCCAGTTGTCTCCATTTTGTATTGGTGCATTTTATTTTTGCTACTTACGTGTAGTACTTCGCACGTGTCTTTATTGAATATCTTGCTGATTTCAGACCAATTCTCCCATTTATCAAGATTGTTTTTAATTCTAATCCTGTCCTCCAAAGTGCTTTCAACCCCTCAGGTTGGTGTCATCCACAAAAAAAAAAAAAAAAAAAAAAGTATCAATCATACTTTCCACCCTATCATCCATCTCCTTACTGAAAATCTTGTATAGTACTGGACTCCAGATAGACCCCTGTGGGCATCCACTGGATAGGTCCTCTCCAGTGTGAGAGTAAATCATTGATTGATAGATATTCTTTGAGCATGGTTTTTTCAACCAATTCTGCACCCACCTTATATTAATTTCATCTAGACCACATTTCCCTAGTTTGTGTCTGACATTGTGAGATCTAGATTTTGACACGGTTTTGATATGACATCTACTGCTTCTCCTCTATCCACTACGCCAGCTATCCTGTCAACAACAAAAAAGGAAATTAGGTTTGTTCGGCATGATTTGTGTTTGACAAATATATGCTGGCTATTACTTATCCACTAGATTTGAACAAACTAACTGGTTATTAAATAAATTTGTTCTAGTATCTTTCTGGGTTTCAAAGTTAGGCTGACCGGTCCAATTCCCCAGGTCCTCCTTTTCCCATTTTTTGAAGGTAAATACCATAGATCTGCCATTCTCCAGTCCTCCATGAGTTCTTGGAGATAAATTGCTAATAATTCAGAGATCGCTTCAGCTAGTTCCTTAAGTGCATTCTGGGAAATTTCATCAGGCCCTGCCCACTTGAATGTATCTATCTTACCTAACTATTCTGTAACCTATACTTTCCATACTCTAGCCTGAGATCCTTTCCCCTTGTTGTTAATAATAATGGTGTTAAGCATATGGTCACAATTCACTTAAAAAGGTTAAGACTGAAGCAAAACAAAACAACCCCTAGTAGACAATTATGGAGTAACATGCCCATATGGGAAGATTCTTCCTCATTTCTGAAAGTTAGTGGTGGTCTTGTATTCTGAAACATGAAGGTTTAATACCCCTTACATTAACAATAAGATGGGTTGCTTTCCCACTCCCCCCTCCCCCATCAGAAACAACTGTGGATGCTCTCATATTGCTTTTGAAATCTTTTGCTTCAAGACAGTAATAGGTAAGCTTGGAAAGATTATATTCTTATCCGTAAATGTCAATTTCACCATACACCCAGGTTTCAGAGTAGCAGCCCTGTTAGTCTGTATTTGCAAAAAGAAAAAGGAGGACTTGTGGCACCTTAGAGACTAACAAATTTATTTGAGCATAAACTTTCGTGAGCTACAGCTCACTTCATCGGATAAAGTGAGCTGTAGCTCATGAAAGCTTATGCTCAGAGACTAACAAATTTATTTAAGGTGCCACAAGTACTCCTTTTCTTTTTACCATACACACAGAAACCAACTCAAAAATATTTCCATCATTAATAGACAGTTACAGATAGACAAAGAAAGAAAAATGCTTGAGAACTGATTAGGGTATGATTTAAGGATATTTACTTTGTATATTTTGACATGTGATGTTGACAATGCTCGTCTTAAAGGTTATAAAGCTTTAACTTTTTTAATCTGACCCCCATAATTTTGCACAACTGAATTTTTCAAAAATCTTTAAAAAATGCTAGAACATGCATCGATATTATCCATCAAAATTTTAAAAAATAAAAATTGAATTCTGCCAATTTAGTAATAGGACATACAGCATGTCAGTGAGTTCTATGGGCAAATTATGTATTACAATCGCAATGTTTTCAGTGTCTTGCATGTCAATTTCAGTGGATGTCTTTTTGTTCTTATATTATGATTAAGAGTAAATAGAATATTCCTATTTACCTTCCTTATATCATTCACTGTGTTTATCCTTTTCAGAAATCCAAAGGGTTTAAAGCCAGAAGGGATTATTATGATCTAGCTCAGTGGTTCTCAAACCAGGGGTACGCAGAGGTTTTCCAGGGAGTACATCAACTCATCTAGATATTTGCCTAGTTTTACAACAGGCTACATAGAAAGCACTAGCAAAGTCAGTACAACTAAAATTTCATACAATGAAATGTTTGTATTGCTGTATGTACCGTACACTGAAATGTAGAGTACAATATTTATATTCAAACTGATTTTATAATATGGTAAAAATTAAAAAGTCAGCAACTGTTCAGTAATAGTGTGGCTGTGACACTTGTATTTTTATGTCTGATTTTGTAAGCAAGTTGTTTTTAAGTGAGGGGAAACTTGGGGGTACACAAGACAAATCAGACTCCTGAAAGGGGTACAGGTCTTCTGGAAAGATTGAGAGCCACTGATCTAATCCGACTTCCTGCATAACATGGGTGAAATTCTCTGGCCCAATACTTTCTACATTAAGCCCATAACTTCTGGTTGAGCTAAAACATATTTTTTGGACAGACGTCCCATTTCAATTTAAAAACTCCAAGGGATGAAGAATCCACCATATCCCTTAGTAAATTGTCATGTTTCCTCTTATTTGCCCCTTTTCTAATTAGACAATCCCATTTCCCCCGCATCCACCCAGAGTCTTCATATGGAGGTCTCTCCAGACCTCTAGTTATTACAGATTGAGTAGAGAAACCATAGAATCTTAGAAATGCAAGACTGAAAGAGACCTCAAGAGATCTAAATCTACTCATCTTCTCCCCATGCTGAAGCAGGATTAAGTGTAGCTAGACCATGCCTGACTTTAATGGAGTTGCACCGATTTACAGCAGCCAACAATCAACCCATCACCTTCAACAGAGCCATGCTGATTCAAACCATCTGACAATCTAGATAACATAGCACAGCATAAAAGAGTACTTGTGGCACCTTAGAGACTAACAAATTTCTTTGAACAAACTTTCGTGAGCTACAGCTCACTTCATTGGATGCATTCGGTGGAAAAAGCACAGCATGATACCGACAACTTGACACACAAGTAATTAGGAAGGGCTGGGTGACCAGTGTTCTCAAGGCCTAACTGGAATATAGAGTAGGGGGAAGAGATATAAATGTATATAGAAAGTCTTATCTATTATTATTATTATTATTGGCATTTTAACCGATACCCAAAATTCACACCTTGAATGAATGACAGACAGTTCAAGAGAGAGAGTTGGCAATTTTTCCAAAAAGACAGCATTAAGGGCATAAAAGCAAACTATCCCACCGTGCAGGAAAGATCAGAGGTGTAGCAAGAGAGACGCCCTCGCTTAACCAGGAGATCTTCAATGAGCTGAAGCACAAAAGTCCTACAAAAAAGTGGAAACTAGGTCAAGTTACAATGAATGGATATAAAACACCACACCTATGTAGGGACAAAATTAGAAAGATCACTGCACAAAACAAGATCAACCTAGCTAGAGACAAAAAGGTAACAAGACGACATTCTACGAATACATTAGAAACAAGAGGAAGACCAAGGATGGCGTAGGCCTGTTACTTAATGAAGGAGAGGGATTAACAGAAAAATGTGGAAATGGCAGAAGTGCTGAATGAATTACTTAGTGTAAATTGAAACAAAAAAGGTTAGCAGTGATTTTAATGTTTAATGTAGTGAATGCCACTGAAAATGAGGTAGGACCAGAGGCTAAAACATGGAAAGAACAAGTTAAAAAAAAAAAACAACAACAAGTTAGATGTCTGAGTCACCAGGGCCTGATGAAGTACATCCTAGAATACTCAAGGAGCTGACTGGGGAAGTATCTTCAAAAAACCATGGAAGATGGGAGAGATTACAGAAGACTGGAAAAGGGCAAAAATAGTGACAATCTATAAAAAGGGAAATAAGGATTTACCAGGGAATTACAGACCAGTAAACTTAGCTTCAGTACCCACAAAGATAATGGATCAAATAATTAAGCTATCCATTTGCAAACACCTTGAAGATAACAAGGTGATAAGTAGCTGTCAGCATGGATTTGTTAAGAGTAAATTTATAAAGTTTGTGGAGGATACCAAGCAAGGAGGGGTTGCAAGTGCTTTGGAGGATAGGATTAAAATTCAAATGATCTAGACAAACTGAAGAAAAGGTCTAAAATAAATAAGATGAAATTCAATAAGGACAAATGCAAAGTACTCCACTTAGAAAAGAACAAATCAGTTGCACACATACAAAATGGGAAATGACTGCCTAGGAAGAAGTACTGCAGAAAGGGATCCGGGGGTCATAGTGGATTACAAGCCCCCCAACAAAGCAGCAAACGTTCTGGGATGTATTAGCAGGAGTGTTGTAGGCAAGACACGAGAAGTAATTCTTTGCTCTACTCAGCACTGATATGGCCTCAGCTGGAGCACTGCATCCAGTTCTGGGCACCACATTTCAGGAAAGATGTGGACAAATTGGAAAAAGTCTAGAGAAGAGCAACAAAAATGATAAAAGGTCTGGAAAACATGACTTATGAGGGAAGATTAAAAAAAACCGAGTTTGTTTAGTTTGGAGAACAAAAGATAGGATAACCCCGTTTCAAGTACATAAAATGTTGTTACAAGGAGGAGTAAGAAAAATTGCTCTCTTTAACCTCTGAGTATAGGACAAGAAGCTATGGGCTTAATGTCCAGCTTACCTACCCTTGCTGCAATTTAGGAGAATCTTCCTAACTGTCAGGGCAGTGAAGCACTGGAATAAGTTGCCCAGGAAAGATGTGGAATCGCCATCACTGGAGATTTTTTTTAAGAGCAGGTTACACAAACACCCGTCAGGGATGAACTAGATAATACTTAGTCCTACCATGAGTGCAGGAGACTGGACTAGATGACCTCTTGAAGTCCCTTCCAGTTCTATGATTCTGTGTGAACGCCATCTCTGGGCTAGCACTGATGGAATAAGGGGAAAAATGTAGAACCACCACCGATGCTTGGTTCTGGAGCCAGACCCAAAGCTGACTGAAGTCAATGGGAGTCTTTCCACTAACTTCAGTGTGCTTTGGCCCGGGCCCTTGGAGCTTAGTTATGCTGATATATATTTGAGCTAGGTAGATAGTTCATGCAGGGAATTAGTTGGGAATGCAAATCCTAGGAGGGAAGAGAACCCGAAACAGCTTTCAGTACTCATTTTGGAATAAAGTTTTGGTGCAGCCACCGGGAAGAAACTGAAGATGACCTTGTGCTTACCTGGAATAGTTTCTGTCTACAGCCCCTCCACATCTCCTTACATTCCCACATGTTGAGCATGTCAGTCACTGAAAACCCCAGCTACCTCCAAAAGGGCCAAGTTCCTGCTTCCCTTAATGCAGCATGTTAGATAACAGCCAGAGGGCTTTCTTCTTACTATTTATCTTGGTTGTTTAAGGCTTTCCTCCCTTGGCCTGATAAGGCTCATTTAATGCTTCAGTCCACAAAGGGCTCTGTGCAAACAGGGTCACCCTGTGAAAAGCTGGCTTTGATGATGCTTTGACATCTTTTATCATGTGTCTCATCAGTTTCAAAAAAACTCCACTGTGACCAAGTTACTACAGTAATGGTCTGTCCGATAATGAGAGTAGGTCACATGCATAGCTGGAGGGGGAGAAGAGAGGAGACGAGGAAGGGCATTATAGATCTTTGGATGTCTAGTGGCATTCCATATATTGATATATATATTTAAGCTTCAATTATCCTAACCAAGAAAATGCCACAGGAGAAATGCAAGAGGAATTTACATCAGAGCAACCACCTATACAGCTTGCCGAGTAACCACAAAGTAAGGGAAATTACTAAAAGCGTGCAGTGATTTCCTTTCTGTTTACCACATGGGGCATTCTCATGAAAAACATGGTTTATTGTAGACAGGGCAGTGGACACACAAATGGGTCAGATCTTCAGCTGGTGCAAGTCATGAGTTCAATGGAGCTTCACTGATTGACACCAGTTGAGGGTTTGTCCTACACTTGAGTAAGGGATAAGTTTACAAGCTACAATACGAGACTGTAAGAATTCCCAGCAGCTGTAAGTGCCAATGTGTTTTTTATAAAACACAGACTATTTCTGTAACACTTGCTCAAGCTGAGTAATCCCACTAACGTCAGGAGCTAATTGCATTAGTGTTACTCATCACAAGGGTTATAACATTAGTCCTCCCTTACATATCTCTTCTTATTCCATAACTTATTTGTATTCCAGTAGTGCCCAGTCTGTATCATGGCCCAATTGTACAAGAGGGGGTTGGGGAGGAGGGGAGTCAGATACATTTCCTGCCCCAAAAGAGTTTACAATCTAAAAGGCCCCCCGATCCTGCAAACTCTTATGCACCTGTTTAAAGACCAGACCATGACTTGTCCCACTTTTGACTATCCACACAATGAAGTGCATGCAATAGCATGTTGCAGAACCAGGCTAGCTACCATTTATTTGACAGACAACTACATGTAGAATTATTTTCACTGATGTAAACCCTACTTAAGGCTTCTCAGCAAGAATACAAATGGATAAATCAGCTTCTTTCCTTAGATTTCCACAACATAACTACAGCCTAGAGCCAGGCAAGTAATTTGTAACAATTGATTTATTCAACACATTTTATTTTTCTCTTCATAAATTGCCCATGAAAAGACTGCTTTTCTCAAATCCATTTATTATTCAAAATTACCAGTGATCAAGTTTTTTTTGGCTAATCCCTGGGTCTGAAGCTTGATTACAGTCAGTTTGCTGCAAGCGTTCAATATTCAAAATTAAAGCTGTTCTGTCTGGACACATAGGACCAAGTTCCTGGCTGATGTAAACTGTCAAGCTCTACTGAAGTTACTTGTCACATGCCATGTTTCCACTCCCTGATTGGGTGGGTGTAACTTTTATAATCCCATTTCTGGTGCAAGTTCCTATTATGAATTTTAAATGCGCTTCTTCAGAAATTTTCAAATTTGGCTTAAAATTCACTAGTGCAGCCAGCCAGTAAACTCGTTTTCTGGAATACCCATGGGTGTGTATAGATTATAAGCAAGTTGAGTTCAAAAAATTTTTTTTTAAAAAGTTCAAGTATTTACTAATTTCTGCTACAGATTCTTTAGAAAAGAACAGTATTTCTGTAGCTAGTAACCTAAGGCCTATTGGTCATATACTTGACTTCTTGCTTCATCCAAAGGATAGCACAGAATGGATCTCAGTTAATCAGGGATTCCTGGCAAACACTCAATCTCATCTTCAATCCTGAAATGGAAAAATAACTCTCCATTTCCATTTGATGGACCATTCTGGCATCCATCAACCTGACACGTCAGAAATCTGCAACCCTGTGTAGCACTGGGTGAAGTTTTAGACAGACAGTTTGATAAAAATCCTGGTTGAATTGGGTTTCAGTCCCTAAGATGTTAGATATCTATCTTATCAAGAGGCCAAATGTGTTTCAAACTTTTTCATTTCAAAATGATGGTTTCTCAATTGAGCTAGATTTAAAGGAAAAAACTAGGGGGGGTGGGGATTTGTTTTAGCAAGAAAAACAAAAAAAAAAACATACAAAAACAAGGAGTCCTTGTGGCACTTTAGAGACTGACAAAATGTATCTGGGCATAAGCTTTCGTGGGCTAGAATCCACTTCATCAGATGCATGGAGTGGAACATACAGTAGGGAGGTATAAACACACAGCATATGAAAAGATGGGAGTTTATATGCTGTGTGTTTATACCTCCCTACTGTATGTTCCACTCCATGCATCTGATGAAGTGGATTCTAGCCCACGAAAGCTTATGCCCAGATACATTTTGTCAGTCTCTAAAGTGACACAAGGACTCCTCCTTGTTTTTGCTGATATAGACTAACACGGCTACCCCTCTGAAACCTGGGGGGGGGATAAATAAATTTCTCTTCAGTTCACCCACCTAACCAAAAACAAAGCCACCATACCATTATTCACTGGGCTAGAGCTGAGTGAATAAGAGTCTAAGTTTTCAGCACCTCTCCCCCCAAACCAATGGCAAACATGACTCCCTACCCATAGGACTCCTATGTCTAGGGAGTGTCTGAGACACTCCGTTAAAAGGTGGTACAGAAGAGCAGTGTATTATTATTTTCCAAGAATGCCCATGTTTTGAGGAATTAAACTAGGCCACTCAGACTATAAAATGAGTGGCTGTCACATGGCATATCCCCTCTCGCTTCCCCTTCTTCCCCCAGAGCAAAATAAACACATCCACAAAATGCAATTCCACATCCTCCTGGACTGGACACCACTGGAGGCAAGGCAAGATTTCTGACGCGAGCTGTCACTTTTATCAATTGGCCTCTTCAGTTCGTCTGGAACGCTCCAGTTTCTCCAAGTCATGTTTTTCATGTTCTGCCACTCAAGCATCTAGGCATGCCGGTTCACAAATCGCTGTTTGTTTGACAGGCAGCATGCCAATTAGACATCAGGACTTCCCAGAGGCTTTTGTGGTCCAACAAAACGGGGGGGGGGGGGGGGAAGAATACATACTGCCAATATCATGATCTTTGTAAGCAGGCTGAAACTAGACTGTATAACTGCCCGATTCCAGCTTCTCTCTGCTTCTACTTATTTAAGGCCTGTTTGAACTAGCATTTGAGGTTTATACTTAACTCCAAACCAGTTTTAGGTCCCTTTGCTCTTTTGGAAATATCATCAGGGTTCTGAACTGCTATTGATGGTCAAAGCAACCAGTGGGACGATACCAACGTTTTCTTTCCAAGTAGATGGGGGCTGGTCTACTATCAGCAGCTGTGAGATCCATAAGGCAAGAATTTGGGGGGCAGATTTTGGGGTACCCCAAATTACAGTACAATCTTGTGTAAGTATATTTCAGTCTCCTCATCCTAATCTCTACTTTTACAGGACAGAAAGAGACAGATGTCCATGGCTTGATTCTCCATTCCCTTGCACCTTGTGAGATCAGTATGCCTGAGTAGAGTAGGTTGAAAATGCTGCTGTTCTGGGTCCAGATGCTCCTCTGATGCAAGTCATCATTAAACTTCAAATATATGCTGTACTTACACTAGCTGAGGCACTGGCTCCCAATTTGCTAGCACAGTGCCTCCATTTTGCACAGATACGGCTTACTCCACAAGGTAGCTATCAGTGGAGTGGAGAACTAAACCCAAATAAAGTTACCTCAGGTCCAGACCACCAGTGACTATCAGCCTCCCACTAAGCCCATATAGACGAGCCAGAGGCAAGGGAGTATTTTCTTAAATTCCTAGGGAGTTAGAGCAGTACAATCAAGGAAAAAAAAAGACCATAGGCCAGATCCTCAGGTGGCGTAAAGCATGGTAGCGCCATTGACTTGGACAAAGATATGTTTATTGTCAGCAGCTGCAGCTCTGGCCCCACCTCTCTAGCCCTGCCATTCAGGAGGTGTTTGAGCTTCCCTTTCCCTATGGAGAAGCATCTTTGAAACGTTCCATGGGTATTGGGTCATGCCCTCAGAAGTCTGTTGGACTTCCAATGACTCCTACAGGCTTTGGGTGAAGGCCTAATTATCCTGTGCCATGCAGCCCAGACAGAGCTCCCAGCTGGACACAGCCTCCTGTGATCGGGTCCCACCACAGTGGGCCAGTGGGCTCTGAAGCTTCCCTTGCTCTAAATAGGCCACAGCACCGTCTTTCCTTGGCCTCTCTAGGCCCACTTCTTGGGCACTAGCCCTCCGATACCCTTTCACAGAAATGGGATTGCCTTAGTCAACTCCCTAGGCCACCAGGACCAGTGCTGTGCCCCCCCCCAGACTCCCCAGTAGCTCGAGTACATCCTTTTGCAAAACTCCAACCTTGTGGGCACTCTGCCTTACAGTTCATCTCCTCAGGGATACGTGTTAATTGAGCCAAACAGACACCCAGGCTTTAAAAGGTTAAAAAAAAAAAACCACACACCCCACCAAGCACAATATCTAAATCTTGAGCAAATGATAAATGCCTACGCACAGATCCCTGCTTCAGTTTCCTCACCATTCTGATGCGTTCTTTGGATCAATCGCTGAGGGTATGTCTGTGCTGTAATAGACAACACAGAGCACCTAGTCTCAGAGCCTGCGTCAGCTGAGTTGAGCTCCTGGAGCTTGGGCTGCGGGGCTAGAACCTTGCCGTGTAGACATCCAGGTTTGGGCTGAAACCTGGGCTCTGAGACCCTCCCTCCTCATGGGGTCTCAGAGTCCAGACTCCAGCCCAAGTCTGAATGCCTACACTGCAATGTTATAACCCATGGCATAAGCCCTATGAGCACGAGTCAGCTGACCCAGGCCACGGGTCTTTTATTGCAGTGTAGACGTATCCTACCGAGTCAAGGATCACCCTCCTGCAAATGGCTTCTTCTCCAAAAGAGGGAGTGCCTCGCTCCTCTGCGGCCACTTTCCTTCTTCCTCAGTTGGTCCTACAGTTAAGCAAGGCCCCCTCTTTGGAAAGCATGTCTGTCCCTCCCTCCCCCTCAAGCTTCCCGAGTCTTAGGCTATATCCACAGAGCCTGTGGCAGTGAGCCTCCCAGCCTGGGCTGACAGACCTGGGGGCATGGTAGCTCATCCTAGTACTCTAAAAATAGCTGTGTAAACAGTGCTTTGAAGTTGCAGCCAGGCTGGAGCTCAGGCTCTGAAGCTTAGAGAGGGGGATGGAAATTCCTCTGCTTCAAACCTCAGTCAAGTTTGTCAGAAAGGAGGCTTCAGCCAGCCCATTGCCCTATGGAGCTCACTTGAATGGAAGCCATCAAGCTTCAACCATTGTCTCTGGTCTTGTTGGGGGGCGGGGGGTGTGGAGAAAAATACATGAGACAGTCCTGACAGCCTCTGGCTGCCTCCACATCCACCAAGACTAAGGCAGTCAATGATTCAGAAATTTCACAAGATCAACCAGAATTCATAAGTCAGACAGATTTGCCAAAGCCTCTCATCCTTACCCACAGCCAACGTTATAATTTTTTTTTTTTTAAAGCTGTGGCAAAGAGGCAGATTGAAGTTAGCGGTTGAGGAAGAAGCAGATGCTTCTGATCTTTAAAGACTCAAGTCCCCTGTTGATAGAGTTGAAGGTTGATTTCTGGCTCCCAGAGTTGTCATTATGTTCTCTAATGCCAGCTACTAACCACCACGTGGCACTGAGAACACATGGAAAATAAGAGGAAGAGTGGAGCTGCTAAAAGCTCAAACTCTGGAAATATGGAAGACAACTGGGAGAGGTTTAAACAGCAATTCACTCTATAGCTGCAAGCAGCGGGTGCCATTGAAAAGACAGACAGTTCGGAGGTAGGCAGCCTTATTTCTGAAGGTTCTGATGCACTTGATGTGTTTAGCAGTTTTCAGGTAACTGCAAGAAAAGGCTCACTATGAAGTAGCACACAAATTGGAAGAGTACTGCACTCCACGTAACAATGAAACAGGAGAGATGTTTTTAACCCAAGGGTGCAAAATAGAAGGTGAAAGGTTTTGACTGATCAAAGGCTGAAGAGGTAATCTTGCCCTTTGCCAGGACTAACCGAGGCCTGAATATCAGAAACCAGATTGTCCTTGGGATCTGGAACAAAAAAAAAAAAAAGCAGACCACTAGAAGATCCGAAATTAACCCTTGACAAGGTAATTAAGATTTGCCAGCAATGGAAGTTTATGAAGGGAGGACAGTGTTGAGACACTAGATATAACTGAATCTGAAATATCACCAGAAAGAGACTTGAGGCAGAAAGGCCCATAGAGCTAAAAGTCAGTGTCAAGCAAGAACAGCTCATGGAGCTCCACACTGTGTGAAAGTCAGCACCAGCCAGGACAATGCCTGGCATGTGGGACAGCGTGTTGGAGAAACTTTACTTGTTAAGTGTTATGAAGTTTTTGCTGGGACAGGAAAAGGTGGTGTTGGGAACTGTACCTTTAGCTTACCTTCCCACACAGGAGGTCTAGGGGAGGGGTGATGGAGAAGCCCATGTTCTCAGACCCGACCAAGGAAGCTATATAAAGAGGATCTGTCAAGGTTCCTTCCCCACTCTGAACTCTAGGGTACAGATGTGGGGACCTGCATGAAAAACCCCCTAAGTTTATATTTACCAGCTTAGATTAAAACTTCCCCAAGGTACAAACTATTTTACCTTTTGCCCTTGGACTTTATTGCTGTCACCACCAAGCATCTAACAAATATTTAACTGGGAAAGAGCCTGCTTGGAAACATCTTCCCCTCAAAAAAATCCCCAGGAAAGAGGGTGTAGGGTTTGGGAGGAAGGCTTGATAAAAATCCTCACCAATTTGCATAGGCGAACACAGACCCAAACCCTTGGAATCTTAAGAACAATGAAAAAGCAATCAAGTTCTTAAAAGAAGAATTTTAATTGAAGAAAAAGTAAAAGAATCACCTCTGTAAAATCAGGATGGTAAATCCCTTACAGGGTAATCAGATTCAAAACAGAGAATCCCTCTAGGCAAAACCTTAAGTTACAAAAAGACACAAAAATAGGAATATACGTTCCATCCAGCACAACTTATTTTATCAGCCATTTGAACAAAACAGAATCTAATGCATATCTAGCTAGATTGCCGGGAACAGAACAGGAATGGAGTCTTAGAACTTAGTAAGCAAAAACACACAGACAGAGAGAGCCTTTGTTTCTCCCCCCCTCCAGCTTTGAAAGTATCTTGTCTCCTCACTGGTCATTTTGGTCAGGTGCCAGCGAGGTTATCCTAGCTTCTTAACCCTTTACAGGTGAAAGGGTTTTTCCTCTGGCCAGGAGGGATTTTAAAGGCGTTTACCCTTCCCTTTATATTTATGACAATCTCCTTCAAACACTCTGGGCCAAGAGCGATTACTGGGCACCACAACAAGAGAGTCCCTGTGCCAAAGAGCTTCCTGTGTCAATGGACACGGCAGAGAAAGGTTAAGTCTCACCTCACAGCTGTTGGAACCGAGGCAACAAGGTGAAGGCTCAGATCCACCAAGGAATTTAGGTGCCTAGAAAAGTCACCGGCTGTGCTGATCAGTGTTCCTGAGTCAGGCAGCTAGGCTCCTTACACAACGAACGGGGAGAGAAGGGTGCCTTAGAATGCAATCCACAAAAGCCAGCGCTCTAGGGAGTTGAACAAGGCTCTGCTATCTCTTGAGGAGTGTCAAACTACCAGGCTGTAGTCACTCATGCCTTCTTCAGCCCAATTCATATTTAATCATTCAATTGTTTAATTAGAGTGGAGCAACCGCAACAGGAGAGACTGAGGGGGTCCCACACTGGAATATTCCCTTGCCTAGGGCACTCAGCTGAGAGGTGGCAGAGCCCTAGTCAAATCCCTCCACCCCATGGGGTGGGGAAGAGACTTGAACTGGGGCTCTCCTACAGCCTGGGTGAGCACTCTGGGCTAACAGTTATAAAGGAGAGTTCCTCCCCCTACCAGCCTGTTTTATGTACACTAGGCAGCCTCCAAGCACCCTACCAGTTGGGGAAGTGCCTCTCCTTCCCTGGTTCAGGGATCGCTCTGGGGCTTAGATAGGAAACACCTACCTGATGCCTAGAGGGAGGCAGTGGTGTACATGCCACGTAGCAGACATACTGGTGCCAGGGGAAACATTTACTGCAAAAACATAGCTGCCGAGTGAGTTTAGGTGTCTACAGGGTTAGGCAGCAGCCAAATGAGTTGTGGACTACAGTGGTACCTTTAAAAAAAAGGGGGGGGGATTTTGCGGCCTACCCTCCACTTTTAGGCACCTAAGTTTCTTTGTGTCCAAGTGACTTGCCCAAGGTCACACTGGAAGTTTAGGTTAGAGTCAGGAACCCTGAGTCCTTGTGGCTAAATCACTGGATTCAATCATCTTTCCTCTCATAGCTAGATTAATCTCCCCCAATAAAATAATCCAAATCTCTGCCATTGGCAGTTTGTCTCTCAATGGCCCATCTACCAACCCAAGTTTCTGAACTAGGATTCCAGGTTAAAATGCCATGTCCATGTACGCCAGTGAAAACAGGTGCAGAGACCAAAAAAAAAAAACCCATAGACATTAGCAGAAAAGTAGTAATGCAAACAAGTCATCTACTCAGAACAAACCACCCGGCCATAACGAAGGCATGTGCAATTTATTACGGAGCCTAAACAAGCATTTCAGATCTCAGGAGGTTTCTCATAACCTAAATAAATGTGTTCCAAATTTCTGATTTTTGGACCACAAGGCCTCACAGTCATTGCATTAAATAAGGCAAAACCACACAAGTGACAACTACTGTTGTCACATCTGTATCTCTTGCCAATTTCTCAATAGCTTGGTTTTGATCAATTTTATAGTGAGTTCGTGGATTTACTCTGCTTGTTGATGCTGCTGAACCAAAAGGAGGAGTTTCCCCAAATCATGGAAATTTATTGTCTGCTCTCCACACCCTGGAATAAATGGGCACGCACTATCTGCTCGCAGGCCATAAAGGGAGGCGTAACTAGAGAAGCACAACAAATATTATACAGGCAGTCGGATGAGACTCCGGGGCTAGAAACGTGGAGAAGAAGAGATGGGAGAAGGAGAGGGGGAGAAAAGGAAGAAATGAAAAGGGAGCAAAAGCTGGAGGAAGAGACAGCAGTTATTGTTGCAGTACTGGAGAGGACAGAGTGAGATTTACCACTGGGTACTACCCAAAGCTGCTTACGTAGAATCTATCACTGGAACCCAAAGGTAACACGCAGTGTGAATGTAACTAATCTGCTCAGGTGGAAAGAGGACTCTCTGAAAATGCAGAGAAATCAAGACCTGGGGTAAAATCTTGGCCTCACTGAAATTAGTGGCAAAACTGCCATTGCCTTCAGGAAGACCAAGATTTCTCACACACACACCCCCGCTGAGCATTGCGAGGACTGAGGGCTTGTCTGCATTGGAGGGCGGAGGAGAAAGGAGGAGGAATGCACCAGTTTAGCTACACTAATGAACCTCAGTGCAAAGCCCTAGGTTAGAGGTGCTGTACAAGTGTACAAAGTGGTTTCAGTCCGAGGCTAGCTGCACCAGTGCAGCATGTCCACATGAGGGGTATGTTTTGTTGCAAGAAACCCCACTGACCTGAGAGAGGATGAGTGGAGAAAGTCTGGGCCTCAGTAAGATGCTGTAGGATGCTTAAAGTCTCCAGGCCAGCTGGCGTAGATCATCATAGGCCATTCACTGCAGTGGAGTGATGCTGATTTACCCCTGCTGAGGGTCTAGCCCTTGGGCTAAATTCTGCCTGAGTTACCCTGATCTGTCCCCACAGCAGTCAGCTGCCATCCCAGCTGGAGTCAATCACTCACTGCTCCCCCTGGGAGACACAGGGCCAAGGATTGAATGGGCCTTGGGGCCTGATTGTCAAAGGTGCGGAGCACCCCCAGTTCCCATTGGCTTTAGTTGGAGCTTTGGGCGCCGAGCATTTCAAATATCAAGCCCCAACAGATGGGGCTCTCCACACACTCTCTAGCGGGGACCCCTCCACTCTGGAGGTGAGGCACATAGCTAGAATAGCATTAGAGAAACTTGTGTTGTGGACAGATGAAAGGATTATTTCATTCGTGTTTCGCATCAGGCAGCGCGTACCCTGCTCAGATTGCAGGCGTTACAAGCTACCATAAGCTGGCGCTAAGCATCCCGCTGCACCAGGTTTTCCTACCTGCTATCAGAGATCACCAGCCTCTACTGCAATAGAGAACTTTGCACCGGCATTGCATTCCCTCCAAACAGTGCCACAGTTACAGGGCTGGCTGCCCCTCTGTCCCCTTTCTGGTCTCTGAGCACACCCCCTCAGGTGCAGGGCCTCATGCCTGGGATGGAATCCTGCAGTTCTCCCATTTGTATGCCTTGTCCACACTGGGGGGCGGCACTTAGGATACATGTAGCGACACACTGCAGTAAGTGGTGCAGTAAGAAGTGATTTACAGTGGTGCACGACCTTTGCAGGGAGATACATTTATCAAGCTACAATGGAGCTACACTGATTTACGCCAGCTGAGGATCTGATCCAGGATCTGTTGGCACATGCACACTCACCAGGTCTCAGGAACGGTGAAAAGGGTTAACTTTGGAATTTTTTCCCCCCTTTGGAGTAGTTTGTAATTTCAATATCTATTCGCACTACTGTATTTTCTGCCTCTTGACATTAACATGACAGCACAGGTGAGGGCTCTGTCTCTCCCCCCAACTTTGACATAATCTTGGCAAAGGAGACCTTGTCTGCACTCCTGAAAAAACAAATGATGCCCCCCACTCCCCTGAGAGGGGGCTTAGCACTAAGAATAGAGAGGTGATATTTTTATGGCAGCCATTTTCCTGGGGAGAATGAGAAAGGAGGAAAAGAGGAAAAACCTGTTCTTGCCTCTTGCAACATCTTTCACTAGCAGATATTTAGCAGGTGATAAATGAAGAAGGGGAGGGAAAAGAAAAACCAGCAGGAGGAAGAGAGAGCCAGCATGCTGAGAGGGAGTCTGCTTTTCGTTACTCACTTGTTTGTTACAGCTAGCAAGCAGACCCCGCCGTCAGCTGGCATTGCCCATTTCCAGAACCTGTCCTTCCAGACAGTGATAAATGGGGACAGAGGGCATTTCCCAGCACTGCAATCTCACACACCCACGGAATCCAGCGAGCACTGCCAGCCACATCTTCTGGGCATTTAGCTGGGGATTTGGGGGAGGAGGTGACAGACTAGGTGAGAGGCAGCTTCATCCAGGGTCTGGGGAACTCAACTGGGACTCAGGAGAGCTGAGCTCTGCCACTGACCTGCTGTGTGACCATGGCCAAGACACTTCACCTCTCCGCGCCTTGGATTACCCTCCTACCTTTTGTCTCGTCTATTTAGACTGTCAACTCTTCAGAGCATAGGTGGTCTCCTATGGGTTTATACAGCACCTAGCACCCCAGGCCATGATCTTAGTTGGAACCTCTGTGTGCTACTGTAGTATAAATAACCTCACTCTCTAGGGGCAAGAATACAGACCTCTCAGATTCTGTACAATTGGCATCCGGAGGCATTAATGGGCAAAAGATATGAGCCCCCCCTTTGTTCAGAAAGATCCCAAAGCACCTTATAAATTCCACCAACAGACTATATAGGAATCAGTTTGCCCACCACTGAAATGCAGCCACCTCAAGGGTTGAACTGTTTCAACCGGGCCTAACTCTACACAGATATTCAAAGCCAGGGATCCAAGAGCATTGGAGCCAATAGAAACTACAGAGGGAACTGTAGTTAGACAGACCCAGAAGGAGTGCAGTTAGCAGTCGGACAACGAGGATCCCATTCAGCCGGGGTCAAAGTCCTTACACTTTATCAGCAGCAGAGCTGGCAGGATGCTCACAAATGGCCATTTTAATTAAAACTTGACTCGTGACCAGAATTCATAGTACATAAGGGTTAAGTACGCTTCCGACCAGGTCAACGTACCCAGCATCACACCAAGTGATCCTAAGGCAGCCAGCTCTCCATGGGGGTGAATAATGAACACTTCTCCAGTACTCTGAATAGCTACAGCCTTAAGTAAGTATAACCCACACACCTTCTGGGTGTGGTGTTCTATCCTATCTAGTGTCACTGAGACCACTTAGAGAACAAGTCATGAGTCTGCTCTACAGCCTTAGCTAAAAGCCAGTTGGCTTTTGGCTCATGCACAAAGCTCCAGAGGTCCCCGGTTCGATCCTGCCCACTGGTGACCAGGGTCTGTCAGCATTACATAAGCTCTCCGTATGATTGAAGAGCAATTGCGGCTTTACATATTTCAGGTTCCAGTGAATGTTTGGCCACCTGGATAATTGGCCATCTGTTCTTTCCATCACTCTTCAGATCATTTCTCTAAAGGTTACAGTAACGTGGTGCAGTATCCATGCCTTGCATTGCTATATAAAGAACTGAATATTTGGGGTAGCAAATGCCTTGTCTATGGAAGGGTCTACTGCAATGGTGTCTCTTTACAGCCCATTGCAAATGGTGGGTTTAATCCATTGGCACCCCTTATGGCCCATTGCAATTGATAGTCCACTGGCATCTCATGCCCGATTGCAATTGGTGGATCTGACCCACCTGCCTCTCCTTATTGTCTGGCCTGCTACAAATGGTCCTTTCATGCTTTCCTCTTCAAGGTGTCAACACAATATCCTTTATCTCCACCCCACCACCATCCCCAAGGGTGAAAGACTGTCTTGTGGATGGTAAGTCAGCTGGGAAGCAGCTTTCTTTTGGGGGTGCAGAGGCAGCTGCTCCTTCCTCCATCTGGACCCCAGTGCACTCCCCTCGCACCCCACATTTAATTCTGTTGGCTGATTTAATATAAATCAGAGCATGTGATTATTTTGCTGTGTCGGGGGTTGGTAGTATTTCCCACTGCCTGTTCTTAGTTACACGTGTGACTTTCCTGGATCCTCTTAAGATCATCCATTTGAGAAACAGAGATGCAACAACAGAAATAGAGGGCAAGAAAATGAAACATTGCAAAGACATGAAGTGTCTTATTCTAAAAGACCAGGTCAAATGCATCAGTGGTGTAATTGCACTGAAGTCAATGGCATCACACCAGGGACAAATTTGGCCCTCTGTTTATCTAAAGAGGCCTCTCAAACCAAGCCTGGCCTTTCATGCTAGCGAGTGCAAATGTGATGTGTGTCAGGGTGTGGGCATGTGCATGTGATGCAAGAGAGTTCACATGAAGAATCCTGATTTGGCTTTTACTGAAAGGCCAAGGGGGACGGAAGGGTTTAATTTAATCATTATCTTGTGACCAGACAGCAGAAAGGTCTGCACTGAAATCTTGGGGGAAGGGGTGCAGAACAAGACTCTTGCCTGTGCTTTTGGGCCCTGTGGGGGGGGAAAAAAAAAAAAAAAACTGCTTCAACACATAGGCACAAACCCTAGAAGCCATTTTGCTAGCGAATCAGGCCCAGAGGCAACTAGAGGTGTACACACACACACCCTTCAAGTAGTTTTATACTTGACAGTAGAAATAATTAGTATGAATATTTCTTATGAAGTCTACCCTAGGTTTTACACTGGGCCCAGCGCATGGTGGGATAGCAGAACACAGAGTTCACTAGCATTGCTTAGAAGCCTTCACAGCAACGATTTGTATAACTAAAGCTGATCAGCAATTAACTTTTGAAGAGTTTTAAATGCCAACTATAGAAGCTGAGCTGGCAGGAACCTGAACCCTACAAGGGAATACGCTTTTGTTCCTTTCAGTATTCTGCCTCGAACATTGCCCCGGGGTATATAGCTGGATAATAAATGCGATGATTTCAGAACCTTCGCTGGGTCATAAAAGCAGTTAACATAACTTCCCCCCCCACACACACACACACCACCAAGCCCGCTCAGAGACATGGAGGGAAGCCATGCTGGATGGTTAGGTCTCCGAGTACAAGGAGGTGCACTGACACCCACAGAAGAGGTGAAAGCCCCACAACCAAACACAGCAGCGGCCCCTGTGCTCTGCTATCAGGGAAGAACATCCCTGAAGGAATGCTAGGGAGTCTATGAGCAGCAGGTGGCTTGAGGAGCAGTTTCTGTGTCCAGCTAAGATGCTGCAGTGTCAATGTTCCCACTTCTTCAGCTTAAGCAGTAACAGACCCAAACTGTGGAATGCAGCAGCTGCCTGCCCACCAACACAAGGGGTGTAGAGAGGGTTGGAGTCAACAGCAGAGGGAAGAGACATGCAAAGTTATCAATGTGGGTTTTCTCCTCTCTCTCGGTAATATAAGCAGCTGTTGAAGGGGGGCTGCAGTTTTGCCTGGTGGTTGGAGCTAGCAGTATGCTTGCCCTTGGGGGGGTGAGTGCCAGGTTGTTTGCATATTAAAGGTGGCAGCCTGGCTGTATCCAGGTGACGAAGCGCCGGGTGGGATAAGGCAGCACAGTGCCTGTAACAGAAATGGGGTTTTAAATCTTGATTGAAAAGCTCAGGCCTTCCATCCAGCTGCACCACCCATCCATAGAATGAAACCACTCTCATTCTGCTCCTGCATTATCGCAGCGATGGGAGGCTTGCCAGTGCTTTTGAAGGGAGCGACACTGAGCTCATACTGAATCATAGAATATCAGCATTGGAAGGGACGTCAGGAGGTCATCTAGTCCAACCCCTTGCTCAAAGCAGGCCAATCCCCAATTTTGCCCTGATCCCTAAATGGCCCCCTCCAGGATTGAACTCACAACCCTGGGTCTAGCAGGCCAATGCTCAAACCACTGAGCTCTCCCTCCCCCCCAAATGTAAAAAGCCTGCACCAAATACCCATTGTGACAAGGTTACTCACCAGTCAGCATGCACAGCCTTACAAGGTCTTCTCTGTTACTCCAGCCACATGGCCCTTCAGGTCTGCTGGTGGTCTCTAGACTCTACTTCATCTTGTGACTTGAGTCTCCAACCAGGTCACATTTTGTCCTCACTCAGGATAAGCCAAGTGCCCAATAGCATGCTAAGCTGAAGACCCAGGAATGAACCACTGCACTGACACCTAGCCTGAGAGTCCTTACCACTTATTTCAGGGGAGGTTTCAGAAGCCCTTATTGTGGGCCCACAGGGGAACCCAGACCCTCTCTTTTATCTGGGTTCCACTTCAGGGATCCTGTCACAAGCAGCCAAGGTGCATCTTCCTGCCTTGCACAATCTCCTGTCTTCCTGGGCTCAGCCTGCATCCGAGTCTCTTCCAGTCTGTCCTCTCAGGCCCACTGCAGAGAGCTTCCCAGACTTACTGCTACACAACTTGCTCTACTACAAGCAAGTTTTCCAATTCTCCTCATAGGTCACCCCCTGAGCCTGCAGGAGTCTTCCTGAGCTCTGCAGACTCCTCTACCAGAGACTCTAGAGCACATTTCTTTTCCTCAGCTTCCCTGCCTCTTGTAATTACCCAGCTCCTCCCCTGCTGGGCCTAATACTAAATTGGACCCAGCCCACGCTCCAGGTGTCAGCTACTGGGCTAACTGGGCCACAAGCAGCTTTCCCTCTAATTTTTTATGTGCATGTGCAGAATGAATTTTGTTCTGTGCACCAATAAGGAGATGATGTCTGGTGGGAGTGGAGCCAAGGGGTTTGGAGTGTGGGAGGGGGCTCAGGGCTAGGGCAGAGGGTTGGGGTTCAGGTTCAGGCTCTGGGGTGGGGTAGGGATGAGGGGTTGGGGTGGAGGAGTGAGCTCAGGCATGGGGCAGAGGATTGGGGTGTGGGGGGTGAAGGCTTTGGCTGGGGGGAAAGGCTCTTGGGATGGGGCTGGGGATGAGGGGTTTGGGGTGCAGGAAGGGGCTCCAGGCTGGAGCAGGAGATTGGGGTGGAGGGTGTGGGCTCTGACTGGGGGTGCAGGCTCTAGGGTGGGGCTGGCGATGAGGGGTTCAGGTGCAGGAGGGAGCTCTGGGCTGGGGCCGAGGCTGGGGGTGCAGGCCCTGAGCTGAGGCCAGGATGAGAGTTGGTGTGCAGGCTGCCCCTGGGCTGGGGCCAGGGATGAAGAGTTTGGGGTGCAGGCTGCCCTAGGGCTGGGGCCAGAGATTCCCCCAGCCTCTCCTCACCGGCAGCAGAGAGAGCTCCAGGGGGAGGAGCCCGCAGCAGCTTTGCATGCCCCAACTTGTTCCCCTCCCCCAGGTCGCCCCCATGCCCTACCTCTCTCCTCTCAAGGCCCTGTGGCTGCGTGGCCCTTTATAGCCTGCTGTGCAAGCCATACAGCTTACAGGGATCTTAGGCCACAGGCTCCTATTACACATTATTTCCTACAGTGCTGAATTTGTAATGCCAGGGCTCAAGCAATTTTTTTACATTCATAACTGACCCAGCAAGCCCAGAGGTGCTGGGGCTATGGACTGTCAGGCCCAGAGGTGGCAGGGCTATGGACTGCCAAGCCTAGAGCTTCTGGGGCTCAGCCCTGGCACAGATAAAGCACTGGTTTGCTAGTGTGGGGTTTATATACCCCATCATGCCAAAGTACACTATTCTACAAGGATCTGATTGGCAACTTATCGGTACATAACGTTTTGCACTTACGTTCCCGTATAGGGCACCATGTGCCTGTGCACAATCTTATACAGACTATATAGCACCGAGTACCTGTATACTCCCCTGTATGTGATAACTGCATGCCTGAAACCTCTGTGCCTATTTTCACTTATACTTACATAGGTTCTTACCTGCAAATTTCCTATAGGAATCACAAATGCAAGTATCAGATGAAGGCTATAAGCCTATAGGCTACAAGAGTAGGTGGCCAAGTTAATTTGGGTAAAGATTTTTAAAAAGGGATAATTCAACTAGATGTAAAATAGCTGCTCTTTAGAGTGGTGGGGAGGTCTGGTGGAAAGAACACTGGAGTACAATGCAGGAGTCCTGTGCTTAGTTCCTGGATCCCAACAGGACTAAACTGCTGTGTGACCTAGGTAAGTCATTTCCCTTGTCTATGCCTCAGTTTCCCCTTCTAACCTTTCTCTCACTATGTGTACAATGCCTAGCACAGGAGCAGTGGAAGTTCCCTAAAAACATGGGGGACACCGGAACCTGAACCGTGGCCCCCGCACCGCCCCTTCCCCAAGGCCCTGCCCCCACACCACTTCTTCCCCCCAAGACTCCATCCCCTGCTTCCTCCCTTTGCCCTTACGGATAGTAAAAAGTGTAAAGACTTAGCCCTCCCACTTTTAAAAGTGAGGGGCCACAGCCCCTCCTGTTCCAGCACCCGATGCCTAGCACAATGGGGCCATGGTCTTGGCTGGGACCTTTAGGTGCTACTGTGATGAAAATAGTAATAATGTTTTTTTCATCACAGCAGATGCTTGAACTATCACATTCATAAGATGAAAGGGTCTAGTTAAGAAATTATAGCCACAGTCCTCCCAGCTGGTCCACAAGGGCACATGCCCCCATGACTTCAGTGAGACTCTGTGTAGGCTCAGGGGTCCTCTTGAACAGAGCAGTTGGCAGGATTGGGACCTAAATTAAAGTTTAAGGCCCTCTCCTGCTCCAGTTGAAGCTAATGGCAAATATTCCATTGATCTCAGTGTGAACATAATTAATTAATTAGTGGTACCGCCTAGGAGTCCTTGTCATGGCCCAGAACCCCAATATGTTAGGGGCTTTACAAACTCAGAACAAAAAGATAGTCGTTGCTTTAAAGACCTTATCACCTAAGTAAGGTATTTATTCAACCATAGGAACTGAATATGGTCCGGGCTAGGTCAAATGGGGTTTATTGAAGAGTGACGAGAAGAGCTGGTTGGGAATTTGCCAGTGAAACATTTTTTGTTGGAAGACGCCAATTCATCAAAACCAGGCCAGTTCACAGGAAAGGGTCAGTTTTGACAAATCTCCTAATTTACAAAATCATTTTGGAAAAAAAAAAAAAAGTCTCCGAATTGTCAAAAGGTGCCATTGGACATTTTCTGAATGAAAAGGATCGTTTTTCAGTTCAAAAGAACTTTCCATTTTGAAACTGTAGTTAATTTATATACTAAAAATAAAGTAACAAAACATTTTAAAAGCTCAAAATCAAAACCAGACACTTTAAAATGATCAAGATTAAACATTTAAATGGACCCAATCTGAATCTTCTTTCAGATTAGCAGGTCACAAAAATTTGAGATTGCAATTTTTGTCCCAGTTTGGAACAGAAGTTTTTTCAAAATCATAGACACTCTCATGAGATGAGACAACTATTTCCTGCTCATCTTTATTACTGAGCTAGTCTATTCTATTCTATATGGATTCCTATACAACCCTCATCACTGTAGTATCTGAGTACCCTCCAGTAGCGCATTGAGCAACATGACTAATGTGTCACATATGGTTTGTTCTCTCTCTCCTCCTCCCCACTGGTGGAGAGTTGTGTGTGCAGTAAAGTGTTTTGTTTGGGGATTTTTAAAGTTCATACTGCTCTGCATTTATGTCAGAGAAGGCAAGGTCAAAGAAATGCACCTTGCATTTGGAGCAGAAGATGATGCAGTTTGGGAGGGTCCTTTGTTCCTGTGGGAATTCACTCCACAGTCTTGGTCTGGACCCCAAGAAAGCTCTGTCTCCCACACAGACAAGCTTCACCCTTAAGGTAGAAAGTTCCATTGTGCCAGAGAAGTGGAGCTGTCAACCGGAGTCCTCATCCTCGAGCTTCAGGTGATCTCTTAGATATCCTGGACCCAGGCCCTCGACCATCATGAAGGTCTAAGACCTTGAACTTGCCTCTCTATTCTTTGGGAAGCCCGTGTATAGAGTGGAGGATAGGTCTGATGTGCTCATGGAAGCCCACGTTGCTGAGGAAATGAACCACAGCATGCTGTATGAGCTGGAATTTCCTACAGGCTAATGGCTTCATGCCCAGGTGTCAACATCTAGATTAATAACTGAAAAAGGCAATAAAGCATCCTCAATGTACCTGACTCATTGCACTTCAGCTGTTTGGCAAAAGCCCGACATTTTGAGGAAGTACCACATCCATTTGTATTCCCCCTGAAACACTATGTTAAATAAATAGTTGCATTAATTTGGAACAAAAAAACAGGTTGCTGGACTTTCCTGCCTTTATTATTGTAATGGAGTAGGAACCAGGTGCATACACTTTCCCTTTCTTGTTTTAATTGCTGTTAAACAAACAAACCTGTTGCACATTATTAAAGCAATTTAATGAAACGAGGGCATAAGTTCTGGAAATACATCTGCTAAGGTCTGTATTTTAAAAGGAGGAGATCACGGGATAACGTGATGCAAATGTTGGTCACACTTTATACTATGGTTCCATTCATAACTATTTTATAGCAGGTTAATATATGATTAATAAATGCTTTAATAAAGTATTAATCCATAGATAGATTCCAACAGGTCAATAGGTTTTTTATAACCATCCATAACATCTTCTGCCAATGTATTTGTAACCATCTGTATAACAGGTACTACTCCCAAGAAGGTTTATTCAGTGGTTAGGTCAGTAGCCTGTGACTTGGAAGAGCCAGGTTCAAGTCCCTGCTCTGCCACAGGCTTCCTGTGTGATCTTGGGCAAGATGCTGAGTTTCTCTGTGCCTTAGTTGTCCATCTACAAAATGGGGCTAATAGTATTTCCCTGCCTTGCAGGAGTGTTGTGAGAATAAAGACATTAAAAATCATGCGATTCTCCGATACTAGGGCTCTCTGGCTGGAAGGTGTGCGTAGTCTATGTCAATCATTTATAAATAGAACCTTAATGTAAAGCAGGATCCAAATTTGTAGCACCCCAGTTGCAGTGTAGATACACCCCATGAGATGCGCCTGAGGTCACACATTAAGGGCCAGATACTCCCAGGTGCTCCACTGGGAGTTGAAGGTGCTCAGCACCTCATCGGGGGTGACCAGCACTTTGCAGGAGAATGTCTCAATGGGAGAGAAGGGCACCCAGCAAGATCAGACATCACACCCAGGGGTTCGACCCTGGTGTGCCGACTCCCATCGTCGGCCCTGCTGCTTCCCAAAAGGGTGGGCTCAAAAGCAAAATAAATCAGGGGTCCCCAGAAATATTTGGGGCAGATCCTCCTCTGTAGTGACCAAGTGAAGCTCCGCTAACTTCAAAGGAACTCGGCTGATTTATGCCAGCAGAGGAGCCGGATCAGGCAGTGTTCCTATAAATCAGCACAAACCAGGGCGCGAGCCCGTGGGGGGGCTGGGCAAACGCGGCTCCTGCCAAACACCGTGGTGGGAGCTGGGTGTGCTCTGGCTCAGGCCCTGAGATGGAGTGAGAGGTCTGCGCTGAGGGAGTTGGGCCTGGCAGAGTGGCAGTGCTCTGGAATTCTTCCCTGCCACGTCTGCTCCTCAGCCGGGGTTCCCCGCTCCCCTCCACGCTCCCCTGATGGCTAATGCCACAGGCAGAGCTGATAACAGGTGCTGGGCCCGATCCCCACGAGATGTCAAGCTGGCATTTCACGGCTCCTTCCCCCCGGATCCACAGTTTGTGTAAAGTAAACCCCCTGCTTCATCCTCCATAAAACCAGAGCTACCTTCTGGAGCCGTTTCCTTTTAGCACTCCGGTCACGCTTTCATGTAAAGGCAGACGGGGCTACGGTTTCAGCATGGACAGAAGTGCCCTGGCTTCCTTATAAATCTGCAGGGGAGTGGGGGCTCCGGCTCCAGAGACTTACTTGTCAGTGCGTCTGGTCGATGATGTCATGCCGTCGGGAAGGCTCTCAGAAATACAATTAGACGCGCTTCTCCGCCTGCCTCTTCTCACACGTCTGCTCAACCGCTGCTTCCCCCTTTGATACATTTTCCCTGCCTCTCCCCTCTGCCCCTTTCTCGACACTTGCACCACCCCAAGGGAGAGGCTTCTCTCATTGGTTCAGTTTGGGGCTCCTGCTGCGGGAGTCGAATAAATCCTGCGGGACAAGTGCCTCGCCTCTTTCTCTCCGGAACACATTGGAGCTGCGTGGCAAGGCTCTGACAAATGATCACACTTGTGGCTGCCCCTTGCATCTAGCGGGTTGTATTACAGGTGGAGTTCTGCAAAAAAGGGCCCCAGATTCTGATCTCACTTGCACCAGTGAAAATTCGGAGTAACTAGGCCCTGATTCCAGACAGCTGAACTGTAAGCACCTGCTTCAGTCCCATTGACTTCAATGGGATGTAAGCATAAGCAATTAGATAGATTAGATTAGATTATAATCAGAACTCTGGGTGTTTAGCCAAATCTTATCTGAGTTGATCAAGTCTGCATTTCCAGATTGGATCAGGTGCAGAAACTAACTCAGAAGAGTACAGGGAGTTGTGGAAATAAAGAAGAGAAGTGGATGCAGTGGCATAGCTAGGAGTGGAAATTCGGGTGGGCCTTGACTATCGGGTGGACGGGCAATACCAGCCTATACTATCCAGTGGCCACATCAGCTGGCTGTGCAGCCTGGCTGGGGCAGAGAGTGCTGATCCCCTCAGCGGCACCCTGACTCTGGAGCGGGAGAAGAGAGGGAACCGTTGCCTCATTGCAGGGTATGGGCTGCTGCCCTTCAGCTGGGAGCTCATGTCTCCTGCGGGCCATGTGGCCCCTGTGTGGGCTCAGCCCCAGCTGCACTGCAGGGGCACGAATGGGGCTTGCCTGTGCATGCAACTTGACCCGGACTCTGTACTGAATTGCCCAGCAAAGTGCATTCTCTCCTGGGAGCGCTGCAGAGAGACTGGCCTTGCCGCTGCCTCTGGCCGTGCAAGGGATGAGCTGTGCAGAGAGCGCCGCTGGCCAACAAGCAGCCCCCGAGCAGCTGCTAGCTCAGCGTCTCCCCCTATACCACACCCTCTTCCTAGCCCTGGTGCCCCAGACACAGGGCTTCGCCTGCTGAGCTGGGCACGTGCATGGGGCGGCTCAGAAAATGGCAAGGCAGAGCTGCCGGAGCTTAGCTCTCTGAAGGGCGGGCGCAGAGCTCTCTCCTGGATTTCAGGTGCCCAAGTGATTCTCTGTGCCACTGTGGCAGCACTATTGCCCTGCTCAGATTTGGGTGGGCCTGGCTGCTAAGTGAGGGACCGTGTCCCACCCAGGTCCACCCCTGGCTATGCCCCTAAGTGGAATAACCTTATTTGACCCGAACTGGTCCTTCTTCCCTTATTGTCAGTGGTGGGCAAAATGGTCCTCGCTATGTCTTGTGTCCTGCAATCTGAAAAAGTGCCCTGAGGGTCAGTTCTTCTCCTTCCTGTCAGGTGCTGCATAAATTGTCAGATTATGATGATGATTCCTGTCAGTCCCACCAGTTAACAGCTGAGCTACTTTTCCTTTGGCCACTTTTTGCCACTGGAGGTCACTGCAGACCTAGAGGAGCCCAGGAGATTGTCGTGAATGTGGCAGGAATGTCCAGGTAAGGCACAAGGGACATGGCAAAGCCATTGATCAGTCTCACTGAAATCCAGCGGGGCAGGAGGTGGAAGCTACAGCTGAAGAGCTGGGGTGAGGCAATCTGCAGGCAAGGGGGGGAAGATGCAGGCCTGGTACGAACTTGTGTAGCATCACGGAGAGACAATAGACTGAAGCACAGAGTAGTGATTGGAGGAGGAAGATGTAGCGATAGAGACATGCACTTGAGTACGTGGATACATCCTGGGTTCCAAAGCGCACGTCTGCACCAGTCACTCAGGCCTGGATCCTCAAAAGTATTTAAGCACCTAGATGTCCTTGAAATCAATGGGAGTTAGGTACCTAGATACCTCTGAGGGTCTGGGCCTTAGTCCTTAGCACTCGTGTAGTCTTTGCAGAACATCTTAGCCCTTGCATGGCACCACAGATCTCAAAACACTTTTATGTGACATGAATTAATTAACTAAACTAAGTCAGCTTCCCAACCAGCCCGAGACGGAAGTTAGAATTGTCACCTCCTTCCCACAGCTGGGGAAACTGAGGAACAGAGGACCACAGTGACTTGACAATCAGTTTAGCTGCTTTTAGGCTGCACCCCAGAACATGCCCACATTTTGTGTGATAGGCACATCACAAACAAAGGATGTGACACAGCAAATCAATGGGAAAGCTGGGAATATAACCTAGGAGTCCTGATGCCCATTCCTTGTTCTAACCACGAACACAATTTCCCTTCTCAGCCAGAGCTGCCCACAATGGCCTCTAAGGCCAGGATGATATTGACTAAAACTATAGCCAACTAATTGACTGTACTTGCAGTTCAGTATTAAGAATGTTCAAGAGATCAAATAACTAAGCTCAGACAAATTTATTGTCTAAAGACAAAGCAATATGGTACAAGAAAGAAAGAGTTAGTCCTTCCCAGGAAGTGAATGCTCAGAGTGCGTTCAGTTCACCTTACACAGAAGATGTGCTTCCCAAATGCCCCCTCAAACTAGCCATCACAGCATGGCTGATTACAAGTTACACAACGCTGTTCAAGTCACTTAAAGTTTAAGTTTAACTCACCAGCTTGTGCCAGGTTTTTCTTTGGTACTCCCCTGTGCCCTCCCCATCTTTTGTTTTGAATGTTGGAAATTCCACATGACACGGGGTGTGAATATAGTCCCTAATACATAGCATCTTACATTATTGCCTTGTGCCTTAGTTTCATGACACTCAACCATCTAGCTTTTGACCGTTTCTGTATTTGCCTCTGTCTAATGCTGAGCTATATTTCTCCCAGGGCATCATGGGATATGTGTTGTAGCATAAGAGAGCAAGAATAAGCATGGTACAATTTAGCATGATTAGCCAACACACACATGTATATATTATACCAATACCATGTGCATAACACCTATTAGTGTAGTGGGGGTGACATATATAACTTTTATGAACTGTTTAACAGTGGCCATTGAACTAATATCAGAACTATAGCACCAGGTCTGCGCGTATCAGTGCAGGTGAGTGAACACTTATAGCTTTGTGTAGGCCCAGAAAAGCCAAAGGGGAAACTCCATGTGGGTTTAAGAGGTCATGTGGGACCCTGTCACAGGGAGACAGGTCCTTTAAGGGGAGTCCCACCTGTGACACAGTGAGCTCACCTCCCCAGGTGGGGAAAATAAAGCAGGTCAAGTGAGAGGAGGATCCTGTGACCCAATCAGGCCTCTGGGGTAGATAAGGGAGAGACCTGCAATGAGGGAGTGAGCTGGCCTAGAGGAGCTGAAAGCAGGAAGGCCCCTGCAGGAGACAGCCCAGGGGAGAAGGGACTGAGGTGGTGTGATCTGGTGTCCAAGGCTGGAAGACTGCTCCCAGTGTTGTTATGAAGGTTTTGGTTTGAGTTTTCTTTCCTGAAAGACTTTGTTGCCAACCTGGGTGGAACTGGTGGAGGGCAGTTCAGAGGGACCAAGGAGAAGCACTGCCCCATATGAGCCTTGGAAGTTGGCTATGTGATCCCTTAGCCAAAAGGGAAGGGTTTGGGCCTGCAGGGCCCCTGGAAACTGTGCAAAGACTCAATGAATTATTCCCCAGAAAGGGAATCTAGGGTTAAATACCTAGGACTATGGAAAGTTATTGAGAGACCCAGGAGGGAATGGAGGGTGAGCTACCTGCTTGGCCATCCCTTGCCATGTGCTCTGGAGGGAGTGGTCCTACTACATCCCCTTTGCAGGATCAGGGTCTTTATAAGCAACTCTCGAGCTTCCTCCCATTTTGACCATGGAGCAAGTACTGAGAAGTTCCAAGAAATTGTTTTTGAGCAAAGTTTGAAAAGGAAGATCACAGAGTCTGCAGGGGGCCCTGGTGGTAGGTTTGAAAGGGAGGAAGGGTCACCAAATGTTGGGTTGATCCAGGCCCTCTGAGACACTAGTCCACTCCTGTCTATCTCAGTGATTCTCTGGACTGGATTCTCTGGTCTGCTGTACTTACTTTGCATCTCGTAAATGGCTTTAATGAGGCCTTAAAGTGGCTGGCAGAGAATTTCCCCTGAGCAGAACTCTCCGCCACCAGCTTTCTGCTAGCAACAGGTCTGTTGCCTCTGAGTAAGGAGAGAGGGGAATGCGAGAGTCATCCTGGGGGCCTGGCATGGGCTGGGTATGCCTCACTTTCCACTGGTATAAATTAAAGCGGCTGCTACACATCTTTAATATATGCCCAGGCTGAGTGGCTGAGGCTCTAACAGCCACAGCTGGCTCCCTGCTGCCCCTTCTCCAGTAGGTCTGAGTGGGGCCCATATCAAGCCCTCTATCTTTAAAATAAGGGTAATACCTACCTCCCAGGCAACTTGGATGGGATTTAAACAGTCAGTTGGCCAAGTCCTCTGCTGGTATAAAGCCATTTAGCTTCAATGGAGCAATGCCAGTTTATACCCCCTGAGGATCAGGCCCAGTGTATTTAAGGCCCTTCAAGATGCGTTTCTTGTTTGAGCTTGTCAATATGTTTTGGCCACAAACAGAAACTACTGGAGCCCTGGCTACTTCAAAGTCCCCTTGCTACAGTTCCCTGCAGTGCGCTCTGGCAGCATGTCCACTCTATAAAGCACCTGACGAGCTCCTTCCCAGTTAACAAGTATGTCTGCAGATTCCTTATCCCTTTCTCAGCCTGGGTGGCTTTTTCACACCAGGCCAGATGAACTACAGCTTCCAAGGTAGGTGGTCTCTTTCTGCCTCCATTTGATTCTCCTGCCCACCGAACCCAAATTCTAGAGCTTGTGGGGCATGCCTGTCACGTGTGCGTAAGGAGGAAGAGTCATGCAAACTCTGAGCTCTGTGGAAACACATGACAGACAGCCATGAACTTTAGTTCCAGTAGCTGGGCTGGAGTCTTTATTCCACAAGAATCTAATGCAGCCTGGCACCACCTCCTAAGCCACAGGTGCTTAGGAGGGATATGTTTTTTAAAGCTGTTTAGAGAGAGACCCTTTCTCTTCCTTTCCTGGGGGTATTCATGGTTTGAAAATCATTATCAACAGGGGGAAAAAATTCCTCCTTTCATTCTCTAAAATTAACATGAGTTTCTCTAAACGCTCATTGTACTGTTTCAATTTTTCACACCCCCTAGAGTCTAACCATGACAAGGGGAGACACAGCAGTGGTTATGACCCAACTTTCTGGCTAATTAAGAGTCTTGTGAAAGAGAAGTCTCTCTCCCCAGAGAGCCCAGGGCAGGAAATGAGTGACTTCCCATGACATGTGAGCCAAGCTTGAGGCTCATCTGTTTCCTTCAGAACTCGCTGTGCAATCAGCGCCTGATTTACAAGACAACCCGGGGGAAAGCGTGACTGCCCTGGCAGTTAGCACATGCTACAGAAGAAGAAAGGACTCCAGCACCGTGGCCAGGTCTAGGGCGGCTCGTGGGGTGCGCACGAAGAGGTGTCTGAGATGGGTGGGATGCCAGAATTCTGGAGGCCGCAGCCCACCCCCTGCTCTTCTCTTTTCTGAGGAGTCTAGTTGGTTTAGTAGAACAAATCTACCCCCTGCCCCCACCACATAAAATCAAGAAACCTCATGACAAAATATTCAATCCCCATTTCTAGATTTAGGGTCCAGTTCAGCAAAGTAGTTAAGCACATGCTTAACGTATGACAACAATGGGCCTTAAGTACGTGCTTTGGTGAATCAGGGACTTAGAAGAGAACTGGTCCTGAGCCAAAACCCTAGATCAACCACCCTTGAACATCAGGAGGTTCCCAGATCACAGCCATATTCCAGTCAGGATTTTGCAGCTAGTGATTGTTTTACAATAAAGGCTATTCCCCCACCACTATCTCCTCTTCTGCTTCTCCCTGAAAAGAGAAAGCAGTTTGACAGTATTGTCCATGGGGCTGGTTGTGCTGTCGCTTACAGTGGTGTAAATCAGTAGTGGCTCCACTGAAATCAATGGAGTTACCTCTGGAAATCAAACTAATAGGAGATCAGTCAGTCCCTTTGTCATTATATTACATAGCACCTAAAGGACCCAGTCAAGGCCAGGGTCGCATTGTGGTAAGTGCTATACAAACCGATAATCAGAATCAGTGGGTGAGATTTTTCAAAAGTACTTAGGTGATTAGGAACCTAAATGTGTGTCTACATGGGAACACTCAGGAAAGTTAATCTGCATTAACTTTCAAAGTAGATCAGTTAAAAGGTTATTTACAGTTTAACAAATCCACTTTAAATTCACACACAGATTAACTTTCCTGAATGTTCCTGTGTAGACAAGCCCTGGTTCCCAATGAAAGTCAAGGCTCCTAAGTCACTTAGGCACTTCTGAAAATTGGCCCAGTCTCTCCCCTGAAAAGCTACAACATAAAGTCCAGATCCAACACCCTTCAAAATCAATAGAAAAAGCCTCACTGGGTGGCATTGGCTGGGCCCTTGAGTAGAGAAGACAGGCACAGGTGAGGGGAAGAGTTGTGCAAAGGAGGGTGATCAGAGTGGTGGGTGCCTTCCTGGATCCCCAGGACCATGCTTCATTTACAATAAATGGTTCCACTAGTTTATAATTAGGGGTGGACAAGAAGATTGAAATAAAATAAGAGCCCTCCAGATCTATCCAACACAAACTCAAACCAAATCTCTAAGGAAATTTTTCAAATTTGGTTAACTTCCTTTCCTGTTTTGTTTGGGGTTTTTTTTTTTTTCTTTCTCCTGGTTGCCTCTTCTCTTCTACATTCTGGGCCGGAAACAGAAAGGCTCTTTGCCTGGTATTTCCATCCCACACAAGCAGGAGTCCTGGAAATCTCATAATTTCCCATCTAATTTTGCAGACTCAAATTCCAGATAATTTGGAGAAGCAATGGATTCTAGCCACACACCAAACCCAAGCTCCAAAGGGTTTGAGCTGCACTCACCACAAGACAATCATAACTCTTAGACTGGAATAATGGCCGGTATCATATGACTCTCAGCGGAACAAGTTATATACTGACTGGAGAAAAAAATATTTTTTTATGGGAGCTTTAAAATGGCTTGAGATATATGTGAAATGAGGGTTGTTGTCTTTTGCTCTTCACAGAACAAAACAATATGAAGAAACCACATATGCATAGTTTGGTCTCAAAGAACCGTGTTTACGGAATACACACAAATCCAAGGGAAGCAGTGGGGGCAAAAGATCTATCTGGTTTTAAGATTCTACTCGATAAGTTTATGGAGGAGATGGTATGATGGGATAATGGGATTTTGGTAAGTAATTGATCTTTAAATATTCAGGGTAAATAGGCCAAATCCCCTGAGATGGGATATTAGATGGATGGGATCTGATTTACTATAGAAAATTCTTTCCTGGGTATCTGGCTGGTGAATCTTGCCCAGGTGCTCAGGGTTTAGCTGATTGCCATATTTGGGGTCGGGAAGGAATTTTCCTCCAGGGCAGATTGGAGAGGCCCTGGAGGTTTTTTTTTTGCCTTCCTCTGTAGCATGGGGCATGGTTGACTGGAGGGAGGCTTCTCTGCTCCTTGAAGTTTTGAACCATGATTTAAGGACTTCAATAGCTCAGACATGGGTGAAGTTTTTCATAGGAGTGGGTGGGTGAGATTCTGTGGCCTGCGCTGTGCAGGAGGTCGGACTAGATGATCAGAATGGTCCCTTCTGACCTTAGTATCTATGCCAGGCCTTCACACACTGCTGCCCTGAATAGTGTTAGCAGCTCCTGAAAAATAAAACACAGTGAGCACCACTAGAGGGCCCACAAACTATTTAAAGCGATACCAACCTATTCTTAAAAAGAAAAGGAGTACTTGTGACACCTTAGAGACTAACACACTTATTTGAGCATAAGCTCAAATAAGTGTTTATGCAAAACACTTAGCAGGATTGGGTCCTTAGATTGTAAGCTGAGCAACTCAGGGAACAGAGTAGCAGCCGTGTTAGTCTGTATTCACAAAAAGAAAAGGAGGATTTGTGGCACCTTAGAGACTAACCAAATTTATTTGAGCATAAGCTTTCGTGAGCTACAGCTCACTTCATCGGATGCATTTGGCTTATGCTCAAATAAATGTGTTAGTCTCTAAGGTGCCACAAGTACTCCTTTATTTTTTTTTTTTAACAAAAAGTCATCGCTTTTCAAGTTAAAATAATTGAAATTTGACACAAAAAAAGGATGACATTTCTTGTGAAAAATTTAACAGCTCTAATCTCTACCTAACTGCACACCTTCTGGAAGTGTGTTAGGATAATTTTACTTTAGGAGACTGTAGCTTTGAGGCCAGACTCTGATCTCAGCTATGCTCCCCTCTGTTTTTTCCACGAAATGCATCCGATGAAGTGAGCTGTAGCTCACGAAAGCTTATGCTCTAATAAATTTGTTAGTCTCTAAGGTGCCACAAGTACTCCTTTTCTTTTAGCTATGCTGGTGTAAATCTGAAATAAACGCTGAAAGATTTTCCAGGAGCAAAACTAACCCTAGACTCTAGTTCATAGTGTTATCTGATGGAAGTGACAATTTAGACTGACAGACCCCAGTGGAAACCAAGCCTAGACAACATCCGCTCTGCCATGGAGAGTAAAATCTGGATCAGTACTGGGAGGAACAACTGCAGTTGGTCTGGGATGGAGATATCTGGCACAGAGAAGACTCAAATCAAACTACAAGTAACAGTTTAAAATATTTCTAGTCCCTGTTTCATTTCTTCTATTGCAGTGGGTCTCAGATTTTGTTCTTTGGAACCCTTCAATATAATGAACTACCTTGACGGCCAAGCAGTTGGAACTAGGGTCTGCCAGGAAGAGATCTCTCTCTTTGCCCTGGTCTGCGCACAAAGTTGTACTGATCTGAGGCCAGGTCTACAGGAGGACACTCAGGAAAGTTAAGGCAAAATCAACTAAAGATGTAAAGTTAAAGTGCATTAAACATCCATGGGGATGCTCTCATCCAGGAGCAAAAGTGGCCTGAGTTGTCTGTAATGGAAGACAATTAAGGGCTAATCTACATGGCACAGGCTTGACGCTACAGCTGTACAAGTGTAGACACAGCATATGGTGACAGAAGGAGGGGTTTTTTGCTGGTATAGTAACACCACCTCCCCAAAGGACACTAATATGCTGCCAGAAGCACTCGTCGATTGGCATAGCTGTAACTGCACTGGAGATTTTGCTGGCCTAACTGTCAGCTAGGAGGTGTGGGTTTTAATTGAGTCACCTTCAACTTTCCCAAGTGTCCCTCTGTAACCACACCCTACCTAAAGGTGTGATGTGTAACTAAACCGACACAACTTCTGTGCGTACACAGGCCCTTTCAAAGCGGTCCCCAGAGCAGTACTAGCTAGTCCTTCCTCTGAAGAACACTTGCTAACCTTGGCCTTTAGGTGGCAGCAACCTTCTGCTGTTGCAACATGAACGGTTTCATTTCAGAGAACAGGCAGCTGTGCAACTAAGTTTTGTGCAGATAAAGAGAAAGGTCAACATTTCTGGGAGAGCCAGGGAAGAGCCTGGAATGAAGATTTCCCCACCACCACCACTCTGGCCTCCACAACTTTAAAACAGTGGGCCTGGGGAATACGACTGCAGGTAGTAAATAACCCATGCATTGTTCTGCAGGAAAGTGTAGAAGTGGAGGTGAGGGCTCACAGAACAGCAGGAGCTTCTGAGTGGATGATGACTTCACTGAAAGTGTCTCTGGTGCGCTGGGGAAGGCAGGACAGCTTCGAATAAGAAAATAAAATCTGCAGATCAGTGTCTGGTCATCAGCTGCCAACAGAGCAGGAGGAAGGGAGGTAATTTTCCTGGTGTTATAAACCTCTTAGACGTTATAAAATTCCAAAGCACCTGGCATCCAGAATACAGCGATTCCTTTAGGCCTCAATTCAGTGGCCCATTCTTATTCAGCAAAGCACTTAAGCACATGCTTAACTTTAGGCATTTGCTTAAGTTCCATTGTCTTCTCGTATGTGTTTAAGCATGTGCGTAAACTAGAGCTTATCGGAAAACTTTAATCAAAACAGTTTTCTGTTGGAAAAGGGTATCTTGTCAAAAACAGCCCTTACTTTTTTTGCAAAAAAAAAAAAAAAAATCAATTTTAACTAAATTTTAAAAACTGTTTTCCAAATGTCCTATGTTGACATTTTCAGAATGAAAAGTTTTGATTGTTTTTGTTTTGAAATTACTTTGTTTCAAAAATTTACTTTATTTTATATTTTAAAATGAAAATGGGTCAAAGTTGAAACAATGTTTTGATAGACCTGAAATAAATGAATGATTTCAGCATTTTGGCTTTTTGTCTCAACTCAGGACTTCTTTTTTTAAGTCAATTGTTTGCAGGACAGAATCAGTTTTCTGACCAGCTTATCTTTAATGCCTACTTAAGAATCTTGCTGAATAGGGATGGACTTAAGCACATGTTGAAATGCTTTGCTGACCTGGGACCACAGACACATTTAATTGAAGATACATTTCTTCAACAAGATGATCAGAAGCCACCTGAAGGTCTTCACGCAGCCAGAGATTTCAGAGAGATTTCTATAGGCAGGATGGTCAAAGGCTGGCCCTCAGGGAGGGCAGAATAAATGAATGTAAAATAAAACTATCCTCCCACTACAAAATGTATCTCTGGGAAGAAGAACATTTTTCCTTCTTGATAAATGTTTTATTGTTTTTAGAGTTACTGTATAACAGTACAAGCAAACATCACTTATTGAATGATGAACATAAGCATAAATGAATTCGCAAAAAGAAAAGGAGTACTTGTGGCATCTTAGAGACTAACAAATTTATTAGAGCATAAGCTTTCGTGAGCTACAGCTCACTTCATCGGATGCATTTGCATAAATGAATGCATCGGATGCATTTGCATAAATGAATTGTGTACATAACAATAAATTGATGTAACAAAGCAATTTGGATAAAAGAATCAATGCGACAAACTCATTTGAGCAAATGTGAACTAAATCTTCTCAAAGCCTACTACTAATAGTATTGGGTCAGGGTCCCATAGAGTTGAGAGCTGTAGAAACACTTACACCCTGGTCCTGCAATAATTTATGCACACACTTAACTTTACTTCCATTGGAACTGCTTGCTATGCATAAAGTCAAAAGTATGGATAAATCTTCATAGAATAGGGGACTTAAGAGGCAGTCCCTCTTCCAAAGAGGTTAACTCTCCCTTATGGATCAACATCTTTGGTTACAATTTGCAATTGTTGTGTTATATAGTCTTGTGTCTTATTTCCTGCTGTTTATCTTTGCTCTTTCCTGGACATCGTTGATTGTGCTGAACAAGCCCGGCTCATGCATGTCAATCACCTGCCAGTTATTAGTATTTTCAGAACATCAGGGGCGCCCTTTGTTTTTGGCGGTTGGGACATTGCTCACAATGCAAAACTGCAACAGCAGCATCCCAGCCCGAGACACAACTCCTAACATTGCTCATGGCTCAGTAATTTCAAAGCCTTGTACAGACTTTTAAACTGACATGAGAAATGAGTGCTGTTATACCCATTTTACAGATAATTCACCTACGGTCACAAAGAGTCAGGAGTAGAGCTGAATCTCCTAGAGTTTCAAAACTAATCCTCCTTTACAGGGAAAGGGGCTTGGCAGGTAGGATCCAGTAGAGGTGCTAATAGGGCTGGGTGAATTTCATTGTCTGAAACTTTTTTTTGGCAAAAAATACAGATTTGGCAACATTGAAACTTTTCCTGAATTCGTGTCACTTTCACCACATTGTATTGGACCAAAATAAACCTTAAAAATTGAGGTTTTGTTTTGACTTTTTAAAACGCAAATGTTTTGATTGTTTTCATCAAAACTGCTTTGTTTCAAATTTTCCTTTTGGTTTTATTTTTAAAAAATTTCAAAAATGTTAAACTTGTAATCAAAACGTTTCCTTTTGAGTTGAACAAAGCAATTGCCTGACCCAAAACAAATGTATGTTTTGTTTCACTGAAAAACTGGGGAAATGTTGGGCTTTTTGGATTGACCCCCAACTTTTTTTTTCTTTCAATTTTTCAGAACTTCCAGGAAACTGAAAAATCGGTTGTCTGCACCGTTCTAGAAGCAAGTGGAGACAGGAGAGGTTGTTGCAAGGAAGAATATCTCTGGCTCATGGAAAGCTATCCCTTACATGCTGCTTTTCTGGGTCCCTCTTGCTTCTTGCAAAGTTAAGGCCCTGATTTACCAAAGGACTTAAGTATATGCTTAACCTGAAGCACCGTTGGCTTCAAGGAGACTGAAGCTCATGCTTAAAGTTAAGCAAATGCTTAAGTGGTTTGCTGAATCAGGGCCCAACTTCGATGCACTTGAAGAACCATAACTGGTGGAGGTTCAAGTACAGCAAACTAAGGATCTTCCCTGGCACTGCCCCCACACCTAGTTCCACCCTTCAAGTTTGAATTGAGGGGGTTCAGCAGAGTCAGACAGGAGCAGGGAACAGTCCTGCCTCCCCTTTTATTGACACCTCAGCAAGAATCCACAGGTTCTGGCTCTTTGCACCAGTGGACTCGCGCAGAGATCTCAGCACTGGCTACAATACTGCATTTGTTTCACAACTGAGAATTTTAAACATCAAGGAGACATGAAACTTGGAAAGGAAATCACCTAATAAAGACATCTGAGCTTAATCATTCCACTCCTGTCCTAAATGCACCATAACTTACAACCAAGTATAAATTCTGGACCCAATCCTCTGCTCCTGTAAATCGCTGTACCCTATTGAAGTCAATGTGCCAGGTCCCCAGCTGGTGCAAATCAAAGTAGCTCCATTAAAATCAATGGGACAGAAGCCCAGTTCATGTAAATCAGCGCTACACCAATTTAAACCAGCAGATGATCCAGCCGTATGCTTTAAACACTTCCATTCATCCTTATAGTTGCCCTTATATTTTATTTATTTTGCCCTCCACTCAGTGGATTGGCTACAAAATGATATCTTTTTACCTAGTTTAGGGGACTTTTATTAAGCATGTTGTGGAAAACATGTAACTTTTCAGAGTTCCTCTTTTATTATTTATAGAACTCAATCAGTCTGATTTTTAAAATAACCCAAACCAACAAAGGATGCTATTCAAAATGTGAGATTATTGATTGTCACAGTGGTTGGCAGATCATCCCATGAATGGCTTGTGCCTAAGAATATTCCAAAAATAAGAATTCCCCTTAAAATTAAAATGCTTTAAACATATTGCCTGGTCCAACTCCAGTTTGGGTGATTAGACTGCAGGGGTGCTGGAACTGTTTTTATAGTGGAGGTTCTGAGAGCCATTGAACCAAACTGTAAACCCTGGATATAATGGAAACCACTTCAAGCCAGGGGGTGCTGCAGCACCCCTAGTTCCAGCACCTAGGTTAGACTCGTCCCCTAGACCCACACACAGAGAGGATATATGAATGGGAAGTTCAGTGGCTCCTAGGGCACCATTCCCCACCACTCCTATCCAAAGTCTAAATTCTCACTCACTTGAGAATTATTCCTCTGAAGGCAGGATCAAGGCCAAGGCCCCGGCTCCTGCGGGTTCATTCACACAGGCCTAAGGCGTCTACTTGCACGAATGAGCTTGCAGGGATGGGGTCCCAGTGCTGTGGGACATTCGGATCCTTCAGGAGCAAGGGCAGGTCCTATAGAATGAGGAGCACCTCATACAAAGTGCTTCATGCTTCAAGCTTTTTTTGGATTTGACACCAGGAAGCACGCAGCAGCCAGGCTGGCCCCAAGAGGGACTGTGTCACTATCCAATATGATTATTGTATGGCTCTTCATTTCATTGTATCTTCCATTTCCTTCTTCAATTAAAGATATGCTGTCAAGCCCTGATTCAGCAAAGCATGTGCTTAACTTGGAAGCCCTATTAAGCCCATGTTTAAGTGCTTTGCTGACTTGGGGGCCTTAACTAACTTCCTGTGAACAAAGCCAGGGGCAGTTGTAGCAGGAGCGAGCTCAGGTTTGAATTTGATTCTGTATGGCAACCGCTTGGTCAGTGCTATTCGTTCACCACCTCGGAGGAGTTCCACCCTTTAGAAGTTAATTCCTTGGTAACTTTTAGAGCAATTTTCAGTTCCCATTATGCCCGCTGCACTCTGTGATAAGTATATGGCTCCTCGACTATCTAGTGAGCTACAGCCTGGGAGATAGTTCTACCTTTCCCTTGAATAGCGGAGGTGATGTTAGGGAAGTGGTTCTATGGATTATGATAAGGGAATGGGTCACTTTATATGCTGAGCATAGTTGCTAACTTGTCTTTCCATACCGGGGGTTGTGAAGGCTAATTTCCATGCAGCTCTCTATCTCCTATCAATACCAAACATTCAAATACATCCTGAATGTTAAAAGCAAAAGACCCTTCCTTTATAGATATGGCATCATATAAAAGAAATGTAACCACGGGCTTTAGAAATAATGTAAGTAGCTGTTTCAACATCTAATCAGTGAACCATGAAAATATTTTTTAAATGAAGAAGGAAAAAATCATGACTTGTTTCTTTTTAATTGTTGGGGTTGGGGAGGAGGGTAAGACCTTCCAAAGGTAGGTAGGTATTTTTTCCCTGAGACTATAAAATACCTTATGAATGTTAAAAAACTGATTTAAAAAATGTGGACCAAACCCTGATCTCAGTTACAATGGCATAAATGCAGCCAGAGTAATTCCATTAAAGTCTATGGGAGTTACTCTGGATTTTTGCCAGTAAAACGAAGATCAGAATCAGGTTCTGTGTTTGTAACAGATGGGGCTCAGTCCTGGGAAGCACCACTCCCCTTCAACTCTCCTTAAAGTCAGAATCTAGCAATCTGCAAGGTTAGCTCTTAATAGATAATATTGTATACGGACCCAATCCTGCTCCCAATGAAGTCAATGGCAAAACTCTCCTGGACTTCAAGGGGACCGGAAGCAGGCCCTCAATTGTCATATCCAATGGTTTGATTGTAAAATTCAGTTCTCCAAATGAAAACAAATAATTCACTTTCAATGATGTGTTTGCATCAATTTATTGCCCGATGTTAAACGATTTATGGAGAAAAAATAACAAAGTGGAGAGGAATAACCTATCCATTACTTTTCTAATGAAAATTCAGGAAATGAAAATTGACTCTTGAAAAATACCCTTCTGCATTGTTTTCTGGGTTTGTCAGCAGATATTTATTCAACTTTATGGTGCATTAGTAACTAGATTATCTTCCATCTCAGAGCCCTGAACTGGTCTCAAGTAGGAGAATTTCTTTGTTCAGAAGTCAGCACCAAATTAAAGAGAGCTCTCAGAGAACAGTCCCTGCAAAAATACATACCCAAGAGCTCCTCCAACTCCAATTGGTTTGCTTGCTTCCTCTGTTATCTTGACTGCAAAAGTTTCTTTGGCTGCAGTTTTTCGTACAGCGTTTTGTTATATCAGAGCATGATCCACAGCCCATTAAAGTCAGTGGAGTTTGTGCTTAATTTCCCTGGACCCGATATTCCTCTCACTTACACCACTTCAATGGAGTTACTTCTGATTTACACCAGCACAACTATGATCAGAATAGGTCTCACTAGGCTGGTCTGTGCATGGATTTCTTGCAGCAGTGTAAACTAATGGGATTTGTTATACCAGAGCAAACCCCTCCCGTAAACGCACTCAAATTGGTTTAAATCATGCTTTAACATAACAGTTTAGCGAATTAACTAAACCAGATTCCACATGGTTTAAACCAGTTTGAGTGTGCCTACATTAGGGGCTCTGCACAGGTGTGTGGTTTTTTTAAAGCAGTTACTTACACTGGTGCAAATTTTCTAGTCAAGAAAAGGGTCTTAAGAGGCAGATTCACACTTGATGGAAATTGTCATAGCTCTAGGGCATTTTACACCAGCTAAGAATCTACCCCTCTGTCTCTGGTATAAAACCCATTCTGCCACTCTTACTCACACCGAGTGGTACTTTACTAAACCAGTATCCCCACTTAAATCAATGGGACTGCTGTCGAAGCAAGGCCCCAGTGCAACAAACAAATCTATGTGGCTGGAACCATGCGTTCTCTGGGGTTCTACCCCAGCCCAGGAGTATGCCTGCCTGGATTCATTTGCAGGATTTGGGCCCTATTGATTCAAATAAGGATGATAGAATTGGACCCTTGAATAAGCAGAACCAAAACAAAAAACAACAACAACAAAAAATACTTTCTTGCTTCCAATATGTCAGATAAGGATGATAGCTCAGTTTGAGCCTGTTCCAAACCAGTGAAGTAAGTAGAAAGACTCCCATTGATTTCAATGGGCTTTAGTTCAAGCCTTTACTCTGGATTATGGTTCAGATGTTGATGTAACAGGGTCCTTATTAGATTGGGGGGGGGGCTGATTTTAATTGTAATGGCTATTTAATTATTCTTTTGCTAAGCCAAGAAGAAATGATAGTTGCAGGAGATTAAAGTGCTATAAATTCCTTCGATGTTTCTGAGGACTTCTCTCCTCTGACACAAATGTGATGAATGTTGAAAGTGAGAATTTTCCCCTTTACTGATTTGTCTTATTGTGAACTGGTGCCATAATTATTATGACAAGATAAATAAAACGGTTTAAATAATATTTTAAAAGAAGGGGGAGAAAAAGCAACTGCATCTCAGATACAAAAGCTAAATCTCGAGCGCGCCTAGCTCTTATCAGTAGATCTCAAAGTGCTTTACAAAGGAAAGAAATGTTACAACCTCTATTTTACGGATGGAGAAACTGAGGCACAGATAAGCAATGTACCAAAGGTCCCTCACAAGCCCAGTAGCAGAGCTGGAAATAGAATCCAGGTTGGTGAGCTCTTCATTCAAAGTCCTACCCACTGACCCATGCTGCCCCATTATTGTCATTATTATAACTATTACACCTAGAGACCCCCCATGGGGATTGGCCCCATTGCATGGGGCACTCTACAGACACAGGAAAAGACCATCCCTTTTAAAGATGGCAGTCAGAAGATGTAAATCAGGAGTAACTCTGCTGATGCTAAGGGCTTTGTGCCCATGTGAAAATGGTGTTTAAGGAGAATGAGCCTTGATGGTGTGAGGATGGGGTAAAACTCATCCAAGAAACAGCTGAATGAATCAGGCCCATAACCCTGATATGCTAAATATTGTGCCATCACAACTATTAAAGGCTAGAAAAAAAGCATTCCACTTTATTTTTGACTGCAACTCTTAAAAGACATGAAGAGCTGTTTGTATGGAGTGGTATTTCTTAACTTGGTGGGGAGAGGGGAGCAGGCGGACTCTTCTTTAGTTTACTAGCTAATAAAATGTTTTTCTTTCCTATTGTGGCATCCTCCACCCACCTTCTGGCCTTTTACATTTGGTGTAATTAGAAGCTACCTGGTGTGAATGCAAATCGGGGAACTGAAGTTTTCTCGGTGGGGCTTCAACCTCCTTCCCACTTACTGCCTCCCTTCCAGCTCTAGAAGTTCCTGAAATTCAAACTTGCTTTCGAAAAGGGACTCTTAGCCTCTCTCAAATTACAGCCTGGAAAGGACAGAATTACAGTTCTCGAGGATTAAAACAGGCCCTGCCAGGATTAGGTAACATGCCAGGGAGGAGACAACACTGACAAAGAAACAAATGCCATGTTAGCATGAGCACAGACCCTGCCGAGAGGAAACAGTGATGCTTCAGGCTGCTGACATTTTAAATGAGAGCATTTTATACAGGTTTTACAGGTTTGGGAGAGGACAAGGGAAAATAAACTATGAAGCTATTCATTACCAATGTGTGAGGGGAGCAATTGTCCAAAGCACTAGCCAAATCATATGTTTGGTCCAGCTTCATGAAAAATGAGGTAATTTTACACACAAACCATATTAAACATTACAGTGGCACATAAAGGCCCCAGCTGAGAGCTGGGACCCAGTTAGGCAGCGTGGGTTCATGGTTAGAGCACTGGTTGGGGACCCAGGTCTGGATTTTATTTCCAGCTCCACCATTGGCCTGCTGGGTGACCTTGGTCAAGTCACTTTACTTCTCCATGCCTCAGTTTCCCCATCTGTAAAATGGGGATACTGATCCTGGCCTCCTTTGTAAAGCACATTGAGAGCGACTCATGAAAAGTGCTATATAAGGGCTAGGTGGTGGTATTATTATTGTGCCAGGTGCTGTACTAATGCCCAGAATGAGAAATAGTGCCTTCCCCAAAGAGCTTACAGTCTAAATAAATAAGACTGACAACCATAGTATTGCCCTCATTTTAATGAGAAGTGACACAGAAATTAAATGACTCACTCAAAGCCCCCCACAGGGGGGCTGAGAATTGAGACCATTTCACCTGAGCTCCAGCCCACTGCCTTAATCACAAGACCAGCCTTCTGCTGCAGTTGTGTCCACAAACATTCACCATTCAGTGCTGCAGCATAGTGCCATTCAAATAGCAGTTACTATGGCAATTCTTATGAAATATTGGGCCTAATTCACTTCACATTTACACTGGACTAATGCTACTGGTCCATGGATTCAGATGGGTGTGAAAGTGGCTAAGTGAGATGAGCGCCACAAAGCCACCCCAATTCATCTTTACACTAATGCTAGTGCTTGCACCAATGCTATTCCAGAGCTACCCTAACATGTTCCCTGGATAAGATTCAGTGAGAGCTGAGAGCTCCCCCTCAGATGAGTAACAGATACCGGAAACCGTTTGCTTCCACCTCATTTAGAATCACGTGGCCCCACTCCTTTCCCTCATTGCTATCATTGCCTGCTTACCCACAGTCCCTGCCCTCCACAGCAGTGGCCAAAGAAGTCAGCCAGCTGACCCTGAATATATCAGAGGATAAAGGAGGATAGAGTAGAGTTAAGGTTCGTGGGGCAGAGTTAAGGTTAATGTAGGAAACTCTGAATTCAACTTCTCTGAGTTTAATGTTGTTTTTTAAACTATAACCTTTTATGCTTCTTGGTTTTAAAGGGAAAAGTATTCTTAACCTTAATTTTGTTTAACAAAGTTTGGGGAGGAGGGCTGGGAAGATATGCAAAGAAATCTTTGGCGACATTAGTTGTCCTCAGCCTTCTGCGGATAAAGCAAGAAGAGAAATATACCCAGAGTTTACTTTTGGTATATCAGAAACTGATTCAGAAAAAATGATCTATGGTTTGCTAAAATGATGGACGGCGCATGGGATAAGTTGCAACCAACTTCACTAGATGCCCTACCCATAGCAAAATTAGGGCCTGATTCTGAGAGCTGCTATGTGCTTTCCATTGCCATAGGGCCAAATCCTGCATTCCTTAGTCCATTTTTAATTAGTGCTTGTTCACCACTGCTGTCAAGGTAAGTTTGCCTAAGTAAAGCTTAAGAGAAATGACAGTAGATTCCATTAGAATCTTTCACCTGATCTCTGTTAGTTTCTGCCGGTCACTGCAAATTCCTACCTGGATTCCACTGGTTTTTCCTGGAAGGCCAGTAGCTCCGGGACCCAGAAGATCAATGGGTCTGTTGCTCCATTCCTAACTCTAGTTGCCATTTGGAACCACAAGGAATTGCCTGAAAAACTTCAACTGTAGTTTTCACTAGGGATGGACAAGTAAGAACTGAGGGTTCAATTCTGCTTTCAGGCACATCACAGTGTAAATCTCGAGTAAATCAACTACCCTCACTGGAGTTACACCGGTGTAGCTGGAATCACAGCCTGACTCTGCATAAGGGCCTCAGGGCTGGGTCCATTGAAGTCAATGGGAGCTAAGGATGTTCAGTAATTCCTGGGCAATTGTCAGGGGAAGGAGGATAAATCTTCTTATGGGAGGATCCTGAGATCTCGTCTCCGGGGCAGTTTTCTTGAAATCGCCTGCTGATGCATTTAAAGACAGAGGACCTGATTCCACACTGTATTACACCAGCTCCATTGACTGTCCTGGAGTTCCACTGGTATGAAAGTGGTGGAACAGAGTGAAGAATCCAGCCCACACTTCTGCTCAGCAAATACATCTTTGTGGCCAGGGATAAACATTGTTTCTTGGTAAGGAGGGTTTAACATTGTTCACAGGGAAGGGAAATTGAAATCCACCAGAGGCAGAGCTAATTACTATCCCCTCTTCACTCTCCACTCTGATAAATAATCAGAACTGCTCTGTCCAGTGGGGGGAAGCAGATTCCCTTTGATTTTGTTTTGTGCATAAGTTTGATAACATTTTTTTTTCTTCACCTATCAACCTCCCAAAGAACCTAGATTCTGGTTTTATCCCAGTGGTTTTCAAGTGTGTCTCCCTGGTCCAAATTAAATTGATTGATTGGAGATGAAGGAAAGAATTGAGGGCAACATACTTGAATATAATGGGCCAACTCCGCAGCTGGCATAAATCAGCATAGCTCCATTGAAGTCAACAGAGCTATGCTATTTACATCAGCAGAGGATCTGTCCCGTGGCCCTCCTAGTGGGGACCAAATTGTAAAGTGCTGCAAATAACCATTGAGTAATTAACCACTGGAACAATTTACCCAGGGTGAGGTGGATTCTCCATCACTGACCATTTGTAAATCAGGATTGGATGTTTTTCTAAAAGATCTGCCCTAAGAATTATTTGGGGGGCAGGTCTCTGGCCTGTGTTACACAGGTGGTCAGACTAGATGATCACAATGGTCACTTCTGGCCTTGGAATGGATGAATCTATGAAAACACAAAGATCTTTTTAATAGATCCATCCCCCATTCAGGGGGGCTGGAACAATTTGTACAGTGGGTGTGGGGGGGGGGGTGCTCAGAGCCAAAGGAACCAAACTGTAAAGATGTATATGATGGAAACCATTTCAAGCCAGGGGGTGCAGCAGCACCTCCAGTTCTAAGTAACACCTATGGCCCAATTTCTAAAAGGAGCAGGAGAGAAAACCCACCATGAATAAGGATGAGAAGGTTTCTGATTCTGAGCCTTTTCAAGACACAAGTGAGCTGGGAACGATGAGAGAGAGAGCAGGGGTTGGGGGAACCTTTGCAAATGCACTTTTTTTGATCTATCTTAACAACCACGATAGAGAATTAAATGGGATTCATTTCAGTGATGAAGGAATTAATGGCAGAAGGGAGAATCAGGTTCAGGTAGGAGACTTGAATCCAAAGAAGGAAATAAAGCCTTGAAATTCAAATGAAAAAAGAAATGAGTCTGTAAGCATAAAGGGAACCTATTTTATACCTGTAAGACTAACTGTATAACTAGAACCAAGTGATCCCTCTGGGAAGCAGGAATTGTGTTTTTAATTCACCTAAACAAATATGCAGCTGGACTCCAATTCCATCCACTTCAATGACAACCAGGCTCTTCATCTGGACTGTTCCCATAACCTTTCCACTGCCACATTCCCCCAGGAGTTTTCACCCTCCTTCTCATTAGCGCCAGCGTCTTCCTGAAAGGATTAGACCACACAGTGGAATATAACTAGTCTCTGCACTTAACTCCAGACGCTTTTTCAGCTGAGGATCTCAAAGCACTTTCCACAAAGGGCCAAATATCCAGCTGCCCCACTTCACAGCGGGGGAAGTGACTTGCCCAGGAAAAGTGGCGTAGCTTCCCCGGCTGCATAGACCACTTGCAAGGGTGGAGCCAAACCCTGCTTGAAACTGGAGGAAGCTGGGCCAGGGTGCAAATCACAGCTCTCCTGGCAGAAGCTTGGGGACTTGCCCTGTTGCTGGTCCCAAATTGCGGAACTGGGGCTAATCCAGAGGATAGACCAGACCAGATCAAGTGGCGGAACCAGGAGTAGAGCTGACCCCTAGAAAGTGCTGAGTGGTTTTGAGTTCCCAAGTGGAGACCCCTAGATGGTTAGAAGGCAGGTGCTCACCACTTTTTGAAACTCAGACTCCTTCCACCCACTAGTCACTGTTGAAAACCTTGGTCCCCTGCTCCCGCTACTAGACACACTGCCTCAACTTGCAGGCAGCTGGAATCCATCCATGTCCCTCTCTCACACACACACACCCAAACCACATGCAACAACCCCCAGAAGGAACACAAAGGATCATACAGTTCCCATACACACCCTTCCGCATCAGCAGGAGTGTCCTGCTTTAGCCCTGCGAGATCGCTGCTGAACAGGGGAGAGGCAGTAAGAACATAAGAATGGCCCTACTGGGTCAGACCAAGGGTCCATCCAGCCCAGTGTCCCGTCTTCCGACAGTGGCCAAGGCCAGATGCCCCAGAGGGAATGAACAGAACAGGGCAACCACCAAGTGATCCATCCCCTGTGGTCCACTCCCAGCTTCTCTCAATCCGCTTCTTCCTGATTATTATTATTTACCCTTTTACCACATCATGTGGTGAATAAACCCAACACACAGAGGGAGGGAAGTATCCCCAGCCCACCCCTGCCTTAATGCCTTCTGAAGGAGGCTGTTTGAGCCTGGTAGCAAGAGTATAGGGAAAGCACGTTGTAGGCAGAGCAAACCCAATTAGGAGGTTGCACCCTGACAACAAGTAGAACTGAGCCTTTTAGCAAGGAGTATTTAATCTTCTTTAGAAAAACTAAGCAGGGACTACCAATGGGATAGAAGTTCGTGTGGTTCTGCTGAATCTCTCTAAAGCCACTTATAGCTTCAAAGACTGAGCAAGACCAGTGCCCGCCTTACTATTTTGATTTGTTTAATGAAAATACTTCGCTCATTCCATCGATGTTAGGCTTTGATAAGGTAATTGTTCAAGGGCGCAACTTACATCCTATTAATACCGCACTCCGGGCAAATTAAACCTGGCCCAATGGCAAGGCCGCTCCGAGGAGCCCTGTGGAATCCAGCCCGGAGTGTTGTGACACTTCGCCTTTTGTTCGGGATCCTGTCAGGGAGCGGAGCTTGACGGAGTTTTATTCGGGGGTTTGTGTCTTGCTGTCCCTTGAGAAAGTCCCTGGGAAAATAAATGCATTCCCATTACACACAAATTAGCAGCCTTCCTTGTGAGGCTGCAAGGACTGCGTCACACACACACACGCACATAGTGTGGGGACATGCAAGAAATTGCAAACCAGTTTGGGGTTTGTTTGTTTTTTAAAATACAATCTTGGAGGTCAAACTATTTCTCCCTTCCAACTTGGGGCTTGAAAAAAAGCCCTGTTGTGGCCTGATGGCATGGAACTTCTTTTTTTTTTTAAGCAATTAAGTTAAGAGCATCTCTCTCGCAAATAAACAGAGCCTTGTTTTCCCAAGGGGGGGGGGGGGAGGAAGCAGGCACACAAACCGAGAATTAAAGACCAGCGCTGCTCTCTCCATACCAACTAGAGGGGTCGCATTCTGTTCCCATTGGAGCCAGGGAGTTCAGTGGCAGCAGATTTTGAATGTTCATCACCTGATTTTTTCCACTTCTCAGTCCATTCACCTACATAAAAAGCAAAAGCTAAACTAAAGGCAATTCATCTGAACATAGAACTCCTTGAAGGGAGATCTTTCTGGCCAGGAAGCTGAACTACAGATGTCCATACTGTGATGATAAAGTGTGTTATAACTTAAGAACCAATATAGGACTAGAATAGAGCTACACACAAATATTAAGGTAATTTACCCTCACATCGAGCTTGATTTAAAGCCCATCGTAAGCACTGGGGCATTTCAATGCGCTTTGGATCAAGCCCTTAGTTTCTGCAAGAACATATTCATGTCAATTTCGTTTCAGTTTTTACACAAACAGTAAATCAGTGTCATGTGTCGAGTTTGTGCCCTTTAGATCTTTATATATATATATATTTGTTTGTTTTACTTTTCCCTGGAAACCAGATCTTTCGTGACATGTAGCTTTTCAGCCCTGGACTACGCTTTTAAATAACAAACGAGTTCTCCTGCCTCTTGTCTTCGATGCTCGCTGCAAATATCCAGTCTCTCTTCTTCCCAGGGGGAAACATTTTCAGAACGAGCGTGTGACTTTTTTTTAATGATTTTTTGCAATGGTCGTGTTCAAACAACGGCAAAGCCCTTCCGAAATATTTTTTAAATCTCCAGTTTTCGAGGCGTATTGGTCGCCTTTGAAAGAGAGTTTCATTGAATAATCGCTTTAAAATAACCTCATTACACCGAAATTTCAAGTGAAAAACCCTCACATGAATAATCTTCGTGTACATTTCAGGAGAGGGGAGTAACTTTCCCTTAAATAATACCTCCCCCGGCTTTTTTTTTAATTACATTTTAACAAAATAACGATCAAATTCTCCAGCTTTTAATATTTTCAAAAGCACATATTAAAAGGCAAGTCTGATTTGAACGATCTTTTGAAGAGACGCTCTCTCCTTTCAATCCTCTCTTGGAGCAGTATCAAAATAGACGTTCAAATGCATGATCCTAATAAATAAAGAATAAGAATTTTTTTAAAAAGCCATCATTAATAGCCTGTCTCTAAAATGCACACTGACTAAGCTGGCGAGTGAGGTGGGCAGCTTTGCTTTTGGCAGCGTGTTCGTTGCCTAAGTGATTTTCCTGGGCAAGCTTAACCTATATGCCTTCCTCAAGTCGAGAATTTAATAAACAGACCTTGACAGGACGCATCACCATGTTAGCCAGCTCCTCCGCAATTTACATATGCCACCCCTCCGTTGAGTGGCTCTAAATTCCACCAGAAGCAAAAGGAAGATGAGCTGGGGGGTGGGTGGTTGGGTGGGGAGAAGGTGGAGGGGGAAAATAACACCCCTATTCCCTTATCCTTATGAGTTGTCTTTCAGTGCTGATTTACAAGCCATTTCTCCAAAGGGAGCAGTGATATATAGCATTTATCAACCAGAAACATACCTTAGGAAACCATGGAGATACGCAGAGAAGTGAGGAGTCCCTTTCAAGAAGAGAGGAATTCTGTCTTGTTTCTTTAAGCAGTTACTCGGGTCCTTTTCTTGATTGATGCTTGTTTTAATCTATTGCTTAGCGCTCCCAGGAGAGAAAAGAAGGGGGCTCGCCTTTGTGCACATGGGTAATGAAGCAAAGCATTGGGGGAAGGGGCAAAAAGGGTCCCCCCCTTTCTTAGCTCTCCGCTTGGGCGCTCAGGTAACAACCCCTCCCCTGCAGCCCCCAGATCTGCATGTGAAATTGCCATTTCACCCCTGCACACTCCTTAATTGTTGGAAAAATTATTTGTGAAATTGCTTTCCACCAGGAGAGCGATGCACGCTTATTACACACACACACACACACACACACACACACACACACACACACACACACACACACACACACACACCACCTTGCATTTCCAAGGCATGGAGTTCCCATGATGCTGACAACCTGCTTCCCCCAACAGAAACCTACTGCCCCCCCAACACACACACACACACACAAACACACACACACACACACACTTAAAAAAATTAAGGGCTGCTTAAAATGCCAACACCAAAGAAGGCAGGTGCCATCTTTGCCTTGTGGGTTGTATGATAAATGCCCAGTTGACACTGGGCTCCTGCTTTGGGTTCGATGCAATCGTTAGAGCTGAAAGTTGGAAATCAAGTGTCAAACGCCAACAGCCTGGCCCTGAGAGGTGGGATCGGGGCTGCTGTTACTTCAGCCTGCTTGGCCATAATGCCTTCATCAAGCGAGACGCATTGTCTGTGGAGATGATTATTACAAAAAATACACTGGACAAAAGGATGAGGGGAGAAAGGAAGGGCGGGGGGATCTGAAGTTTCTAGTGTCAAATCTTTTTCAGTTCTCCCTGCTCCTTTGGGCAGGGTAAGAAAAACAAACCCTACGTTTGATCTGGGATTTTTATCCGAGAGAGGTGACCTTAGAGCAGCTGGGAAGGCAGGACACTTTTCAAATAATCGTGTATCTACAGGACTATCGAGAGAGAGTCTCTCTCAGGAGGTGTTCTAAGCAAGTGGGTTAATGGGGACAAGATTTCCCCCCCCCATTTCCTTAATCAGCTGGGGGGGGGCGTTAAAAAATCAGAGCCGTTCAATTTTCAACTTCATTTTTTTCCCAACGAAGTGAGGACAAGTTGACGTGAAAATAACGAATTGGAGCGATGCTGAAGGGATGCAGCGAATATGGGTCTTAAAGTCGGTTCAAACGGTTCCGTTGCATCCCTTTCCTTCCCCCCCTCCCCCCGTTCACTTTGCAGGGTGTTTCTCCTAAAAGTTTAGGAGCTGACACGTGAAGGGGGAAAGAAGGGATGCGATAGAAAATATCTGAAGCGATTTGACTCTTTGGAAAGAAATTGACAGGATCCATTTTTTCTCTCTCCCTTCTGAAAAATAACGGTCTGGCACAAACCCATTGCCAATCAAATAACCCTCTGTCTCACTCTCATCACTTAGTTCAAGTTCTTTACTGTATCTGGGAGCTGATCATCTTTGGAAACACACACACACACACACACACACGCTGCAATGGTTCAACTCCAAGCTTCTTTTAACGGGAGGGATTTTCTTTTGTGCCTTGCAAAGTGCCTGAGAGCTATCAGGCTGGGGATGGAAGAAGTGTGAATGATAGAAAAATTGAAGCGGAAGTGGGGAGGTTGCTTTTAATTGTTGGATTGCAGCTTTAGATTGTCAACCTCAAACGCCTCAGGCATGGAGAAATTTTATAATGGGAGGACCGATTAATAGTTGGAGGGGACTTTTCATTAGGCGGGGGCAGATGCTGATGTGCCCTTGCCTTATGGGAAGAGAGATGGAGAACCATCATTTATCTAGCAGCATATTGACTATTATTAGAAAAGACAAAACGGGAGGGAAAAGTGATCAAAAACCTATATTATCTTGGGAATTTTTTCCTGTTCTGGCTCGTTTTCCAACGGGAATATTCTTTTTCGTTGTGGGAGGGGGGTCCGATTTAATGGGAGAGGGTTTGGGAGACCTGATTTTGGTCGCAACAACGTGTGTTTTTATAAAGAAAGAAAAGCTGCAAGTGTAGTTTAAAAAAAAAAAAGTTTTCCGTGATTTCCAGGAAAAGTCCTTTTACAGATGCAAACAAAAGAGTCCGCAAAGCCCTGGCGTCATTCCCTGCTGAGAAGGAGTTTTGTTCCCTTCAAGTCCCAAAGCAGCCACCTTCAAGGGAAACATTTGCTATTTGTTCAAACTGTCCTGGGTCAGCGGGACAATCCCCCATGGGGAAGCCACGGCTCCACCTCACGCTTGTGGATGGCACCTGGGGGGGGGGGCAATCAGCTCTGTGGCAAACGCCCCCGTGCACTCAGCAGCACCTTCTAAAGTAGGACCCGATCCTGCAAAATGTTTTCCCTGGAGGCAACTCTCCCCTGGCAGGAGTTTTGTTTGCCAAAGAGCGGGAAGAAGAAAGAACAGAGGGGGAAAGGCGCTCCGGAGTCAGGTTGTTTCGGACCTGCCTTTCCTCTGTTAAAAACACGAATGATGAGCCAGCCACACAGGGTAACTCAAGAAAGGGCCGCGCGAAGGTCTTTGGGGCTGGATTTATAGATTGAGGCGTGATCTTTGCCCGGATCCTTAAGAGAGTTTTTTTACACAACTTCCCTTGGCCTCTTCCCACTCCACCTGGCTATTGACTTTGCTCTTTCCCGCATTTGGCTCTTTGGTTACCCCTCGCCCCCAAACCATACCCCCAGATTGGAGGGGGGGGGGGTCTCTTAAGACAAGAGAGAAACTTGTCTCCAGGTCTGGAGAGAAGCAGTCGGGACTTCCAAAGGCCAGGCACTTGGGGGGATGAAAGAGGAGAAAGCCCCCATACAAACGTGAATAGGGTTTAAATCGCAGCGAAGGAGACTCGTAAAGAAGCACAGGGGAAAGGGGTGATATCGTTTGGCTGCGAAGGCGTCAAGGATGGTTTATGTGTCCACATACACAGCGGTTGCGTTTGGCTCTTGTAACTCACTGGGTCATTTATTCCCACCAGACACATTCGCACTGGACTCATCTCTCCGCTCCCCGCATTTGGGGGTGGGCGGGCGTGGGGGGAGGTTCATTTTCAACCTGCTTCGGGGAGAAGCTTGGTCAGCGGCTTCAAACGAGTCACAGAGATAGAGAGAGATCCCCAGAAGCGAGCCGGCTGGAGACAGGCGGGCGCATGGAGGCTGGGGAGAAGGGTTGCTTGGGTTAAATGGTTATTGAGTCCTTAGTTGTGGCAAAACCTCCCGTGATGAGAGAGGATTGAGAGAGGAGTCAGCTCGGTTGCCACTGGAGGAGAAAGGCGTCGCCCAAGGCAAGTCGGGGGCTCTGGGCTGCCCTTGCTGGGGATAATGCTGGTAAGCGCTTAAAGATGCCTTCAGCTGAAGCCCCGTGCGCTGGGAAGGGAACGTGTCTACCACGGGGAGATGCTTTCCCAAAGTTTTCTCCCCCTCCCCCTTCGTCCCCCCCCCCACAAAATCCCCGGCCTTCCCTGCCAAGCCTAGGAATGAATTACAAACCCCAACCCCTATATATGCCTGGGCGTTAAAGCTGCTCTCTGCTATTGGTCCCTCGGCCCCACAACAGTGGCCCTTCCCCGGTTCATGAATAAAAGAAAGACGCTGGAACCTATCACAGCTCGCCTGGGGCTCTCTCCCTTCCTACCCAATGCGCCAAAGTTAGGCGCTTTAACTTCCAAACCTTCCAGCTGACATAACGCCCCCCCCCCCGGCCCATCACCCTCATCCCCTGAAAACAGCCATCCCCTAAGCGATCACCAACTGCCACACACACACACACACCATCACAACAACAAAATAAAACAGAAGGGGGGGGGAAGCAGTCCCCCCAGAAGCCCAGCCCAGCACTGAGACCACTTGGGATGTGTCTGCTTCCCCCTCTAGTCGGTGTGTTACATTCCAGAAGAACGAAAGCTCAGGCCAGCTGAGCCACACCACTAAAACTTTAAGAAGAATTTCTGGGCGGGGGGTGATTCCCCCCCCTCCCCCTTTTCTCTGTCGGAGCAAAAGATTTCTCCGTTGTTTTTGCAGCCCGGGGCTGGGAAGGAGAGTCCTGCGCCCTAACGGAGGAAGAAGACACACGCGTCTACTGCAGCTCGCGGGACTTCGCTTCGCTCAGCCCAGAAAAGGGGGTGGCCCGGCTTTGATTTGTGTGTCTGTTTGAAACCCAACCGCCCCAGAGTGACTCCGGAATGGCAACTTTACCCGGGACAGTTCCCAGAATGATGCGCCCCGCGCCGGGACAGAACTACCCGCGCACTGGGTTTCCTTTGGAAGGTATGTCTTGACCAATATGTATCTTGTAAATGACTCGTTTCTAAACAGCCGATCGCTGGGGGGGGGGGCATCTCCCTCCCTGCCAGGGCCATAATGCAGCCTTAGCGCCCAGGGGGAAGGTAAACTTCCAACGGACGGTGTGATTCCCCAGCTAATTACCCTGTAACTTTCAACCCTCAGATAGTTTAGGGGGCAGATCTCAGTCAGTTGATTTTCTGCCACAGCCGTCAGTGATTTGCCCGGTAATTGACTTTAACTAGCGTGGTGGGTTTGATTCTCCCCCCCCCCCCCCCATGCTGGTTTGTCGCTCCAGACCTCAAGCCCCTAGACGGACACGATTCGGAGCTTCTCTCCAAACTTTTTGTTTCGCTCCCGAGCTGCGTCGCTTCCACCTTTGGAGCATCGGAGACCGAAGCCACCCCTGGCACAAGGGCCCCTGCTAAGGACTGAAATGGACCCGCTTGCAGCTGCCGCCGAATGGTTGGGGGGCTTTTTAGCGCATGAGAGGCCCCTGGAGCTGTCAGATGATGTGCCATCTCCCCAGCTCGCAGCGCGGCTGCATTCAATTCTCGATTTATCTGCCTTTGCAGGGTGTGTGTGTCTGGGTGTGTGTTTGCCCATTACCGTTATTATTAGTATTACTTCTCACCCGCCTGCTGGCTGTTTAGCAGAGGCAAATCCAGAGTGGGACCCCTCTCCCCGCATGTATTAAACAAGAAAATCTCAGGCAAGCCGTGATCAAGTGGCCAAACTGGAACCCGGTGGAAACCCACGCAGCCTGCAAAACACACAAGCTAGGGGGATTTGCTCGAGTGCTTTTCTGTAGCAAATGAAGTAAAACAGACGGCCAGGGAAAGGATCAAAGGATTACAACAATATTTGCACAACATGCTTGTGAATAATGAACAGAGAGCGGCCGGTGATTTTAGTACCTCTTGAATGTAAAATTGGCCACTCGAGTGTTATCTGTCGCTAATGATATATCCAGCGAGTGCTGGCCGAGTGACTTTGAATTAGTAGTGCATGATTCTTATTAAATCGGGAGGCAATTTCGGGAGTCGACTGTTCTTTGCAAAGAGAAACTCGGCCCCTCTCACCCCCCCGTCACCTCTTCGCAAATTATGCAGCTGAGTTCTTCGGTGTTTTCGAGGCTGTGAAATTGTATTAATCTGCAAGATATACATTGCCAGGTATTAAACAAATGGGGGAGGTCGGGATTAGAAAGCCTGCCGCCCCCAGCCCCTGGAAGAAAATTCTGCAGACTCTGTATTAGGATGAAAAAAGAACAGGAGGACTTGTGGCACTTTAGAGACTAACAAATTTATTTGAGCATAAGCTTTCGTGGGCTACAGCTCACTTCATCGGATGCATTAGGATGCGTGCTCAGTGCGCTCTTGTTAAACGCGGCCATCGCAAAGAACCGACGTTTTGCTGGTCCAGTTTGCTGTTAAAATATTAAGAGGGTTCCCGTGGCACGACTTCCTTGACATTAACAAACATATCCTTCCCCTTTTCCCCCGGATAGACATAGAGCAAAGAAAGAACCGGAGGGTTTTGACGAGGTCATTCGAGCCGTGTGATTTTTTTTTTTTTTAAACATGCCCTTTCCTGTGGTTTGGATCAGGCACTAAAAAAAGCGCAAGGAAACTTTTGTTTTAAACACCTTTTGTATTTCAAAGCCAGGTTCAAAATATGGGGACCATCAGCCATATAACGCGATAATACATTGGCTGTTTTGGGGAGGAGAAAAATGATTTTTATTTATCGCTAGAAAAACGTGTCCTTATTTTCTTATGAAGACATCGAACTCGATAGGCGAATATTACCGTCGCTGTCGATTATCTCTGTGTAGAGAGGAAAATACAAATAGATACGGGTGGTAGATGGAAATATATCGGTACAGATGGAAATACAGACACGGATCTAGAGAGAGAGAGAGAAAAGTTTTATAGAAAGAACTAGAGAGAGATCTACAGCCATCAAAAGAAACACAGAGAAACACGTGTAGCTATAAATGAGAGAGGGGGGTGCACAGAGAGGGCAGATACACACATAGAGATGGTCTAGTTGTCACTGTGTCCCTGACCCGACGTTTCTCCTCTGCCCCCCCCTTCTGAATTCTAGTGTCGACTCCTCTGGGCCAGGGCCGAGTGAACCAGCTCGGCGGGGTGTTCATTAATGGCAGGCCCTTGCCAAACCATATCCGCCACAAGATAGTGGAGATGGCCCACCACGGCATCAGACCCTGCGTGATCTCCAGGCAGCTGCGAGTCTCCCATGGCTGCGTCTCCAAAATCCTTTGCAGGTATCAGGAGACCGGCTCCATCCGTCCCGGAGCGATCGGAGGGAGCAAACCCAGGGTGAGTGCAAAGCCAAGCAGTGGCTGCTCCAGCCAGGCGCTGGGGGGGCTTACAGCTCGGACCCTGCTGCTGTTGAAGCCAATAGGAAAATACCTTCTCCCCCCCCCCCATCCCATTGGCAATTCCCATCAACTTCGATTTCCAATGCAGCCTGGGCACTGAACTCCCACCTTCCCTCCCCCCAAAAATAATGCACCCACTCTCCCGACGGTGCCTTGGCCCCCAAGCTGAACGCAAGAAGCCAAGAGGCGCCGTCGCCCCCCACCCCTGTTAAAATGCATTGTTTGGATGAAATGTATATGCAGGGGTAAGGGGGGGGGGATGGCCGTCTAATGAAGCTGCAATTTGCAGACTCAACTGGGTAGAAAAGCGATGCGGAGTTGAAGGCAATGAATAAATTAGAATGATTTTCCACATGCAACAAGTGGGGCACACTCAAGCATTTGCTTCGGTTCCCGGTGCCTCTCGGGGGGGAGCCCGTTTGCATTTGAGGGATAAATCGGGGTGTGGTGTGGATGTGAGTCTAGATCTCCCTTAAATATCTCCCCCCCCCCCACTCGATTTCATACACACACCATAAATCTACCCTTGTCAATTTCAAGCGAAGAGCTTGGGACAAAACTCTTTGGCACCAAGTTGTTTCTTGGGAGGTGGGGGTATATAGGCAGATTTAATTCCCCCCCCCTTTATTTTGAATTAAATATCTTTCTTGTTAGACCGGAATTGTGACCTCGATGGGAAATCTGAAACCCTATGGTTCTTTTTTAAATTAAAAGTGATTTTTTTCTCTCCCCCACCCCCTTCTCCGTTCTCTGCACTTACTCTCCCCCCCCCCCATCTCCATTGATCACAAAAGCAGGTTGCCACTCCCGACGTGGAAAAGAAAATCGAGGAGTACAAGAGAGAGAATCCAGGGATGTTTAGCTGGGAAATCCGAGATAGACTCCTGAAAGATGGGCACTGTGACAGGAGCACTGTTCCCTCAGGTGAGAAGGCAGCTTGGCAAGAAATACACACACAGAGAGAGGAAAAAAACCATCCAGATAGAAATAGATCTAGGGAAACGATTATCTGCAACCACCACAGACTGACACCCAGCATATATCCAAAGGCTACAACACGTCTTCTCAGGCGCTGCGTCCAAAAGAAGGAGTTTATCTCTCTTGGGCATGGCAATAAAGTGATGTTAAAAAAAATAATCTAAAGGTTTCCTAGAAAGGAACCTGGAAAGTGCACATTTAAATTCTCTCTGCAAACAAACAAACAAAAATGGAATAAGGCAAACATTGAACCCATGGTGGAAAGGAGACCAAGTTTAGGGCACTGGTGAGACTTTACCTGTTACATCCCACAGCAAAGGAGCCGGAGACAGTCTAAAGGGGGTGAACACACAGCACCCACCAGCACCCTGTGATTTCTTTCAATCGCCCCTGGCTGATTTTCTGAGTTGCTCAGGGAAAGAACGAATTTCTCCCGCCGATGATGTCCAGAGCAAAGGGGGTGGGAGAGCGAGTGTCTTTCAATTCAAGTTAAAATAAATAAGCAAAGGTTTGGGGGCACCATGGCTCTCCAGTCTCCGCAGGACAAACTCCTTCCCCACGCCCAAACTTCCCTCCTTGGAAGTAGCTCAAAAGCAAGAGTTTAAAGGAAACCAGCAGTGGGCCCAATTCTGAACCCCTGCTCCTACCCCCATCAATCTCCCATTCACGTCAGGGAAGGAAAGCAAAGGGGGAAAGGCCAACCCGTGCTTGGTTTTTCACAATTACAAACAAAACGAGAACGAGATGCCGTGTATGTATTTGTGTCCTCGAGGGGGGGAGCGTGGGTGGGGGCAGTGGGTATTTCCGTGTGGGTACCTCTGGATGTGTGTGTCTGAGATTTGCACGTGTGTGTGATAAGTGTGCATTTGTGTTTGTGTGATAAATGTGTGGGTGAGAGAGGTAAGTGCATGTGGGTGTGTGAGACATACCTATTAGTGTGTGTGTAATTGCCTGCATGCGTGTGATTGCACGTTGGTGAGTGCTAAGTGTGTATTCGTGTTAACGAGAGTGTTGGTGTCAAAGCTTGTGACTTGAAGTGTGCACGTATGTGATCTGTGTGTTTGTGCACCGAGAGTGAGTGAAACGCGTGGGAATTAGTGTGTGTTGGTGTCTATTCCTGAGTGGGTGTGCAGATTATGGTTGTGTGTAAATTGCTGAGTGTGTATTTACGTTGCATGTTTCTATTTCGGAGTCTATGTGTGTGGGTTTTTTTTTTCTATTATGTGTTTGTGTTCGCAAGTTTATGGCTATGTGTGTATAGATCTGGGTTTGTGTGTGTGTGTAGTTTGTGTGCCTGGCATGTGTTTGCCGACCCGCTGCATTCTTCTGCTTTTCTTGTTGCTCAACTTTGGAAGCGTTGGCGGGTTGTCTCGCTTCGACCCTTTTTCCAAAGCAGCTTATACTTGCTTTTTTGTCTTTGACTGTCTGAGGTTTAGTGAGTTCGATTAGCCGAGTGCTAAGAATCAAGTTCGGGAAGAAAGAGGAAGAGGAGGATTGCGACAAGAAGGAGGAAGATGGGGAGAAAAAAGCCAAGCACAGCATAGACGGCATTTTGGGCGACAAAGGTAACTCGACAGGCAGCCAGACCTGGGCCCGCCCGCCTGCAATAAGCGACACTTGCTTAATATTTGTCACTTGCCGAAACTCTGGTCCCTGATGGGTTTGGCCTGGACCCGATCGTGCTGTCCCTGGAGGTCGGGGCAAAATTTGGTGAAGCAGGATCGGCGAATGTCTGCAAAACTTGCCTTTCTCCACCTCTTTCTAGTGATTAAGCGTTTCATAAATCAACACCCATGTCAAAAGTTACTGGCCATATAATCAAATGCTTTAGAGGCCCTTTGGGGCAAAGGCTGCCCGCTCCTTCTCCCAACTCCCTTTTTTTACTCCCATCACCCCAGATTTGTTTTAATAGATAGGACACACGCTGTCTCCAGGGCCCTTTCTAAAAGATCTACGAGAAAAGCAGACAAATGGAGAGAAAGGCCTTGATGAAATTGTAGAGATGGGCGCTTGGAAAGGGGGACGTATTAATGGGGTACCTGTATCACATTCCGCCCCCTCTCCGAGCCATCTGAGATGCCGGAAAAGAGAAGCTGGTATTTTCCTTGCAGTCACTGTGGATCAATTATTTATAGAGAAGGGAGGGAAGGGCTGGGGGGCGATCAGAGATTCCTAAATGAATTTGTTAAACAGATTTTTCTCCTGCTATCTAAGTGGTCCCCTGAAACTCTGGCTGACAGTTGAGCGATTTGGGCAATCAATATCAATTAGAGAGACTGGGATGTGTTCTGCTTTGGGGCACCGGAAAAGGCACCGTTGCTAACCAGAGAGCGACCAGTCTGGGGATGATGGTGCTCAGATGGGCAGTTGTAAGAAATCTTCCCTTGAAAAATAAAATCGGCGTTTGGGGCGTGGGGCGGGAAGGATTGGAGCTATTTGTTGAAATCTCCCCTCTACAATCTTCTCTCGCGGGTTTGGGTAAGAAGAACACCGGGGAGCAACCTGTAAACTTTGATAAACATCAGTTCTTGTGCCCAGGGAAATTGCAGGGGAGAAGGAAGATAAGTTTGCAGAAACAAAATGTTTGCAACTAAACCGTTTCTAGATTTTGATTCCAAACCGTTCTGGGACCCCCCCCCCAAAAATGTCAATGCGAATCCATGAAACAAGCATGAGAAAGGCTATAAAATAAACAGCGTGAAATGGATGTTGGGTCAATAAAAAGTTTGAGAGAGGAATGTCGCGTATACATTTCAATCTGTGAAAAGAACAAGAGGACTTGTGGTACCTTAGAGACTAACACATTTACTTGAGCATAAGCTTTCGTGAGCTACAGCTCACTTCATCGGATGTATGCAGTGGAAAATACAGTGGGGAGATTTATATTTGTTAGTCTCTAAGGTGCCACAAGTCCTCCTGTTCCTTTTGCGGATACAGACTAACACGGCTGCGACTCTGAAACATTTCAGTCTGTTTCTTTCCCACTCACAACGATCTTGATGGAAGGACTGGGGCTCTTTTTCACTGAAGAGAAAAGGGAAAGATCCGGTTTGGGATTTTCCAATCAAGATATTTTCGGCTTCTAAATCATAACTAGACCCTAACTCCCAGAAACCTGCGTATTTAATTGAAGGGAAATCAGTTCTTTTCTTGAGTTAGAGAATCTCACCTGCTTTCTGAGAAGAAAGGTGTCCGTTTAGGAAAACCCTCGAAAGGATTTCGATCATTTCTATGAAATAGGTAGAAAGCTGGGAAAATGGCAACTTTAGAAGATTTCAGGGTCGCAGCCGTGTTAGTCTGTATCCCCAAAAAGAACAGAAGTACTTGTGGCACCTTAGAGACTAACACATATATTTAAGCATAAGCTTTCGTGAGCTACAGCTCACTTCACTTCGGAAGGGTTCTGGTTTCGGTTGGTCTTTTTTCAATCAGTTAGTTTCTGGTTTGGTTTGAAGAGATTGCGGTTTCTTCGGGTGATTTGCAGTACTATTAGTGACAGAATTTAGGGTCAGAGGGAAAAAATTAGTTATTTTCTGTCACAGAAGCCTCCAAAATGTGTGTGCGGGGAGAGATCACTCTCGCAATCTGTTTTCACCGGCTGCAACGTTTCCCCCGCGCTGAGACAATGCGAGTGACTTGGGACATCGAACTCCCGGGATTTTGTTTTGAAAGGGGGAGGGCAGAATTGGGAAGAAAAAGCTTCCAAGTGTCACGATCAAACATTACTCTAAGTCTGAAATAAAGGTGCACAAAAGGGGGCGCTTGAAGGATCCGATCCTCCTTTTTCTTTCCTTTCCCCCAACCTTGAAGATGAACTTCATTTGCAAAGACCTTCCAGTCTATTGAAGCTTTATAAGCAAAAGATTCCTGGCCACAAAAGCAAACAGTTTAAAAGAAAAAAAAAATCTAAGCTGCCTTAAAAAAATGGAGTAAAGGGGTGGGGGTGGGGGAAGCGTTGTCCATTCTCATTCAAAATTCTGCAGGGAGGAGAAAAAGTTTGGACAAAGGGCCAAGGAGGGGAAGAAAAGGAGATAAATTATTCAAAACTCCCTGCTGTTAGGTAGTTTTGTAATATTATAGGACCGTCTGTTGGGAAAAGGCGAGCCGTGGGACGCTGCAAAATGTTTCGTGTGATTTTGGAAGGAGCCAGTGCTCATTTGCAAATCGGTCCTTTTGGGTCTCCGGTTGTTTTCCTCCCCCCTTGCGATATTTTTTTTTAAAGATTTTAGTTTGAACTTATTGCTTAAATAAATAAATAAACAAACAAACGAATCCGCCGGTGAGAAAGCTGCACAAATATTTCCCCCCTTCCACCCCCAAGAAAATAAGAATAAAGCGGGAACGTAGCTGTCAGCGTCTTTGCCCCGTTACTAAGACGTAAATTGATTTCCAGAAGCAAATACATGCACATTTATTTTTAGAAACCAGTGGTCCCCGATTTATGTAGGGGGGGTGGGGGGAGGGAAACCAGTCCCTTTTCGATCAAGGGCGAATTGTGGAACATCTCGGGATTTTAAGTGAGAACGCGCGCAACCCACCAAGCCCCCCGCAGTCAGTGCCACGGCTGTCGACTCGGTTCCCTGCAGAAGGACACCCCCAATTCTAGACTCTTTTCGCAGCGGCTCCCCTGACTTTGGAGAGCAGCTCTGGCTCCCCCAGATCTGGAAACGAAACACAGCAACCGCCCTTTGTCGTAGGCCTGGTGCGATGGGAATCCTATTTATTTGCAGCAGCTGATCGGATGCATTTAACCCGCTCGCCACAATGGTTATAACGAGGGGAGGCGAGTTGTTGTTGTTGGGGTGTTTTTTTTTTTAATAAAAACCAAACCAAGATCTCACAACAATCTTTTGCTGCAGTACGAAGAAGTTTCCAATGGCCCCAATTAAAGTAACTAATAACACACTTCAGAGAGAGAGAGAGAGAGAGAGAGAGTTCCAGCTTGGCTCACTTTTAATCATCTTTAGAGATCTCACCTCTGCTTAACCAAAATGGTTGTATTTTTGTTAGTTTTTTTTTTTTAACGACTGACAACCCCCTGGCTCAGGGACCGGTAGTTTTCAAGCACAGCCACAAAAGGCTCTGGTCTTTATTTAAAAAAAAAAATCGCGGGGAGGAAAAGGAAAAAGAAGCGACGGGGAGGGGGGGACAGAGAACTTTGTTTGGGGGCTTTTTTCCCTCGTGGCAAATGCCTTTGCTCTATTTGTGGGCTCTCCTCGCAGGGAGCCGGAGGAAGACAGCCCTAAATGCGTTCCCTTTTTCAGCGTTAAAGAAAGATTCCACCCTGCGCCTGTTTCTTTCTATCATCTGCTTGGCATTTAATAATGTTAAGACTTATTAGAGCTGGTAATGAAAACTGTGGCCGCTGAATAGGGAGCTGTGTTGGAGAGGGGTGTAATAGCTCCAAGGCATGCTAAGAAATGTATTTATCCCCAATCAGTGCTCACTCTCTGAGTTCCAAGCACAAACGTTAAGTTGAAGGGTTTTAAGGCAGATTAAATTGAGCCTTTATTTCTCTGCACTTTCATCTTTAAACGGCTCACTCCAGCTAGCCCTGGGCGTATATTCATGAGGCTTCACTTCTTCTTCCTCCTCCTTTTTTTTTTTTAGCCTTGTTAAACCCGCGTTATTATTATTTGTGGTGGTGGTGTTATTGATTGTTGTTATTGGGGTGCATGAGGGAGCATCACGTGGTACTGCAAATTCGCACCCAAACCGGCCCTGCAGAACGTCGGCGATGCGGATCATGCGGGCTGTGGAGAGGATGGGTGTGGACACAACCAACAGCTTAGGACCCGGGAAGATGCCTCGTGTTTAACGAAGAAGGGGAGGAGGGGGCAAGGCCTAGTGCAAACGAGCAAATGGTATTAATTGCAACCAGGCGCTGCGGATTGCTCCACAATCAATGGAAATAGGAGTGAAGGGGATAGGGGCTGGCTCGCTCAAGGAATGGATGAGTTTATTGTATGGAAAGATGATCTGTGTGCAGCATTTTTCTATGCAAGGCATATAAAGAACGGACCAGGTGAAAATCAATTCCTTATATGCGTTGCGTATATGGACACATCTTCCCCATATTGTAATCTGGTCAGTTTCACACACGCGCGCTTTATCTGCATCGTTTGCAACGGCAAAATGCATGTGTGATCAATGTTAAAAACCCTTAGCAATATATATATTGCTCAGGGTTTACATATATAAAAACGAGGCTACTGTAGGAGGGAAGGAGATCTGTGTGAAATATTTAATTGTAGAATTAAACAGGCATAAGAAATTGACCAGGTTACAGTCAGAGCAGTATAGGGAAAGATGATTTCTCTGTATGTATGTGTTCAGAGAGAGAGAGAGAGAGAGAGATCCCGTGTGTTTGCGTATTTCTCCATACTGTAACCGGGTCGATTTCTTGTAAGTGTGTGTGTGGCACAGGGTTTCACAAAGTGATCAACACCAGCATTTTGCTATGGCAAAAGATCCAGAAGCAACTATCTGGGTTACCGTATCAGTTTTGCTTCGGGGAGGTGTGGGAAGGGTGTGAAAAGAAGAAGGGCAGAAAACGGGAAGGAAACATGTACAGGTGTGAACGGGAGCAAGGGATGGGGGAGGCGGGGAAGGAAAGGTGTGGATATTTAGACACTTCCAGCTCAAGGTGGTAACAATTTAATTTGGCAGCAGCAATCGCTGCTAATGTGGTTTTCGGAGGCTTGCGACACTGAAGGAAGCTGTTTTGATTGTGTGTACAAGGACCTGCCAAATTTAATTAGGCTCCAGGGGAGTGAATGAATGAGGAGAAAGAGGGGACTCCTTCCCCCCTCGCCCCCACCCTCTTTCTCGGCAACATTTTTTTGCTGTCACACCTGGAAAGGGGGATTGTTTCCCTGTGTCGGAGTTGGGGAGGGGAGGGTCTCAGGCTGTTTATCAGCCAGCAATCTGCATTGATTTAAAACCAACAAGCGCCTTCTCTGTAAATGTATGTTTAGAAGGGAAAGGGAACAGACACTTCATCAAATCAAGGGATTACCTAAGGTTGGCAATCTAATCAAACAGAGACCAGGCGGGATTTGTGAGTGTTCGGAGTGAGATCAGCTCTAATAATGGGGGGCAGAAAAAAAGATAGGATGGTGTCAGGCAATTCATTGGCTTTAGGCTCAGTTATTCTGTGCATATTTCAGTGAGGAGGGGGGGGGAACCAGGGAGCGAAGGGGGGCGAGACTATGTGTGAGCACACACAGAGCTTACATGTCACAAAAAAAGCGGAGACAAATGAGGTACAACAATAAACACAGATAACAATTACAAAGGCAAACAGTGGCTTTTGGGAACAAGTAGCTGCAGAACCTGGTCTACATAAACAAAGTAGGCAAATGTTTGCAAGATAAACTCCTTCCTAAATCGAGTGTGACGGGAAGGAGAGAAGAGAGGAGGACAGATAAGGTAGGAGGGGGGATACACCAGTATAATATATACAAGACACTTTAACAAAAACAAATTTAAGACAAGGATGCCGGAGAGGGAATGGGGGAGTTCACTTATTCAGCAGGAAGAAGAATAATATAAGGAAGATGTTTATAATCCAGCTTTTTTGGGGGGGAGGCATGGATTTAATTATATACCAGGACACATATGAACCAGGTAGTTATGATCCCTGATTTGGGGTGGGGATGGGGGTTAGGATCAATGATAAACCAGGGAAAGGTAAGACAATAGAAAGAATAGGTATTTATAACCCGCGGGATTTTGTTTGTATTGGGGGGGGGGGGTATTCAATTATATGGCAGGAAGAATCGAAGGCAGATACGTCTGACCTAGGACTGTGTGCATTGTTAGCAAGCCCCTGGACCCAAAATAATTTTCCAGAAAGAGTTGAGGGCTGTGACGGGGTTTATTAGAGAGATATATAGGGATCTATCTAAATGAGAATGGCAAATAAGAGAGTGGAGGTGTCTGCAGTGTGGTTAAAGGAATTAGATATTTACCAGTTTGAAATAAGCCGGGTATAAAAAAAGAGAGAGAGAGAGAGAGAGAGGAAGAGAGACAGTGAAAAGATGAGACGGGAGAATACTTCAAACGAATTCATCATCTGGAGTGGTGCAGGGGAGATTTAGAGACAGTATTGGGAAGTTATTTAGATATTAATAACATATTTTCCTGAGGCGTCAGGAGTGCCTCCATACGCACTTTTTTCTCGCAGCTATTTGGCTGGGTGAAATATGGGAGACCCAAATGTTGGGAAGAGATAACACAATCAGCCTAGCCCTGGTCCTGTGACTGCATCATAGCATTAAACCCGGATTAACCTCCCCTTCCCCCCCCCCCCAAGCTTTCCAAATTTTTCAGTGGAATTTACATGGCAGGATTTTAAAGCACATATAACACTAGCCTTAAAGCTGTAAGGTTACTTGAGCGGGGGCGGGGGAACTTGCTGAAACAATATCTTTGTTACATATGAAATAAGGGACCCTCTTGAGACCTGAACTTTTGAGATATTATAGTCGGGCTATTCTCCCTCGCTTAAAAAAAGAAAGAAAGAAAAAGCAATTTCAATCAGTCGCTACATATGCCCCCCCCCCCCGTGGGTTTTGCTTTGTCATTTTAATCTGAAATGCGCTATGATCTAGGCTCTCTGTTGGCCGGGGTTGGGAGGGAGGGTCAGGGCTCTCAGTGCTTCCTAATATTGTGTGATATTGACTAGGAGACTCTAGTCTTCATTCTAGGTTGCCCTCCCCACTCTCGGAGAGAGGGGTGACCTTTAAAAAGAGGAGAGAGTTTGTAACCCTGAATCCCAACGAAAACTGACGCTCCAGGCCTTTCCCTGAAAGTTCAGCTGCAAAGCTTGGGTGCATCAGGGAAGAGATCTTCAAGCCTGGGTGTCCCAAATGCTTGGGATTTGCTGAGAGCGCTTGCTAAAATATCCAACCTGGCCAGAGGATGAGGGGCGGACAGGTGTCTGAGCTAAACTACCTGGGGCTGATCAGCACACGGGGGCGGGGGGGAATACACTGAGAGCCGGTATGACACGGAAGCAGCTAGATTTTTTTATTACGAATCATAATTGTCCCCTTTTGGTGGCTGCAAATAATCAACCGGTGCCTGCCTGCCTGCCTCGCCCCCCCGCTTGTCAAGAGTTCTCTGGCTGTAAAGAATGTTTCGAGGGGAGCGGATGAATCTGCCTTTGGAGGGGTCACTTTGTACTTTCTCTGATCTTCCCCCCCAAAAAAATCAGATGCCGGCTAATGACAGTTCATAAAGACGTGTGTCTTCCTGAGTGGGGGAGGTGCGAGCATGGGGTGGGGGAGGGAGGGAACCGAGAAGGAAACCCACTGAAGAAGGAATATGAAAGTGCAATTATTATTTTGAGAAGAGCTGGGAAAGACCCTCTGCATCTAAGACCCGAGTTGCCAAGGGGGAGAGGAGGCGATTGCTGCTCGTTGGGGGAAGAGTGTGAAAGGAAAAGTAGGTGAGGAAAAGTAGAGGCAGGGTGAGGAAATTGAGAAGCTTACAGCCTTTGATCCATGGCTGCTTTTCCTTATCAGAAACATTTGTGGTGACACCGGTACAAAGAAAGTTCATCATATTACAGACTGCTCGGGCTGCTTGCAGGAATCGCTGTCTGTTAATTAGCAGGCGCTCTGTCTTGTGGGACAGACTAGATCTGAGGCTACATATTACTTGCTTGGATGGCTCTGGGTCCTGTGATGAATTGCTGAAAAGGGCCATTTCGGTTTCTAGCCGCTGCAGGGTTGGTCAAAGAAGCCGGAGGAGCGGGTTTGGGTGGGGGGCGGGGAGGTGAGAAGGAGAAGCGCCCTTAATGCTCATTCATAAAGTATAGGTATGGAGGGCAGCGTCTTTGCTCATTCATTATAGGTGTGTGTGTGTGTGATTACAACATGTGCTTAAAGAACTCCAGACCGTTCTTCTCTAGCCACTTAGCCTTTCTGGCCCTGGCTTCTGTGACATTTTTTTTTCGTGATTAAAAAGAGAAAGTGCTTTTCCAAAAAATAAATTCTCCAAATCTATAAACTCTCCCCTATAGCTAGTTGTTGTTTTTCCTTCCCTGGGAGATGGCACCCCGGGGGGCAAGGGACATGTTTTAAATATAATTCCCCCCCCCACCCCACACACACACACACAGACACACACTTTTCTTCAACCAGAAATCACAGAAAGCTAACTTTGTTGGCAGCATCTCCCACACCTGCTGCGGCGATGGTAGCTTGCTTTGAACTTCGAGCTAAAACTGCTATTTTTTTTTTTTTTTAAAAAGATACGGGTTCCTTAAAAGAGAATCTCCCATGAACGAGTCACCTCCACAGTTCAGCTTCAGTTGTCCGTTCCCAAAGGTTCAGATTCAAAGCCCAGGCCTTGAATCATGCAAGGCCTTACCAACCACCCCGTGCCTAGACGCTGCTAGAAAAACGGAGGGGAAGCCCTAAATAATTCTTTGCCAGCGCGGTGCTGAGGCGGTTGTGGGAGCAAGGCGTAGGAAGGGAAGAGCAAACTATGTTTAGACACACACTCCTCTTTAAACCCGCTGTCCCTCTGCCCCCAGGCTCTCTGAACGCGAGAGGAAACCCTTCTTGATTTTCACTCTCTTCTGTTGCGTTGCTGTTTCTAAAATTGGAAGGAAGCACTTTGCCTGACCCTGGGGTATAATAACTGAGGGCATCGCTCTTTTGCAAGGGTCCTTTCTCGGTTTAGGTACAGAAGCTGGGGGAGGAGGACACTTTAGGAGTCTTTTAGCCTTCACTGGCTTCTTTGTCTGAAGGCCCTAAAGATCGCAGATCAAAGTGACCTGGTCGCTTCTTTAAAAAGACAGGGATGGGGGAGGGGAGTCGAAAACTAGTTATGAAACCCCTCAGTGTTTGGAATCGGTTCTCCTGCTGATTCCCCCTAGGGGCTGGGCTACTTTGGAGTTGTGGGTGCTCGGGATTTCTGGAAACATAAAGCAGAAAAGCCTGGCTTGTGTAGCTGGGTTTATTTCTTTCCAGCATCAGCGAGGGAGGTTCTCTTCCGCAAATCAGCACATTTGGAGTGGTTGTGGCTTTCTAACAGATTTGATTCCTCCTCCCCAACTCCCCTTTTTTTTCAGAGTAGCAGCCGTGTTAGTCTCTAATTGTCATCATGACTAAGTGGTAGAAATGGGAAATGAGGTCCAATGTTTAATCATGCTAATAAATTCCGCTCCCAGACTTCTTCCTAAATTGTGTGTTGCCAGAACGCCTTTTAATCAGGCGTTTGTTTCAATCCCCTGATACCTTCCCCTGAAAATGCTCCGCTCAAAAACTTTAGGGTTTTTTATTATGATTTTACTTTGCTATTCTCCAGTGAACAGCTGGTAAAAGAACTAGAGGGAAAAATCTCCCCCCTGACCTATTGCAATTTATATTTTAGTCCAAATCTGGAGTGGGCGAAAAAAGTCAGAAGATGATTGCAATAATTTTGTTGGCTTCTATTATGGGGACGAATTGATTTGCATACATATTGGGAATTAAAGGAGGAAGAGAAAAGTTGATTCAACAAGATTATTTAGGCTGTTTTTCAGCAACTTTCCAGCAAGTGGGGGTGGGGGGGAATGTTGGGGGATTGTAGACGTTCCTAAAATTGATCTAGAAAGGAAGCTACTAAAACTGATTTTGAAATGTCGATTTAAAAAAAATGATTTTAAGCAAACTTTTTGAAAGAAAAATACCTCACTTGTTTTCAGGGAATAAAGAGGAGTCCATGCACCTAGACTCTTAGTGATTTACTTTTCATGAAAGATCAACAAAATTGTGGATAGAATGAGATTAAGGGGGAATTATTTTTATTGACCAAGGTCTTTTTAAAAGCGTGTGAAATATACAAAGGGCGGGTCGATTTCAAAAGATATTCCTGTTTAAACTCTAAGCAATTCTTTCCAACCCATTTGATTGCCAGGAAAGAGAAACATGGGACAGGGGAGGAATGTAGGGGTGGAAAGAATACCACACGACCTTTCTAGATTGTAAATCATCGATCCCAGCAGTAGATTCTCAAATGAAGAATCAGGAGTAGACGCAATACTAGATAGTCGAAGCTGCCAATTAATAGACGTTTGGTGACTAAAAATATATTGAGTGAAATGTCGGAATTTTTGGATTCATTATTTCTGTGCAGAAACTCCAACGCTTTCAAATGCTTTCAAATCCACCCCCCAGCCCGAGACATGATTATTGTTTGATGCTAAAAAGCAGCAAATTTTGCTATATGAAACCCCTTTCGGGGGGGGTTGGGAGTTTGGGAAGGGGGGTTGCAAATATTTGGGTTGTATCTTGTTGCTTTTTCCTAGAGTTTCCCCCTTAATCTCATTCAAACCACAAACCCTCTCTTTTGCGTTCTGCTGAATATACTCGCAGCGGGTAAACAGCCATTTATTTCCCTCAAACTCCGGCAAAGAGAGCAGAAAACTTTTTTTAAAAATTTCTCTTTTTATTAAAAAAAACACCCCACCCTCTTCTCTTTATTGGAAAGAGGGGAAAATAATCAGTCACTGCCTCGGATAAATGGGGGAGAATGACCAGGATTAAAACGAATCTGAAGAACCAATTATCCCGAAACTGGTGCATTCAAGTGATGTTTTGGGGGAAACGCACATTGTTAGAATCTCCATTCTACTGAAGGAGATAAACAATCTTCCCCATTTAGGCTTGGCAAAAGACCGTCCCCAAATCTGTGCCAAGGAGAAGGTTTCACTACCAGTATCAATTGTAAAGAAGAAAATAACTTCATTGAAGAGCACAAATCTGGATCAGTTCTGATTTCCATTGCAAAGAGTCAAGTTTCCCGGGTAGAGAGAAATCCCCCAGTCAAAACAGATCGACAGACTAATAACGCACCAGGGCAAATATTTAAAATGTTTTTTTTTTTTAAAGACGGGTTCAAATTGCCAGGAAAGGAAGGAAAGTGTAAATAGCCTGGCTGCTTTAAAAAAACAACAACCCCCAAAACACCCTTTAATCAGGAGCTCCTGCTCTTTTTCCTGCCGCTGTGACTTCATGACTTGCTCTCTCCTTAGTTTTTAAACTTTATACAAGGCTGAATTTGATCCTTAAAAAAAAAAACCTATTCCCCTCTCCTTCTATTATGGTATTTTTTTCTCACTCTCTTTTCTCCCCTTAACCTCCTTTTTTGGTCCTCCTTTCATTTGAAGTGAGCCTTTACAGCTTGCTACACTTTCTGAGTGCATCAATAGCCACTTTAGAAATACAAACAACTTTAAAGATAAAGTAACCAAACCAGAATGGGACTTTCAATGGGGGAATAGTTGTTGTCCTTTACCATGGAGTGTGCAGCCGTCTCTGCCTAATCCAGCTTTCATTTTCACCGACAAATGCCAAGAATCTATATCTGTCTCCCCACCCCTCTGGAGCCTGATTACACAACAAAAGGGCACCATTATCCTCAGAAGAAAACAGGGAGGGGACAAGGGGGCTCTGGGCTCTGAGGATGAGGGCATCTTCAAACTATTGACTTAGTGGATGAAGTCAAGAGCAAACACGCTGAGATCTAAAGGGGGAGGGAAGCGGTTTGGGGGGGGGGTGAGACATCCTTGTACAGAAGCCAAGAAAAGTAGTAGAATGTGCTTGAAACCGACATGGGAGTAAATGTCGAGGTGGAAAGCAAAAATAAATTAGTATGCCCAAATTTTCTTTTCCCTCCAGCCTATCCTGGAAAGTCCTGATTTTCTCATTCGCTTAGAAAATGTGCTTGTGGCATCTCCCCCTCGCCCTCTCTCAGTTTTGGGTTCAGAATCCAACGGATCTCTATTTTTGTTAGTCTGTTTCAAAGGGATCACCAGCCCTATCACTGAGACCCCCAGTCTTGCCCATCCTCTTCATGAAACCGACAAGGGAGTAATAGGGAGGAGGAAGGACCAGACCGAGTCGCGCTCAGCTCTGAAGAAATATCTGTGTCAGCTGCTAACAGGATGTCATCTTTTGGCCGAAATGTTCAAAAGTGGCTGGCGATTTTTGGGTGCTCAACTTGAGACACGTCAAAGAAAGCTGATTGCTGAGCATCCTCCCAGTGCAAATCCGGGCTCTTTGGGGTGTCTCATTGGACATCCAAAATTAGGTGGGTGGCAGGGGTGGAAAAGCATAGATTTCCCATGCTCCATTGGCACAGACACAGAGAAGGAAGGGCTGGTTCTGACTTCAGTGACGCCAGAGTAAATCAGGAGGCACTCCGCTGGAGTGAATCTGAGTTCACTCCTGTTTTGATGGGGTTAGGGTGTAGGCTGGGCGTTTTAGTTGGGTGAAAGTTGCCAGGAATCTCTTTCATCTTCTGCTCTGGGGTTGGAAAAAAAGGGACAGTTGGAAATAGGCGATGAACTAACCTATCCCAGAATCATAGAATCTCAAGGTTGGAAGGGACCTCTGGAGGTCATCTAGTCCCACCCCCTGCTCAAAGCAGGACCAACCCCAACTAAATCAACTCATGCCTTACATGTCCAATTGCTATAAGTGGAAAGGGCTCTGTGCCTATGCCATTTCTTTTTACCTTGCTGTGTTTCGCATGAGTGTCTAGATAGCTGCTACTGTGTAGGGATTTGCAGGATGGGCTCATGGGGTTTCCATCCCAGCCCATACGGGACAAAAGTTATTTCAGCCATATCTGTAATGTATCTGGGTCACCTAAGGAGAAATCCGCTGCGTAGGGCTAGTCCAAAGCAGCCCTGAAGGAGCCCCACTGCCCCTAATTACTCTTTAATCAACCCAACACAGTGGTCCCTTTAAGAGCTCCCTTGGGGAGAAGCACCTCAATTAAAGCATCTGCACTCTGACAGGTTCTTGTATGGGAAGGAACTGTTGCAGCTTATTCTTTCACACTGGACCACAGCAAGCTTCCCTTCTGCTGTAATTAGAGGAGTGTTGAAGGCGGGAGGAACACCTCAAAATAACCTGGGGGATCTGCTGTAAAACTGCAACAACATGGACATGGAAAGAGGGTTCGAAGGTCACCCGTACCTCACCCTGTCGTGTCTAGTTGTTCCAGCTGTTATATACTATAAAAGATCTGCATAGGCTAGGAATTACCTCTCTATGCTAGGAAACCAAGGGTGGAGATAAGGAGGGCACCTTCAACCTAATCTGGATTTCAGGGTATTTTTTCCTGTTGAATTTCTTTGGTTGGGGATGGGTTCCAAACATCTAGAGAGGGAGGAGGTTGAAGTCTTTTAGACGCTCTAAGATGGCTCTGTCTGGACCTTTGTAGAGCGTCCATCACCCTGGTCTCTAGGCTCCTCTTTCAAGCTCCTTGGATCAGTTTCAAGTTTGGCCGGGCGTTTAATAGTTTTTCTTCTCTGCAAGCACAGAGCCCGCCGCATCCTTAGAATAAGGATTTTGCATCCCTCATCTACAGAAATTGACTCGGCACCTGTTGTGTTCTTAGGGGGCAGGAACCAAGTCTCACTGATGTGCAGCGCCTAGCACAACGGGGCTTCTGCGTGCCATCAGGCTACAAATAACAAAGACCCGAGGAAGAGGCCCCAGGGGCCAATCCGGCATCGACCGGCCTACTGACTAGAGGATGTAATAAGGCCTTCTCCATCTTCAACTTCTTTTCCACCACAGCCCTTGAAAGAGGGATAGAAACTATTCTGGGTCTGGAAGTCCAAGGGCCAGTGCAACAGTGGGCATGGGGAAAGTAGCAGTTGGGAATGCAAGAAAGTAACTTTGTGAATCCCGTCCTCTTGGGCCATATATAAACATATATTTCCCTGAATCCTGGCGGGTAATCGCCCCGTCATTCTGATTCATTTTGATCCTGGCGCCTAGCAAGGATCCCAGAGAAGTAAACGGCTATTTTTAACAACCGCTCAAAAGCTTAATTAAAAGCCCCTAACCTGATTGTTTTGAAAATTGATTTAGAAGAATTGCCCATGGGCAGAGACACTATCTCCGCCAAGCTGCAAGTCCCAAAGCTCGCATCGATGTCTGAATTGTTAACCCCGAAGGAGGCTGGGGGGTGCAGGGACGGCGCACGAGATATATAGCCAGGCTTTTTGTCACCCCCCTGCAAATAAAGGTGCCTTTGTTAGCACTGACGACTGACTTGGTTGCGTGGACCTCGGCTGGTTTCCTGGAGTCATGAGGCTTCATTGAATGAAGTGAAGCTCTATGGGGCTGGTAACACGGGGATGGGAGCTGCTCCACTTTGCCCCTTACTCCCGGGAGTGATCTTGGGCCAAGTTACCCGCAGCCAACAGGGGCATCTCTCTCCCCATTCCGCAAAACAAGGCGGCTGGTGCTACAAAAAGCTCGTTGCAGTCCCTGCAACGTGGGCTGCGTCTCGTCCCTCAGCGCCCAGAATTGGTTGCCTTCCGTTTTGGTTTTGGAAGGGGCGGGGGGTGTGGATCAAACACTGGAAGGAGGCGGGTGCTGGTCTTTGATCCGTACTTAGTGGGGCGCACAGCCCCCCGCATCTTCCCTTCCAGCTCCAAGCCACCTGGACATAGCGAAGGTGACCTGAGCTGCTTTAATTATCTTCAATTGCTTCCTTCGGAGAACTTGGCAGAGGAGGGAGGGGGAGCAGCCTTACCTGCTCAGATTGGGTGAAATGAAAAGGTGGTGGGAGGGAAGTGCAGGGGAAGTAGCATTTCGGAGCCATAATTAGATGTAAACAAGAATAGAGACAGGGCCCTGTGGTCAGACAACTTGATTGTTCAGGGATTAACACCTAAGTAAACCAATAAAGGCCCCGCTTTGCTGGTAACCAGGCTGCGGGCCAGATCTGATTTTTAAAAGAAAATCCAGGACCAATGGGGTTGTTCCCCCCCCCCCCCTTCAGAGATAAGGCCCCGCATTGATAAATCCCAGAGAAGCGAGCTACTATTTAGATCATTGTTCGCAAACAACAGATAGAGGCAAGATTTTCAAAAGTGGCTCGTGCGATTTTGGGGAGTCCAATTTAGGACACTTTTTGGGAAAATCCCTGGAAAGTGTAGTGCGCCCCCTAAAAGCAGGTCCCCTTAAGACGCAACCCAGAGGTCTTCCAAGGGGGTACAGCAACTTCTGTAGAGATTTGCCTAGTTTTACAACTGGCTACAGTACAAACTTCATACAAACATCACATTTCATACGGACAATGCCTTGTTTATACTGCTCTATATGCTATAGGTACACTGAAATGTAAATGCAATGTTGTTATTCCAAGTGATTTCAGAATTATACGGTAAAACTGAGAACGTCAGCTTTTCAGTAACAGGGTGCTGGGACACTTTTGTGTTTTGATGTCTGATTTTGTCAGCAAGCCGTTTTTAAGTGAGGTGAAACTTGGGGGTACGCAAGACAAGTCAGACTCCTGCAAGGAGTACAGTAAAGAATGAGAGCCACTGCCTTAAAACACCTAAAATCACTAGTTGCTTTTGATCATACTTGAAGGGTATATATAAAACCAAGAAAACAATTAACTGGTAAATCAATTCTTCCCTGATTTAAAACAAACAAAAAACCTTTGTATGACTGAATGGTGTGACGTTATTTGCACATCCCCGCGTGAATATGGAGGAGGTGCAAATCCGTGTGTATTTATGCGGGTGTTTCAATATAGTTGTTTTAAATAGGGAACGCTAAGTTTTTCAATTAACTCATTGATTCCTTGAATCGCTTTCACCTTTCCAGAAAGTCCAGTACAAAAAAAAATCAACCCCATCCAAACTCGAGCTTCCATCAATTGGCATCTCTGCAGGTTTCTTTTCAACTTTGTTTTGGTTTGACTATTAAATCGGCTTTAATTCCAGTTTGCACACAACTTGCATTCTCTTACAAACCCATGCCTCCGCCCCCAGTCTGGCCAGATTTCCCGTAGGTCTGGGGGGAGTTTAACCTTTTAAAAATCAGGTCTGCCCTTAAGTGCTGTGGGTACCTGTGAGTCTAATTCCCATGGCTTTCTGCCTGCCAGGATTTCGGACCGAGAGTACCTGAACGGCTCAGAGTCAAACTGAGTTCAATAAGTTCGTTTTGTTTGGTTCCCCCCCTATCCTCAGCTCCCAGTGGGTTCTTTGCTCCGCGGGGAGGGCTAATATTAGAAGCTCTCTGGCGGTGGGGCGTATTTCTTCCTCCCTGATTGCAAATCACCGAAAGATTAGCACCAGCAGCTGTTTGGAATTGGAACAATAGAGAGACCTAGGAAGTGGAGAAATTGAAAAAGGAGACCCCTCTTTCTAATCAGCCCAGCTCAAAGTTCACGAAGTCAGACTGCATGACTTAACATGACCTTCAGCCTCAGCTTCAGAGGGCTGGTTACTTATATGAAGGGGGAGGAAGAAAAAAGAAAAACACCAGGGCATTTAATGAAATTCCCAATAGACCTGCACACGTATTCCGTGACTCGCTGGTCCTTCTTCGCCTCGGGGGAGATTAGCCCCAAACTCTTGCGCCCGGGGAGCAGTTTGCTAACCGGGGAGCAAACGATGAATAGTTGACACTGTTAGGACCGGAGGGGGGGCGGTGTCGCAGGCTGCGGATCCACATCAAACCCGGCTGGGATTGGGGGGCAGTGGAGATCTAGCAATCTGCTTCCCTTCCCCCACCCCAGACATTTGCCAACAGAGCCCCCCCCCCCGCCGCTGTTCCTAAATGCAAACGTTATAGCGCCCCAATCCCCTCCCCAATAGGCGCGCGGGGTATGGGAGAAGAGGCTTTCTTTGCAGCAGGGGCCCGATCCTGGGAGGGGAGGGGGCGCGCTGCTCTCCCGACTCGCAGGGCTCGGGGCGGCGGCTCCTCCTTGCAAGTTCGGCGGCCACACTCCAATCGGGAGCCGGGTCGGGCCCTGCGAGTCACTCGGCCTTCCAGGATCGGGCCCCGCCGAGAACTCCGCGGTGCGCCCGCGTAATTTTCCGCTCTGCGCTTTAGCTGCGCGCAGCGCCCGGCCAGGGAGGGCACTGCTGCATCCGCGGAGAGGAGGAGGAGGGGGAAGGTACTTGTCTTTCCTTATTTCCGCCCCCCCCCCCGCCTTTCAAAACACTCGGGGTCCAGCCTGAGCCAGGTCCATTGCCTTGACCACCACCATTCCCCTCTGACCGCCAGCCCCACAGTGGCTCAGGTCCAGACTATGTCTAGCACTTATCACTGATAACCGCCCCCCCCCAGTGCAATCAATACACAGACTAGCGCCCGCCGGACGGTTGTTATTGTTTATTAATCGCTGTTTGCACCCAAGGTTTGTTCATCCGAGCAGAGATCACGTCTCGAAGTCGGGGGGGGGGTCCTTTCAGCCCAGCACAAGGCGGCTTTGCAGAGAGGGGGCTGGCGGCCTCGCCAAAGTGAACAGTCGGGCAAACCTGGGCTGATCAAATGCTCAATGAAGTGTGAGGGCCGCGGAGCTGTCAGCCAGGGCTGGGATGGGATCCCCTAATGGATTTGACTCGGAAATCTCGACTTGACCAGTTTTTTCCTCTTTAAAACAAACTCATTAAACTTGTCAACACTCATTAGGGCTTTAAAACACTGAACTGGGGCCACTGGGGAGTGCCTCTCTGGAAACCGATCTCGGCAGGGGATGGAGGAGCAGCGCGGATTTCTGCTCTTTTCAACAGGGGAAAATATATAGCTGCTTGGTTCCAGTTAGTTATTTGGGGTTGGGGGGCACGGTTTGGGAGGGTGCCGAGATTGGGGGTTGCCCATTGCAGAAAGAACGTAACAGCAGCGTTTGCAAGCGATGCAATGAAATGACTCGCCCGGGAACTTTACATGGGTCCGCGGCGCGTAGAGTCTGATCTTTTATTGTGTCGCGTTGCGTTGCTGGGCCTTGCGTAGGGCGAGCTCCAGGCTGGACTCAGATACAAGGCTAATCAAAGGGGAGCGTCCTATTTGTGTGTCTGAGTAAGGGGAGAAAAACCCGAGCTAAAGGAAGGTGAGGAAATGCATTTCGTGGGGCGATATTGCTAGACATTTGTTGTATGGCTCTGTGTGTGTGTTGTTGTTGTTGTTTTGTTGCAATCTCTTGAAGAAAGGCGGGGGCAGGGGCAGACAACCCTAAATCCTCTCTCATTGAGCCTGGCCTCAGAAACTCTTTTCCAATCCCACTACCCAAAATATTGTAAGAGCTTTCCAATTAGTTTGCTGGATACAAATGACCTTAGAGGGAGACCAAATAAATGTTGTGTTTTCTTCCCCCCTCCCTCCCGCAGTGTGTCTCTGAAGAGTTTTGTTTTGGGTTGATTTGGTTTTTTTTTTTTTAAATAAGGGTTTCTGATGCTTTTCAAGGCTTGGTTCCCTTATTAGAAACACCCCCCCCATCCACCCACCCTTTAAAAAAACAACAACACCACAACCCGAGCCCTTCTGTTATTCCCCCCTCTGAGAATGAGACCATCAGCTATTCAAGCGTATTGATGAACTCCCCCAAAAAGTTTATTAAGAGAAGCGAAAACAAAAGGACTAAAGGCTGCAGGCAACTGGAAGGCAGTTTATAAACTAGGGTCCCATTGTCCCTTCAAGGCAGATGCATGAATACCTCTCAATGGGCTCCTTTGGAGTGACAAGATCAAGCCAGACAACAGCATGTTAAAAGGAAGGAGCGCTGTTTCTCTTTTTCCACCCCAAAGAGCTGGTCCCCCGACTTCTCCTGCATTAATGTACATCTGCAGGGGGAGGAATAAATAGGTCCTTAGGATTGTGTGTGTCTGTTTTTCCCCCAACCCCCACTCTACCAATGCTTCTTTGCACCATATGCCGCAGCTCGGACCCCCCCCCCACCTCTATCTAGTCAGGAGGCTCAAGCCAGCACAAACTTGGTGGTTTATTAAAATCCTGACTTTAGAACTTGCTCCTTTCAAGGATTCGCTCATGGCCACTTAAGTTTCCTTGAAGCCCCCTGCTTAAATTTCTCTGCAAAATTGTTTGAATTTTCTTTTGTGAGATGTTGGCTGTACAAGGACCAGTGAGGGGCAGGACAGTAGGCCAGCAGATGACTCTAGAAGACAGTAGTTTTGGTCCATCCTCTTCCCCTGATGGGCAAGATTCTGTCCATTGGCTATTTGGGGGAAAAGAGGAGGGGAACTGGGGGAGGTGGGGAGTTTTAATGGCTCCCCATCAGAGAAGGATGTGAGGTGAAATGAACAAAAGGGAAAGAGCCAAAAAGAAAAATATTAAATCAGAGTCAGGAGGATGAGTAGAGGGGCTCTGAAACCAAGGGAGGGGGCCATAAACTGGATCTGAGCACATTTTCCTGCCTCCCTCGCTACTGTAACTGTTCAGTAATAACAATATGCTTGATCCAAAATGAAGCAAGGTAGGGATAGGGGATGAGATCCTGGCCCCAGGGAAGTCAATGCCATGGCGACTTATTGGGGCCAGGATTTTACCCAGGATCTGCTTTTTCTGGCTTCACTGGGTCTTAGTTGTCATTAACTTCACCAGTTACTCCTGATTTACACAGAGAACAGGGCTCAGAGAGTAGCCAGAATGAACTGGCAAGCTCATAGGAGGGGATGGACAGATTTTAATAAAATAATAGTAATATTAGTGTTGTCACTGCTTGCACAGGTCATAACTTGGTTTCTTCACTTGAAATCAGATTGACCTGTGTGTTTGCATTTTTGCTTTTTTTTCTGCAACCACCCGCTTTCTCCCCCCACTACAGACACTCTCACCCCTGTCCCCTGCTGGTCTAGCTAAGGTTAATTTTTAAAAGTGCGTGCAGGGGGTTTCGTGTGTTAATTTGTATTTACATTTTATGGCGTTTCAGTGTCTATGATCCTGGAGTATCTCAGTTCCTATGAGAAAGTGGGTCTCATATTACCTGAGGCCCAGAACCTCAAAGGTATTTCAAACAATGGAAGCTAGGCGCTTAGATATCTTTTGAAGATCTGGGCCTTAACTCCCAATAACTTATTTGAAACATAACAAATAGCCCATGAAAAATGTCAAGATATTGAACAGATATTTCAGTTCACCAGAATGCCACCATATTTGGCTTGATCTAGATTGCTAGCCTGAAAGCACAGCCCTGGTTATTTTTACGATCTTCCAAGTTTTCTTTGTCAGTTTGAGGTGTCCCATTCTCTCTCGCTTCTCCCCACAAACCTCCTATTGCAGATGTGGATGGTAGGCTAGATTTTGCTCTCAGTCCCACCAGTGTGCATCTGGAGTCACTTCTCCAATTTGCAATGATGTGAATGAGAGGAGAGTCTGGTTCAGTGGGTGCATCTCAGCCAGTAGCTGCCAGAGTGGGTGTGGAGGAGAGCAGGTTTCAGAATGATAATTCACATGATGGATGGCTACAGTTACACAGTGGTGATTGCGGGGCCATATGCCTGTTTACACAACCCTAACGAGAGACAGCTCTGAGTGCTGGGTTGGAAGGTCAACCGCTGATAATAATAAAGAAAAAAAAATTCACACATCCCCCTTCTCCTACCAATGGAACAGTTGCTATTTCATGACTGACTAAAGTCAAACTTCCCTCAAGGGGGTTCTGTGACTTATGACCCTTGTAACCTGTACTTAAAACTTTCAAAAGGGACAAGTACCCCTAGAGAGGTGACCTGAGTAGAGACTAAATCACAAGGGCAAATCAAGGCTATAAAAAAAGCAGTGATGGGGAAGAAAAGAACTCCTGAGTGAAAAACCAGAAGAGTTTCCCAGTTACAGAAGATGCCAGCTCAAATTAACTAACCCAGTGGTGTCCAGAACAGCTCATATGCCCCCAGTGGCTATCAGAACAGGACCCATAACTTCTTATATCTTCTTGGTTCATGTTTTATATAGACATGGAACCCGGTTATAAGGTAGAACGAAGATCCTGAATTAGTTCAACTCAAAATTGGGGCCTGATCCTGGAAAGTGCTGAGTGCTTTCCTCATCCAGTGAGGTTAATATAGAGCTGAGATTGCTCGGTGCCTCACTTCCAGCACCTTGCAGGATCAGGCCTTGGCTTTATATAGTGTCCTTTGTACAAGTTGTATTCCCAAATACTTTACAGAGGGAATAGTGTAAGAGTTTAACATTACCCATAAGTAGAGGGACATGTTCCTAGAATCTCCTGTGAATGGTGCTATCTAAAGAGAGAGAGAAGAGAAATTTATAAGGTATATGGACAAAGGAGAAAAGAAATACTTCCAGCTGAGGTTTGAAATGCACCAGGGAAGCCCAATTTGCAATTGTGGTGATAGTAAATCTCTGCTTAGAGTGAAGTTCTTTGAGAGTCGGGGGAGATAAATTCTTGATAGCTTTGTGGTCTGATTCCACTTCCTATCCCCCCCCAAAAAAGGGCTGAGCACCTTTAGCTCCCCTTGATTTCACTGGGATTTGTGGATGCTCAGTGGGTCAGAAGCCAAGCTACTAGTGGCAACTGCACTTAGTAGCTCAAATATTTGCACCCTAAAGCCATCTTTGAGTTTGCAACAGGTTGATGCACACCCCATCAACAATAAGCTTCTGTTGCTTCAAGTTAGCTCAGCTGCTTCAAAACCAACCTCCGTATGTGCCCAGTCCTGATTGCCTGAAGTCAGCAGGAATGGCTTGTGTGAGTAAGGCAAGCAGGTTTTGGACCCAGGCTAATAGATATTATGGCCCTGATCCTGCAAACGCAGACGTACATGCTTAACTTTACATATGTGAACACAAAGATGTCACTCTAACTACTAACGTGCACAGAGGTGAGCATTGTGCATAAGTATTTGCAGGATTGGTGACTCAGGTTCTACTTTGGAGATTTGCAAGTAGCTTGGCATTTGACTAGAGGTTTTTCATTGGGCTCGCTTGCCTCAAGGAGTCATTTCTAGGGCCAAAATAAGATAAGGAACTAAAAGTGCCATGAGAAGAACCGATCTTGGTAAATTTCAGTCCCAGAAATCACTCCCCGAGGCATTAAAAAACAAAATCTGAAAAATATAAACAGACGTACTCAAGTTCCTTTATTCACATATGAGTAACCAGTAACCAGGCCAATCTACAGAATCCCAAACTTCCTATTTAACTACTCACAGGATTATCACTTGTTGACAGCTTGACACCAGCAGGTGTTTCTAGCTCTTTATGATCACTGTTTTTTTTTATACAGTGCTATTGGCAGGCGAATAGAAAGCTGGATCCTTGCCTTGAGAAGGTATCAAATTAAATTAGACCTAATTCAGTGAAGGATGATAATACTCAGTATATACGAGGGAGAATAGGTTCAAATCCATGAAGATCATGCAATCTGCATGCTCCAAATCCTGAACTGTGCAACTTATTGGGGGTTCCTCTTTGGATTTAAAACAAATAGACAAAACCATATTAAAATGTGGGAACAGGACCCAGAATAAGGGATGAATCAGAACTAGGGTCTCATTCTGGGTTGCAGAGGGTAGTGATAAATATAGTTTTATTATTGTGTTATGGTAGGGCCTATCAATTCCAATGAAGGTGGGAGCCCTGTTGTTCTAGGCACTGCACATATACACAGTAAGAGACAATCCCTGCCCCAAAGAGCTTACCCTCTAAATAGACAAAACAGCCAAAGGATGGGAGGGGAAACTGAGGCACAGAGAGGTGAGGTGACTTGCCAGAGGTCACACAGCATGCCAGTAGCAAAGCTGGAGCAGGACTAGATCCCACACTTCCTGAGTCACAAGCCAGGCCCTCTGCACTAGATCATACTACCTCTTACTTATTCTCTTGTTTTTTTGGCTTCAGACCCTGCAGTCTTTACTCGGACAAAACCCCCACTGATGTCAATGGGACTATTGTCCAAGGAAGGACTGAATAAGGACCTCAGGATATGGGATTTGTTTTTCATTAGAGCTAAAAGAAATAGAACTGTTGATAGAGGGACATCAAGCCCATTTTAGGTCCAATCCTGCACATGCCTGTATTAAAGGTAACTTTATTCACACAAGTCGTTCCATCCATTTCACTGGAACATCTCCTCAGGGGAGTAAAACTGCCCACCAACCATGTTTGCAGGATCAGGGCCTCCTGTTACCACCACGTCTTTCCTTGTTGCAACAGAGCATGGTATTAACCCAGCTTTGCAAAGAGACTCCTTAGCAGGTTTCGTGATTTCACTTGGTTCAGAGGACAGTCCGTATTTCGAAAATTAAATAGCCGCCTCCTATTTATCTGAGCCTTAAAATCTAAGCCATGTGGGATGTGGCTGGCCGTTGCTCAGGCAACAGGGGTATTGGCTTGATGTCTCATGCAAAGGGGGAGCCCCCTGTAACTGTTTGGGGGCAGCTCGACCTGCTGCAAAGCTGCATAAATTGGACTTGCTTTTTGTTTTTTTCCTCTCCCCCCTGGAATGTTTTAAATGATTCTGGATTTTAATGCAGGGCCTGGAGCTCATTCCACTGTATTCATGGCATCAAACAAGAGGCTGCTGCCCCCAGCTGGGTTCCACGAACTTAGAAGCAAAGCTCAACTCAATATTACCTCAATTAATTAACTAAAGAGACAAAGGCTTTTGAGGTTTCACCTCTGTTTCCAGGGAGGGGGTCCTTTGGCAGAGATCTGCCATAAACTCATTCAGAACTCCAGCAAAGAGCCATAAGGGGAAGAGTTAAATGACACTATTTACTTGTTTACCAAGACAATTTATGTCTTCTTTGCCCCCCCCCCTTCTGCTGCATTAAAATCTCTGTTGGGGGTGATGTGTGGGGGAGGGAAGGGAGTAGTATTCTCATTAACTGAAATCAGTGCATATGCCCATCTTTAAAAAATACCACTTCAGAGCTTTTGGTATCTTAATTTTTTTTTTAATTTTAATTTGCACAAACTTTTTGAAGCTTTCCAGGTTCAATATAACAAATCTGAGCTTTGATGCTTTACAAGTGCCGTAAAGAGCTACAGGCAACATCACAGTTAAAGACCGAACTGTTTCAAGGCTCCCGTCAGCACTTGTATCTGTTCCGAATGTTGTTCTGTTCTTTGCGAGCAAGTCATGAATAAAAAGGTTCACTGTCTTCTTCTGTGGTGGGGCCACATTTTGTCACAAAGTGCAACCCACTTAAAAGGGCACTAAGAAACATGACCAGCTAGATAACATGACCAGCTTATATGGCCCTTGTCACTGTAGCAGCTGAACACCTCATGATCACTAATGGATTTTAGCTTCCCAACACCCCTGTAAGGTATCATAGAATATCATGGTTGGAAGGGACCTCAGGAGGTCATCTATTTAGGCTCAGGAGGTAAGGAAGCATTGTCCCATCTTACAGATGGGGCACCATGTCACAGGTTAAATTAAATGACTCATCCAAAGTCATGCTGGGAGTCTGTGGTTGAGCTGGAAATTGAATCCAGGTCGACTGAATCCCCCATTCAATGCCCTTTCCGCAAGCCATCCTTCCTACCCACAAATCAGTTCAGTGCCAAGATTATAACTCAATCATTCTCCTTGGCTGGACCAATCCCAATCATAGGGCTAGATCCTCAGCTAGTGTAAATTGGCCTAGCTAAGGAAATCTATGTTGATTTACATCATCAGAGATGCTGGGCCATAATCTAGAAAGAGAAGAAGGGAATCTCAGATCATCAGATCCAGATCCCTTGGTATCCACTCTCCCTAAAGACTTTGTCTAGCCTATTTTTGAATACGTCTAGGACTGGCACTTTGATGCTTGGGGAAATTATTCGACTGGCTGCATAACGTTACTGTTAAATATTGTTCATTCTGACACCTAGAATGTGTAGTGACATCAGCAGGGGATTCTACACATGCAGGGAAGTGGACTATACCTCAAGAGATCCCTTATGTGGATCAGAGAGAAGAATTTAGCCATTTTTACCCCCTTTACAACCGTGGGCCCCATTTTTGTTCCCTCAAAACTCAGTTTTGTGCATGCAAATATGACAGGTACACATCTGAGTTGCAGGGCAGGGTGGGCATGTGGAAATGTAGTCATTTATAACTGCGTCTCCCTAATTTGGGGTGTGCAACTTCAGAGGCTTGGGTTGAGGCCTCCTTGAAAATATGTCCTTAACGTCTCACGTCCCAAACCTGCAATTTATTATGCATATGCTTAACTTTTGCATGCAAGCATTCCCAGCTGGCATGCTATACACAGCAGCTATACCAAAGAAGGTGTTTCTGTCAGAATCTCCCTGAACGAGGTTGACATAGTGAGGATTCGTTGAGCTATTGGGGTAATATTTCCTAGGTTTTAGGGCTGCACTTTTGCGGCCCTTGTCATAGAGGCTCTTTATATATTCCAAGGCTTAAGGGCCAGATTGTTAGCTGATGTAAATTGGCATAGCTTCATAGAGTCAGGGGAGCTATGCTAATTTACACCAGCTGTGGATTTTGCCCGTTAAATCTTAACATTAGTATCAGAAAGCAACTGAGGGTTTGGGGTTTTTTTGTGCACTAGTTCCATTAGCCTGCGATCATACTGCCTTAAACTATGATCCCATCTGCTTTCTAAAGGCAGATGGTCTACTGGAGTGGGAATGTGGAGAGATGGAGCTTTAATCCTGTCTCTGCTATGTGACCATGGGCAAGTTGCTTTACCTCTGTTTTGTCTAGTTTGTAAACTTTATGGATCAGGGACTGTCTCTTACTATGTATTTGTTCAGTGCCTCACACAATGGGGCACCAATCTTGGTTGGGGTCTCTATTATACAAAGAAGACATACTAAGAATAAAACAGCTCAGCGCTGGTCTTGATCAGCTTGTGGATGGAGGATCTCTAAGGAACATGTACTACTAGAGGTGGTGCTGATCATTCTTCCCTCTAAATCAGCACTGGATTAACATGCCACCATGATCCTAGTGGGTCTTTGCTGGAGTTGCTGTATTTTGGAGAAGGCACAAAACAGACATCCTGACAGCTCATGGACATCCCATGGTTTTATTTGGAAGAGTAAGCAGGTTGCAATTAGATACTTTTTGCTTCACTTCCTCCTGAGGAGCACTGTTAGCAGTTGCATTTCACCCCAGAGGTGGCTGCCTTTCAGTCACGGGTGTAGCAATGTCTCTGGATAATTTGTGTATCCTTTAAGTTTGTAAAGTGCTTGGTGATCCTTTGGCAAGAAGGCTACAAGTATTAGATATAGGGTGAGGCCATACCTGCACCATGGTTAAGGTTAAACATTATTATTGCAAGTGTTGTACTTCTAAATAATAAGGATAAATCATTATATTGTGGGTAAACTCTGACTGGTAGTGACTCTTGTGAGGCCTTGTTGGCTTTGCAGAATTCCTTCTAGCTATCCAGGTATTCTTGGAACCCAAGTGTCTGATCTTTGCCATGGACTTTAAGGATTGGATGGGATTATCTACTTTAGTTGTGCTGGGACAAAAAATGATGTAGCAAGAACTGGTGCCCTTTGTCTTCTCTCCAAGGACCTTGGCCCAGATCCTCCAATGTATTTAGGCACCTAACTGCCATTGATTTCTTTGAGGATCTGGGCCCTCGAGCCTTGCTTAGAGCTGTGAGACTTTACAATTTCCATGCCAGGACTTTCCATTCACAACAATGGTTTACAATAGCGAACTTGGCTTTTCTACAAGAAAATAACCACATGGATCAGTTCCCCGGCTGGCATACACCAGCATAGCTCCATGGAAGTCAATGGAGGCTGGAGCCACACTGCCTTACACTTGCTAAGTGTCTGGCCCCATGTGTTTAGTGTTCCTGAAAACTGGTAGAACTGCAGAGAGGATTACTGCAACCATTCCTGTCCCATCTCTTTGAGGGTCTATATTCCACCCTGGGGAGGGATGGCTCCTACATGAGAAGAGGAAATGTATGGCTGAGTCTCTCACAATACTGAGACGTCTAAATTATAATTCCTTAAATTTATGGATGTGGGGAAAAGATTGATTCCCTAGGGGCTCAGCTGAGACTGACCAACTCATTGCATGTGAGACACCAGTTTGGACTCATGCCAGGAACCTGGGGGAAAAGGCAGAACATTTTTAAAAAGAGGGTATAAAGGGTTATTGGATAAGCCACCTGGCTCCCTTTTCCCATCAGGCACTACTTAAGACGATGTACCTTTAAGTGAGGCGGAGGAGGGGGGTGGACTGGAAATGCTTCAGAAATGTAAATGCCATCCATTTGTTTATAATTTTATACCCCAACACGTAACCTGAACCTGATGGAGTCAATAAAGGATCAAACCTCGGCATGTTTCCTACCTCAAATATACTGGAGCAAATCCAGGGCTCACAGAGGCAAATGATTCCAAAAAGCTGAAAGGGAAAGAAGGAATTAAAAAAAAAAAAAGAAGAAGCCTGACTTTGTGTGCGTGTGTGCATGTGTGTGTGTGGTTTGTTCCCCTCAAAGTTTTGAAAGAGTGCCCTTACTTGTTCTCCAACATCAATGGGCAACTGATGTCTTTGCAGGAGCTCAGCCAGCTAGTCATGAAGTGAGCCCCACAATTTACAAATAATTACATTTGTGCAGGGGAGTTTGAAGAACAGAAACGAGTTCTAAAGGGATGGAATTTCTCAAATCCGAGAAATAAAGTTTCCCGCAACTTTTTTTTTTAAGGAAAGTAATTTTCTGTTACATGAAACATACGTAAAAACCTGAAGACCAACTGAGTTATTTTTATGCAGGCATGGGTGGCAAAGAAACGGTGAATATGAATTTGCCTTTATCTTTCCGGTACAATGCGCTTTTATGCTGGTGAAATCCACTCTTTGAGAACGGAACTGAGCGGCAACATTCAGATTGAACATTTGAATATCACAGATTTGAGGGGTGCACAGCTCCGTGGTCTTTGATTTGGCTCATGATAAAGACACGGATGGTTCAGGAAATTTAGATCCTGGTCCAGAGTTCTATCCCACCCAGCCCAACGTTCAGAAGGATGTGTTCGTATCCATCCTTAGGTGAAGTAGATAGAAAGGTGCCAGTTGTTTAAAAGCATTGCCGTTGTGCTTTGTGTTTTGAAGCAAACTTGTCTGGAATGGGGGGGAATGTCATCATGGTGAGAGGATGTCTCCGTATTTATTATTGCTGCGACTGCTTCCTTTTCAGATAGCACACAAGGAAGAATGATAGGGGAGCTAGCTAGGCAAAAATACTCCATGATTAATAGTTTTCTAGGTAGGTGCTTTTCTTTCAAACAGGGTTTCCTTTGGTGCGAGTCCCCAAAATATAAAGTGCCCTGCTATGAAATCAACAACACTGGTCAAATTCTGTCCTCCCCTACACCCATCCAATCACTATAGCTTAGTTTGTAATCTCTTTGGTGGCACGAAGTGTCTTTTTGGTCTGTGTTTGTACAGCGCCTAGCACAATGGCATCCTGACACATGTTTGTTGCTCCGGGGTGCTGCCCCAATAGAAATAGTAAAGTAGCAAAGGACAGAACTTAGGCCTGCCTGCCAGAGATGTAAGTATAGGTGTATAATAGCTACATAGAAATGACATGCATCTATACCATCAGTACATGGGCACACCCATGATATACTTATCTATAATCAATGAAAGGGGTGGAATGAAAAAGCCGGGTATAGGAAATCATAGCAAGGGTGCACCTTATCCAGTCAGTTACAGCAGCGATACAAGTGCTACTAAATCCAAATGGCAAGGTTTGCCAATGGCTGTGTGCAGTGCAGAGCTGCAGAGAAGTGGGCCGTGAGTAGGGTGACCAGATGACCCATTTTTATAGGGACCGTCCCTTTTTTGGGGACTTTTTCTTATATAGGCACCTATTATCCCCCACCCTCATCCCGTTTTTTCACAGTTGCTGTCTGGTCAACCTAGCCATGAGAAACTGAATCGAAATCTTTTGACACAACGAAAATGGGGTTGGATGGGTGTCTGGCTGGAGGGATTTCTGTTCTAGAAAGGTGTGTGCATATATTGGACCGGATCCTCAGCCGATGTAAATCAGAGTAGCTCTGTGGAGCTCAATGGGGATATGCTGATTTAACTCTGTTGATAAGCTGGCCTTTCTCTGATCCTTTGTGTTAACTATAAGGGACAAATTCTGCTCCCAGTTACTCAGCTGGCAAGAGCTCCATTGACTTAAGATCTAGTAGATGACAGCAGGTTTTGGCTGTAA